>NC_084912.1:10537381-11137381 GCF_949316345.1 Pungitius pungitius | reverse complement strand
TTGTGGTTGCTGTTCCTCTTTGTGGGTGGGAATTTCTGGGTTTGTAATAATCTGTCCTGCTATTATTAACGTTTTAGGCAGTTTGGGCTGTTTGCAACTTTAAATGTATGTGTTTAGAGAAATAGCATATTATATCAAAGAGCTGACTGGCCTCTTCTATGCTTTTCCGTGGCCCCATATCGTGACCCAATAATTATAATTTGGTGACTGTGCATTTTAGGTTACAGTCTGAAGTGTGCATGTTTATTTTGCCTCACCAAGGTAAGCGAGGGTAGTCATTATAGTATAGTAATGCTAAACGTGAGATGGGCCTAATGCATGGGATTAGCAGGGCTATGTAACTGGCAACAAACCTGAGTAGTGTTGGTTAGAGAGACAGGATTGTTCTTTTCTTTGTATTACCTTCTAGTGTCATGATATTAACAATAAAATGTAAGGTTAACATTGTAAAAGTAATCGCTCAGACCGGTATTGTACGTTTTTTACAAATACTTTTGTACTTTTAATAACCATAAGAATACGCACATCTTCATTCCCAGGCAGCTTCATTTTTGGGAAATTCTGATAAACTATGACATTAAGATAATATTTGTTGTCAGTTCACACGGACAGAGCGGGCTGGTATTTCCTGTGTGCAAAGCTGCTTGCCCCCCCGGGGAATGTGTGGAATGTCATTTTGCGTCCTCCGTAGTTTTCTCCGCATCTCACTGTCTGCTAGAGAGCCGGGGACGACTCTGCGGACTGGGAATGCGCCCGAGAGACTTGTCAGTAACACCCCCAACCCCCCCTTCCCCTGCAGAGACCGCCGTCTTCTCAGTGCCAGACTCTTTTGAACCGAGGCTGAGGGATTCAATGAGTCGCCGAGGCGCTGAGTGTCTGTGCGCCATTGCAAACGCCAACTCATTAGAAAGATGTTCTCCAGGGTTTGACTGAAGACTTGTCGATGCGCCCAATTAACCCTGAATGCCGTAGTTGATTTGGCAATAAGCTCTCCCGTTTCTAACTTTTAATTCCTGCATCAAGGTATGAGGATACATTCCACTATATTGGTTCCTTTCTGAAGCTTCATTCCTGCTTCTCACAGTCGACTTCATGGTGGTTAATGAGGCAGAATCTTTGCCGCCACCGCTAACTTTTTACTCACACAAATTTTAGAGCAGGCTTTGAATTGAAAAAGCATTTCAAGCATGCTTGCATTTCAAAGCATGCAATGTCTAAACTATATAACTTTTTAGCTCACCAATACAAAAACAAGAACACCAGAACTTTTTCCTTATTCACTGAGCGCTTGTTCCTCTGCTCTACGGGACCTTCAAAGGACACAGCTCACCTTTATGTATCCCAATCCTCCGACAAACCCGGTGTCAAACTGTCAGAACGTATGGAAACAAAACATTGTTACCCGTAGAGTGCATTTACATTTCTTTTCTTTCCTTCAGACGAAGTTTTGTCTAGAAGACTAACTAAAAAGTTGTGTGCAGTGCCTATGTATGTCACCTACCAACTATACTGGAAACACAGAATAGAGGCTGCAGCGCTGTATCTAAATGCTAATGTCTCTAAATGTCTGTATGAAGGATCAAAGAAAAGCTCTAATCCGCTCTGTGTCACAGAGGAAGATGTTCTCCTGCAGCTTGACTCTGCGCGTGGAGGGAGGGCTTGTGTCGACTTCATCAAACTCGCCTTTAGTTAATTGTGGTGTTAATATAATTATGTATACATGCTCACGGTTTTCAGGGTCACTCTGTCATTACATTTTAATGGAGTACCTTAAGGAAATATATTTTATTCATATTCCCAGGAGCACTCTCTCCCCCCCCCCCCCCCCCCCCTCTTCTTCTTTCTGAGAGAACTTGCTGAGCCTTTGAGGGAGCAGAGAGCATGTGTGTGTTGCATCTGTAACGTGTTGACATTGTAACCATTGAGAAAATTACCTTTTTTAAAATACTTTAGGTGGCATTTTCTAACGGTACCTATTTGTTTTCTTGCAGAGGAGACTTCGGAGGGGGGCAGTTCACCCAACAAAGGAGTAATTGTTGATCTGAAACTGGCCATCAGCCCTCTTCAGCCATGTGTTCCACCAATCACTCAAACTGGGTCACGTTTGACGATGACAGCGCGCCGCTCTCCTCACCTCCAAAGCCCGTGCAGTCCCCGGGGCTCAAAGCATCGGTACCGCGCCCCAATGGTCTGAAATTAGTCCTTCCTCCAATCAGAGACACTTCCTGGAGCTTCAATAGTTCCCTGGAATCCCCTCAAAGCTACTCCAGCCTTGGGGAGAGTTCCTGTGTACCGTGTAACACGCCCTTTTGCACTCCAGTGAGTGGCGTTCCTGACACCGCGTCCCCGTTTCACTCCAACACGCAGGAAAATAACCACTTCCTCCGGAGTTTCTCGCGTTCATCCACCACCTCGGTTCCCTCGCCTGCGCCAGATTGCCTGCATCAGACCTCAGACGGGCCGAGCCCCTTTCCTTCCTTCCAGCAGCGCTCGGGACACTATAACCCCTTCTGGGATGGATCGAGCCACAGCGCCGATGTGGACAGCTCCTCCTCGGACTCGGAAGTTGAGAACAGCCTACCGCGTTTCTTCATTCGGACCAAAGACGGCAGCGAGCCGCCGCCTGACCACCTCCGGAGCTCCTTCTCCTACGTTTGCCACAAACTGGAAGGCCTGCGGGCGCAGTCGGACCAGGAGACGGAAAAAAAAGATCGGGAGAGGCGGCTGAGTTGCAAAAGTGAGGTGCTCAGCGAGGGGGCGTCTCAGTTCGTTCCTCGGGGGCTGTTTCGCAGCCAGAAGAGAGACGGCTGGTCCGTCTTGCTCAGGATCCCTGAAAAAAAGAACCGCATGTCCTCTCGACAGTGGGGGCCGATCTACCTGCGCCTGCTGCCGGGAGGTGTGCTGCAGATGTACTACGAGAAAGGGCTGGACAAGCCGTACAAGGAGCTGCAGCTTCTCCCCCAGTGCAGGCTCTCTGATCTTAAGCTGGAAAGCTACGGCGAGCCACGCAAGGTGCTCTCGGTCAAAGTGGAGCACTTCTCATACACGGAGAAGAAGCGCTACCACCCGAAGCTGGAGGTTAGTCACGAGGCGGAGGCAGAAGAGCTGCTCAAGTTTGGCTCCACGGTGCACAGGGACATGGAGGACCTGGTGGTTTCCATGGAGGAGGAGATCTTCAAATTGTCCTTGCACCACCAGCAGAGGCGGCACTACGAGGAGCAGGAGCTGTCCTTGCAGATCACGGATCGTATCTGGGTGCAACTGGATAGGTTTGGGGAGGTCATGGAGCGCACTGCCTTCACCCAGATCCACTGTCTGGCTTTCCTGAACGGACTCGGGGATTGTTTCCTCGCCCTCAACGATCTCGGGTTGACGCGCCTCGACCCCAGCTACGGGTCCGAGGACGACGGCGAGCTCTGGATGGAGATCGCAGACTGCCATTTCCACAAATCTGTCAACGAGCCGGAGTTCCAGCGGTCCCGGCTGGTGAAGTTCTCCCCTCCGGATGCCTGCCGGGTTGAGCTCATGCGCTACAAGACGGCAGTTTTGGGCCGCACAGACATTCCCTTCTCGATCAAAGCCGTGGTCACGGTCCAAGGGGCCTACGTGGAGCTCCAGGCCTTCCTCAACATGTCGGCCTCCTTCCTTTCCACAGCGGGGCTGTCTGAGGCGAACCCGCTGTGTGAGAACGTGGTGATCCGCGTGCCGGTGCCGGGCGACTGGGTCAAAGTGACGCAGACCGTGGCCTTGCTTCGGCAGAGGTCGCTGAAGGCCCGAATGAACAGAAAAGCCTGCTTGGGAGCCGTCGGCGCTGCGGATTCTCAGCCCGTCATGCAGGTGACCATCGGCACCGTCAAGTATGAGAACGTGTATTCAGCCGTCGTGTGGAGGATCGACAGACTGCCCGCCAAGAATACGGGTAACACACAACGCGCCACAGCTTAACGCATCGACCTCCGTGGCTTCTTGTGCTCGTCATCAGTGTGCTCGCAGCTCAGTGGCGTCGCGCGCTTAACTACAAGTAACCTTTTGTTTTCTCCTCTGCAGCCGTGGATCATCCCCATTCCTTTTCCTGCAAGCTAGAGCTGGGTTCTGACCAGGAGATTCCAAGGGACTGGTACCCGTTTGTCACGATGGAATGTGAAATTATGGGCGCAGTTGTGTCACAGACCAGGGTGAAGTCCCTGGGCACCGAGAACGACATCCAGCCGCAGAAGCATGTGACCAGTTGGACACGGTATCAATGTCAGGTGAGGAGCCCCCCGCCGGTGTGATCGTACCTTTGTCAGTTGGCGGGACGACGTGGTGCAACTGACTACCGTTTGTGTTTCACAGGTGGAGGTGGAAAAGAAATGGATTGAAACGGAGTCGCAGAGGGAATCTGGCTGCATGACGCAGTGATTATCAAAGGAGCTCAGATGGGGACATTTTCCCTATTTGGTCTAAGATATTTGCCAAAATCTTCTTTATCATGGAATGAGAAAAAAACAAGAACAAACCAGGGTGATGAGGGACTTTCTGGTTTCACCTGGTATGGGAAATCACCTAATAACTCATAGCCTTTCTCATGGAGGTTAACTGATTTTTCTACCCTTTAACTGAGATTGTATTAGTCTAGACCTAATAAATAATGTGGTTCTTTTGCCTTGCACTTTACATTTAATAGATTTATTAACTGTCCGCCTACAGTTTATATGAGTACTGTATATAAGCTTACATTTCCATCATCTGCACTGCTCTCCAGAATAATGGCAGCCTGAATAAATGTGCGCCGAATGGGCTGCATGAGATAAACAGCGCAAGTAATGAGCCATATTCAGAGTTTGAGTGAAAATATATTTTGAGCGGACGTATGGAGTCAGGCCCTTTTGTTGCCTGGCAACGTTTCAAGTTCACGTACTTTGTGAACATATTAATTTAGCTATGAATGCTCAAATTTGTATTTTGTGTTACAATAGATATGCAATAACCAAGTGGAATTGACTTTGATTATAGTTGCTCAAACACATTGATTCTCAGGTGGGTCTCTTCATGCTGAGCCCTGTCGGCATTAGTCTGACGTGTCCCTAATCACAATTATTTTGGTTGAAGTGACTGCAGTGTAAAGCCAATTTGCAGCCATTCTCAGCAGTGTGACACTCCAATCAAAGGTTTAAAGCCACATGAGACAATTAGAAAGCTACCAAATAATATTGTATTTGATGATGCTGAATACAGATTCTGTGCATTCACAAAACAAGATGGAAGTTGCAGTTTGAAACCAACCCAACAGGACTGATGGCAATGTACTCTGACTCGTACTTTGGAGCCTTTCTTTAAAAAGTTTCAAATTAGAAGCAGCTAATCTCAAACTTGTCAGCTTTGAAATATACTGTCATGCTTTGTCATTATATTTCCTCTTCTTTATTTCACATGGAATATAACTCATTACTTGTGTTGCTTACCTCAAATTGACTTCATACTTTATATTGAGGTTGTGTTCTGGAGTATTGTAATTTTATTTAAGCAGAAAAGCAAATCTTTATTATGTGATTTTTCTGCCTCTGGGTTGTGAATAGACTGGTGAAGCTTCATAGGGAACAGCAAGGGTTTTATGATGATTTTTATGTATAAGGTACCTGGTTTAAGCTGGATATTATGTTCATCAGAGTAAAAATTGTATTAAAGCTGCGTGTCTCGTGGTGATTCTTCACTGATGCTCCTGGAGCTTCTTCAGAGTGTAAGTAAACCTTAAGGAGCAAAACAAATCTCACACTGAGTGTCAAAACGGCACAACTTAACTCGGTGTTGCCCGTCATCTCCGTTTTGTTGAGAGAGACGGAGACGTCCAGCAGAGCGTAATGACAGGCTGCTGCTGCTGCTGCTCAAGGAACGACAGGCTTTGTAGGAAGCTATTTTTGAGCTGTTGCTGCTCACAGGGACGAGAGATATCAAACAAAGCCTCAGCCTTGGACCTCTGAGTCCCTTCTCATCACTTTATTGTTATTAATTGCATGTCTTAACAGTTTTTATGGGCTTTGGATGTATATAAATTAGGTTGTTTCACTTCAACACACAAAAATATAGATTCTGAACCCTAAGTGAACGCACATTTCTATCAAAAAAAGATGTCTGTTGCATTCCATTGACCAAATGCTTTTTTGCATTTCTCTTAAAATGATGCCAGTTACTAGAAAAGCTTTTCAATTAGTTGTCAGTTCTGATGAAAATAGGGGGCAGTGTTTGTCACTGTAAATTCACCATGGTTACTTCCATTTAGTTAGTTTATATTTTAAATGTATGTTATTATTACCAGACACTGTCTTTAAAGTAGGTGTGTACAAGAAAAGCACACATTATTTACCATTAGTTGACGAATAGAGAGTAAAGCGAACCCTCTGGATCCAGAAGGACTAAAGGGACGGCTGAGTGTCCGTCGGAGCTGTTGGCTGCACATTAACAAAGGTGGACTCTGGCGATATTCAACAACAGGATGTATTTGAGAACACAGTGATTTGAGGAAATAGGGTAACCTTTAATGTCCGTCCTTGTGTGCTGATGCTTCTCAAGCCGCTAAATGAATTCTCACTACCTTATTGAGTGGTGATCAATGCCATCAGACGTTAACATCAAGTACAGGTGCATCTCAAGGAGTTAAAATATCATTGAAAAGTTGGTTCATTTCAGTAATTCAATTAAAAGAGGGGAAACTCGTATGTATATTCATTACACAAAGGGCGATATATTTTAAGCTTTGATTTCTTTTAATTTCATCATCAAAACTGCATTTTGATGATGGCTTGCAGCTAATTAAAACCTGGAATGCAGAAAATGAAAAATGAGAATATTGTAGTCACATTTTAATCAGCTAATGAACTCACAACAGAGGTTTACTGAGCCTTTACGTGGTCTCAGTCTAGTTGGGCAGGCTTCTCACTCACGGGGAAGACTGCTGACATCAGCCAGTGTCAACCTCCACAGGCCGTGGAAGGTCATCGCTAAAGAAGCTGGCTGTTCACTGGGGGCTGTAACGGAAAGTGGAGTTTGAAGCAAAGCCCAATTGAGAAGTGGGGGGTGAACCACAAGGAGTGGACTGCAGCTGAAGTCAGTGCTTCACGAGCCACACAACACAGACGTATCGAGGACGTGGGCTCAGACTGTCGCGTTCCTTACGTCACACGTTCAATGAGATGCACCTGTAACTGTGAAGGGAACATGTTTGGATGGCAAAATAAATGACAAAAACTCAGATCTTGCTTCAGCAAAGTGAAACAAAAAAAAATGACATGTCGTATTTTGAGGGGTTACATTAGACAGAAAAAAAGTAACAGAAAAAAATGACTTAATCTCCTTTTCCCGAGAAGTCTCGGCTGCAATGGCGTCTGCAGCTTGATTGCGATCACCTGTGCGCAGAGCGCGAGTCGGAGCGGGGCCAGACGTTGTGACTTCTCTTCCTCTCAACACATCCGTGATATCATGTTCCCGGAGTGCATCGCCATCAGCGGACAGCAGTAGCTTGCATCATGCTGACCAACACGGGCCCCGTGGTGAGCACGGCTGCTTTTACCATCTAAATGACCGCTAACTAAAGCATATTGTGTTGGGAGGAGGTCTGCTGGTGTAGGGTTATCTCACGGGGCCTATTGTATTCAAATATTACGTTTTAACTAGCTATTTAGCTATTTATTTTGAACAGTTGATTGCGTTTTGATCAATTGTTTTGTCAATTTTGAGAAAAGACGTCACATGGCATGTTGGTGTATATATTTAAGATCAACGATGTTCCATTTCAGTTTAATCAAATGAACTTGAATGCACAATGAACAGTATTGGCCATATTTCGAAATATAGCCACACAACCACACTGTAGGCTACTGACTTGATATGCAAATGTAGAAGAAAATATCCCGATATGACATAATGTGAGTCAAAAATGTCCACAGAGGCAGAGGTTTGAACGGTGTGTGTGTTACCTGTAACCGTGTGCGTAAACCACTGCAGGGCAAACTGTACTTGTCCATAATCGATGATGTGATTGAGAGCATGAGGGAGCTCTTCACGGACGAAGGGCTGGAGGATCGCGTATTGGACGACCTGAGACACGTGAGTCACGTTGCCCTGCTTCACTTTTTTGAACATATGCGGATTTAACTCTTAACTCAAGGCCTCCCGGTTACCACAAAGTTAGACCATCCAGCGAGGAAGTACCTGACTGCTGTGTCTTCCTGCTGTGCAGATCTGGGAGTCAAAGATGATGCAGTCAAAAGCAATGGAAGACTACAGGAAAAATAACATCAACTCCTCCAACTTTGTACTGCAGCTCCCTGCCAACTACAATCGGACCAATCAAGAACTCACAGGTGAAGCAGCTCTTCTTGAAGTGAACTGCGTCACGCTTGGATGATTTTTGTTTGATCACCTGCTCTCCCCTGATTACATTTTTTTTGCCCTCAGCCTCTGTTGTGATCCCCGCAAGTCAGAATATTCGCAGTTTCCCCATGAAGGAAAGTATCATATCAATTTAAAGCACATCTTCTTCCTGACCTCATATGGCCTTTTACATAAAGGGCACGTACAGATCTAAATCTTAGAAGCAACGGAATATCTTATTGCTTGATTAAATCATTGTTATATACTTCAACTGTTGAATATCAATAACTTAAATGTAATTTTGAAGTTGTTTAAAGGTCAGATTTAGTTAAACTTCTAAAATAAAGTTGTGTATGTATTTATCTATCCAATTCATATACTTTTAAAAATGCATTGTGTGTTCTTCACATAAATCTGTTGTCATAGTACAAATTTTAATTGCTATAAAAGGCTTTTTACTACTAACATTCACTGAATTTGTCTGACACTACAACATGAATTAACACCAGTTAGACGTACCTGTAATGGGCAATAATCAGCCACGTTTAAATGATAATCTCAACAATTTGTCATCGGGACTGTTTATGGTGGTTTTATTTTCCTTCGTTGCAGAACAATTCGGGGATACTTCCTACCTTCTCTCTCCCGGCTGGGCTATCTTACCCTGTTCAGATACCAGCTGGAGTCACTCTACAAACAGCTTCTGGTACACAATGACTTGTTTATCTCTTTTTTATTTAGTTTGTACCAGGCACCGATGGTTTTAATTAACATGTCAATCTTCCCTTTTTGTCTCCCCGAGGTCAACTTTACAAGGTCAATGTTCCCGTTGTGGTCACTCAGGCCCCAGCAGGACAGCCCCCTGTATCCCGACCCGCACAGGTCATCGAGCGCAGAGAAGCTCCCAACCCTCCACCACATGCCTCTCGTCCTCCTCCTCGGGAGGCGGAGCCACTCTCCGTCCCGGCTGCTTCTGACAAGCAGCCGCCACACACGCAGACCAGTTGCCCACCCGCTAAGGAAAGCGCCCTCCCCCAGCAGCCGCTGGCTCCCCCTGCTGAGACCTCGCGGCCCCCGGGGGCCCGTTCCCCACAGCCAGAGGTCCCGCCGGGAGAAAGTGAACCAACGCCACCGCCCGAACCTGTGAACCTCAGCATGAGCGCCTCCCCCTGCAGTCAGTTATTGGACCAAATCAGCACCGAGGAGGCGTTGACACAAACGGGACAGTTGAGGACGAGCGACATCGATGACATCCTGAAAGAAGTGATCGAGGAGGAGAGGGGCAAAGCAGAAATGGCCAGGAAGACTGTCAACCATTCCGAGGCTGATCTTGGGGTAATTAAGAAATAGATATCACTTTATAGCTATATGTATTCTTGAACAAATATTTTACAAAAGGTCATGCAATGTTCCTTAAATTGCCACTAAACCAGTGTGACAATGCACTGAGTTGTAAAGACCTTGATGGTAGAGATGCACTGATGAAAAAGAAGTGTACAATCCAGCAAGTCTGAAAGTCAAGGCCATTTAATTTGCCTGAAATAACTGTTTTCATTCATGGTTAGGTCTGCATTCATTTTTATCAAACGTTCTCGTATTAAAGTTGTTTGATGACTAAAAACCTCTGAAGCCAATTCAAAGAGCAACTTGAACCATGGCAAACTTTCTGAATATGACCGTGACATAACTGTTTTGTCTCCAATGTTCCTGCTAAGCTGGACCTGGACTACAACTACAGTGAACTGTCCGACATCGTTCAGCTGGATGGTGCTGCAGGCAACTCTGACATGGAAGAGGAAGAGGCCGTTTCCCTGGAAGACAACGACTTCCTGGGTATAATAAACGCGGAGGCCATAAAGGCCCTGCAGGAAGGAGGCGGAAGCAGTGACTGCAACAGCATCTCCTCCAGCAGCGACGACGAGGCAGCAGATGAACTCACTAACGTAGAGGATGAGGTCGGTTGGAAATGCTTTTAGAAGTGTGTGTGTGTGTGTGTGTGTGTGTGTGTGTGTGTGTGTGTGTGTGTGTGTGTGTGTGTGTGTGTGTGTGTGTGTGTGTGTGTGTGTGTGTGTGTGTGTGTGTGTGTGTGTGTGTGTGTGTGTGTGTGTGTGTGTGTGTGCGCGCGCGTATTACTTTAATCAGTCAGGTAGTGCAGCATGTCTTGATCCCACTTGTCTTAACAACACACCACTATCCTCAGGACCCTTTAAACTCTGGTGATGATGTGGTCGAGCAGGACATCCCAGATCTCTTTGACACTGACAACGTCATTGTTTGCCAGTACGACAAAGTAAGATTATTCAGACTCTGGGGGGAAAAAAAGCAGACAAACCTTAACACTGGCTCAATATTAACTGTGTAACTGTATTCTTTCTATTACAGATTCACCGAAGCAAGAACCGCTGGAAGTTTCATTTGAAGGATGGAGTGATGTGTTACGGAGGCAGGGACTACATCTTCTCTAAAGCTGTTGGGGAAGCCGAGTGGTGATGCGCTTTAGTTCCCTTGAGCACATCAGATAATCATGTAGAGACTGATTTTAAAAGGGAAAGATAATTAGGGGGATTTATACCTCTAGGTTGTATCCTTTGGGCAAAACACCTGCATTTGGTGTGAGACCTCTGTGCAAGATCTCTGATACTTTTGGGTTTTTTATTATGTAATTATCAGGGCAATTCTGCAAGTCATTTACAACGGTGCAAGCATCTCCTAACCGCGTTGCTCGTGAATCCAGACTACTGAGAAAAACAGCATCAATTTGTTTTATAATATTTTGCTGAAAAAGTTTTCTTTACTCGTGGATCGGAACATAATTTGATCTAGAATGTTTCTTTTGTCATGATGGGGCTGCTTTGAGGGTACCTAATGTGCTGTTTGGTAAACTTTGTAATGGTTTGTCTTTATTCATGCTTCAAATACACTCAGTTGTACTGTGTTCAATGAACCTGTTTTATTTCTGTACAAAGCCTCGTTTTCATATCCTTTTAATCAGGATTTTATTGTTTCAAACTAAACTACTGCATAGAAAATTCATTGAAACGTGACAAAATTAATTTATGGATACCAGCATGGACACTAAAATCAATTTAATGTTTTGAATAGACAATCATCTGCTCACAGCTGGAAATAAAACCTGTGGGAGGTGAGACCGCTTCAGCAACAACTCAAAACAAATCAGTGAAAAATGCCTGGATAATGTTTTTGACATTTTTAGTGTAGTGTCACAATACAAGTGACAGTCCTGGTTGCTGGCATTGTCGACTAGAGTTGATTTGATAGAGGTTTCAAATTTTTACGTAGTTTTATAGCTGTGCTTCTCAATGAGGGAGTGGGTGCCCCCCGAGGGTTTTTAAATTTAATAAAACTCACCGCCAGAGAGGGAGGATTTTAGATTCCACATAAAGGGGAAATTTCACCTTTTCCCACAGTGACCAATTAGGCGTTGTCACACTCGAGTACACTGAAATCACCCAAATATCATCCGTTCAGAAATTTAATTGGTAGAAGTTCCCCATTGTAGACATAGACATATCTAGGAGTCACCAGTAATGATTTGAAATATGCTGTTGAATAATGTTAAAAGGTAACGTTCCAAAACCCCCCTCTGCTCTGGCGGGTATGTTGATTGGTGACTCTGAATCGGCTGTAGGTGTGTGAATGGTTTGTCTCTGTCTACCATGCGATTCACTGGCGACCGGTCCGAGGTGTTCCTCCTCTTGCCCCATGTCAGCTGGGATTGACTCCAGCCGCCCAAAGACCCTCCAATGTTGAGCGGTGTAGAAGACAAATTAATGACCAATAAACACATAACATTTTATTAAAACGTCTCCGCAGTAGAATGAAGCTTGAACTGAGGGTCTGTCGCTGCTCTGGCGTGTCTTCAGGGTACAACACCAGGACTCGTCTCTGTTGATGCTTCTGTCCCATCATATTTGCATCATTGTATACTTGAGCTTCAAGAGAACTAAATGTCTTTTGTAAGATCTTAAAATAATTTACCAACAGAGCTTCAAATTAGATTTGCAAAAAAAATGGAATATTGTATTTGTTCCCCTTTCCCGCTCCATCCGTCTGCTTCTTGGTGTCCCATCATTGCGCAGAAATGCAGGCTGCAGCACTCGCCGGCTTGGAGTGGAGGTCTCCTGGTCCAGACTGAGGAAATTCTCGCTTTAAAAACTTCAAATCCAATGTTGACGCCTTTCGTGAGACTCTCTTCACCTATACGTACCTACATTTGAACAGAAAGGCAACATTCTCAGCAGCTGATGCGGCCTTCAACTTCCTAAAAAAGTTCCCGACGTCGGTCATGTTGCGCCCTTCTTTAAAAAGCCATCCTTCATCTTAATGTGATAGGCATAAATGCTGAGCGAGTGAGGGATTTTGTTAGGAACCTTCGGTGTGGAGTGGAGGTGTGAAGCCAGGGTCTGTGACCTGTAGAAGTCGGCGCTGCCGCGGCAGCAGCCCCAGCGGCTCAGCAGGTGGCACGCGTCCTTCCTGAACGCCCGCGTGAACAGGGTGTACAAGAAAGGGTTGCAGAGGGAGTTGATGGGGTAAAACAGAATGAGCAGGATCTTGGAGTGCGACACGGTGATGAGCGGCGCGCGCAGGGCTGCGGAGATGGCGAAGAAGGAGATCGGTGCCATGCACACGAAGTCTGTGAAGATGAGTACGGCCATGCGCTTGGCAATCCTGGTGTCGCCCAGGCGCGTGGAGTGCTCCGGGTTGTGGACGCTCAGATATATGCACGTGTAACAGTAGCAGACCGCCAAGAAAGCGAGCACGTTGAGGATGAGCACAGCCACCACGTACACCTGAGAGCCCAGCGCGTCGATGTCCATGGGCAGACAGATGCTCACCTTGCTGTAGCTGCTGACCCCCACAAGAGGGAGCAGGGCGACCAGCAGGGAGAGGGCCCAACCCGCCCCCATGATGGCCGCCACGTGGTGCATCCGCAGCCTCTTGTTGACGTGCATGGCGTTGGTGATGGTGTGCCAGCGTTCGAGGCTGATGGCGGTCAGAGTGTACACCGATAGCTCGCTGCTGAACACCGTCAGGAAGCCGGCGACGCCGCAGCCGGGCCCCGTCTGCCAGTCCGTGGCGTGGTTGTAGTACTCGTCGTGGGAGAGCTGGTCCACGAAGGCGATGAGCATCAGGTAAAGTCCCATGCACAGGTCAGCGAAGGCCAGGTTACACATGAGGAACCTGGAGATGGTTAGCTTGTGGTGGCTGAGCAGCAGCATGGCCAGAACAGCCAGGTTACCGGCCACAGCGAACACGGTGATGATCCAGGTGAGACAGCGTAGGAAGGGAAAGCCCAGCAGATCCTCGCAGGGGTTAAAGGCATCTGGCTTTGGCGTGCAATTGACCAAGGAGTTGTTAAGACAACCTAATACCTGGTTCTGAAAGTGGAGGTAATCGAAATGGTCCTCATCATCTGCAGTGGACTCTCTGGAGGACACACAGATGTTCAGAGGAATCACAAAGCAATTGCAATTGATCAAGGGCAATTATTTGTGTAAAGAACTCAAAAATTGTAGGAAGAGGAGTCAGATTAAGGGAGGTTAATATGTGTTGCATTTTATAGTTATTTTTTGGAGGTGAAAGGACCTTTTCGTCAGATTGTATTGGAAAAAATACATTATTTTAAAGAAAGCTATATTTTATAGCACTTATATTTTGTAGCACTTAAATTGTACTTGTATTGTACTAAACACATGTTTTGAAAGTGTTTATTTGATGAAAATTGTACTTTCTTTTTACTTGTTCTTCTGAGTTTGTATCTCTACGATTGAAATGCCCTTATTGTTAGTCGCTTTGGATAAAAGCGTCAGCTAAATGACATGTAATGTAATGTAATATATTAACCGACACAATGCAGAAAACCACTGGTCCCAAAGACCCCCCCCCCCCCCCCACACACACACACACACCCACACATCATTGTGAAATAACTTACAATTCAGTTTTAATGCGGCCACACAACTCTGTGAAATTCTTTAAGGCACTTTCCCTTTAAATGAAAAAAAAGCAAAGGGTTAGAGCTCAATAAACTCTCAATAAACTCTTTGCTAATTACGAAACCACTCGTGACCCGTAATTATGCTCTTAATGAGGATGTGAGGCAGCGGTTACCTTTGTTTCCGTCGCCATGTGTTGAAGGCGCAGCAGTGGCTGGAGTACGTGAGCTCGGCCTCCTGCAGCTCAGCCAGGTTCTCCACTGGAGGCAGCGTCTTCAGCGCAAAGGCAGATTTGGCTGTCAGATACTTCACCTGCCTCAACCCGGTGGGGGGGAGCGAGCTGAGAGCGGTGGAGGAGACATCCCTGAATCAAACACACACACGTCACCGTGACTGTAGCAGCCAAGTTGTTCTATTCATCACGGTGGTTCTCATCCCCTGCTAAAATGCTTCATCACAGAATAACGTTCAAACATTAAACGGACGTTCGTTAAATCTGAAAAATACACAGATACGCGCATGAAAAACAAAGACCTTCTTTCCCTGCGTGTCAGTGAGTAATACCACAAATACTTCCGTTATTCATGAGGGGACGTTTCATATCAACAATACCAAATTGGCTGCAATCAGAGACTTGAGCTGCAGCTACATAAGACCGGGCTGTTTGCTCTCTCATCAGCATTCAGCAGTGCTGCCTTCCTCGTTGGTTGTTTACACAGACAGGCTGCCCTAATGTTTATACAATAAAACGATAAACATTGTTATAAATATTAATCATGCCACACTGGCCCAGTTTAAATATTGTCGCCTTAATGCTGTTGATTTAAACAGCAAAAGATAGCAAATTGTCCTCTTTGGCATTTAACTTGGCCACAATCATAAATGACCTGCTCTATTTATGTCAACCTCTTATCTTTAACTTTGGGACCGCTTCATTTAAAAAAAATCTCAGTACATTAAAATTACAATTCTCAGCTATAAGTATTAAATATGAGCATTTTGATTTTATACCTTTTTTAATACTATTTTATACCTTTTTTTCCACTGTATATGACAAACTCTAGTTACTTTGCAAGTGAAGGTTTAATTGTCCTTTTTATATTCACTTTCAATGTATGATGCATTTTTAACAGATTTAAATACCCAACAGTATACTCTGTATTGTACTTTATAAAAAACACGAGCCCTCTAGCTAATAACCTACTTACCTACTTACTAACCTAAATATTACACATTTATACTACTATACTTTTTACACACTCTCTGATTTTCTGTCACGTCTCTTCTTCTTGGTAGACATTAAATGTAAAACTATAAATTAAAAGATTTTGAAATCATCTATTCTGCACAGAGAGAGCTTTAACTATTTATGGTTTAAGCATGTTTTGTTAGTAACAATTCAAGTGCTGAAGGTTTTCCTTCAATCTCATTTAACATTTTAATTCCATCTCCTGTTTTTCTCTCCAGCTCGAGATAAGATAAATATCCCTTTAGCTACTAAATGCTGCAGGATGTTGGTTTGCTAACTTTATTTGTCAGTCTACTAGATATTTCATGGCTGGAAACAAGTCGAAAACAGAGAGTGAACCAAGACAGGGAAGGTGTGCATCATAACATGAAAAACAATGAGCTGACAGAGCTGACTTTAAAACAAAAATATATGTATACTTCCATCATCATTCATTTTGAATCCGAATTCTGGCAAGTTGTTTAGTTTTATTGGTTTCATCAACTTAAATTATTGCCACTTACAGAAAACTGGGACCTGTGGCTCCTTCAAAAGCGTCTTCCTCAATGTCACTGAGATACACGTTGTCTCTCAAAATCCTACAAGACATAAACAACAACTATAAAACAAGCGGTATCCAGTTTAAACAGCAGTTTGTCGGTTAACACGCAGTATCAATGAAAATGTAAGATGACACATTAATGGCAAACAATGCCCCTAAAGCCATATACTTTGTGTATTCTCAGGGTGACACTGAGCAAAATGAGCATTATTTATAGACTGCAGATTTTATTCCCGTCCCTCATACGGGGGAAGAGCAAAAAAAAAAAAACACGACCAACTAATCTTTGTTTGGTCTTGCGTAACGTTTGCTTACTGGTACGCAGAGTTTTTTTATGATTAGAAAAAGAAGACTTTTAAACCTATTGACACCATCAGCGTTTTTTGTTCTTTTTTGTTGGTTAGTTTGTTATGGTTATTTTGAGGGGAAAGTCTTACAGTGTCTCAATCTTGGTTCCATTGAATGCATGAGATTTGATTTTCTTGAAGCCGTTTCTGAACAGTTTCCTGCCAAAGACACAACATAGCACCAAGGTCAGAGAACTGAACATCCAATAACATAACCCACATCGAGACACGTCAAGGTCAACAAAATTGCCACAAGCAGCGACAAATTGTTGTCCCTCGGCTCTGATAAAGTGGCAACAATGAATGTGTCTCCCGTACACTCACAAGTCAACATACTCCTCCGTGATCCCCTGAAAGGAATTGGCAGGAATGGTGTCAATCCTCATGTTGTCTGTCATTTCCCTGCACACGGAGGAGATAACACTCACCGGGGTTATTTGGCGTGATTATCAGTTAGACAAAATGATGAGAAAAAAAGAGCCGTTTGATGAACTGTGACCCAGTCGGGGGTTTCGGGTGGCATCGTGACATTGATAGATAAAAGTAAAACCGGGCTCAGAATAAACAACTCGGTATATTAACACACTAATCCAATTCAGAAACACATTATTTCCTAAACATGGTTACTCACAGGACAATTGGCACCAGGGAGGAGATACCTGTGAAGTCTGGGAAGTGTTTAAGCTCCGTGTTAGAGATGCCCCTGTTAAGAAGAGCCACAGAGGCAGATGATCCCGAGCCGATCAGAACAACTCGTTAAAGTCCCCACAAGACGTCACAGGGTTGGAGATCATCAGAGTTGGTGAGACATTTTTATACGGTTCAGTTTAAATCTCGTTGATCACACGATTTTACAGACTGTCGTGACTTTTAATGCGATTCTTCCCGGTTTATTGTGCACCGATGAATGCAAGGGGTCACCAGGGTCGAACGACTCTAAATACTGGATCCCACATATTACATAACCTTTTTTCCTCCACACCCTCAAATGTGGCTGTTTTGGCTTTTTCTAACTTCTTATCATTACTTTTTGATACTCAAGTACAAAGCAGAGGCCAACACACATACAACAGCATTCATAGCCTGAAGCTAGTTTGACATTTTCTTCAATTTTTTCTTTTTTCTTCTCGAAACATGAATAGTAAATTAAAATACTGGCAGTAAAAAAAAAAATATTATTTGAGGAAAGGTTTTTTTGTATTTTATTTAAAATGAAAATAAACACACGATACGATGTGCGTTACATTTAAGTGGTCCTGATGCTGTAAAGTATTTTGAACAGGAAGTCAATACGTCTACCAGGATCACAGTACATTGGTCGTTTCAAAAAGCAGCAAATAAAACAGAAAAAAAACAGTTGATTGACAAAGTCAACTTACAAATATTTCAGTCTGGGGAGGTCTGTGAAGGCGCCTTTTTCAATAACTCTCAGACTCTTGATATTCTGCAGAACACTGTCGGGAATAGAAATGAGGGAAAGGCCTCAGTAATTACAATATTACTGTCAGTGGCTGTCAACAAATAAACACGACAGAGCGTAGTGGTACGTCAGCCGCTGTGGCACTCAGGGATTAATCACGCTGCTTTCAGATTGAGAGACTAAATCCTCTGACACCTAAATGCAAAGCACCAAAGCCCCACCAACTGATCCAGGGAATGACTGGTCTTAGCGGTGCGGCTTGAACCTGAGGTGTGGAGGAAGGCAAAGCGTTTCTTACATATCAGTCAGGCTGCGCAGGGAGAGGAAGGCGTGTCTCCGGATCTTGGTGATGTACTCGCTCTGGGAGATCTCACTGCGGCACAAACAAACACCTCCACGTCAGTCAACAGATTAACAAGCGCCTGGGAAACAAATCACTTCTGAGACGTCTCAGGCCTGGTTGCTTTAGCGACACAAGTTACGGATCTTGTTCCTTACCAAACTTTGTAATGCACTTCTTTTAGAAATAGGACAGAGATGATTGATATTGGGATACAAACCGAGAGAGAATATTAAAAACTTCTAGGGCACCACGCGCCTCATGTTTGGAGAAACTCCCCACATGCATCAGGGATGTATCTGGGCCATGGGGACACAGCGAGGATGTGGAAAAAGGCAAAGACGCTCAGACACAAACAGAGTCGACAACACCCTTCCACTTGTCCTTGGACACTTTGTTTTCTGATGAGAGGCATGGCCGACTTCCCTCACCGCGTCGCTCTCCATTTTCTTTTTGTAATCATGTTTTCTCCCACTCCTCTGTAATCAGCGCACGCTTTTCTTAGGTTAACGACTCCCCGCTTCCATCTCAAACAAAACCACAACAATTAAATGACTCACTCTGTACGGCTTAAATGCATTTTCTATCGTGCCCTCCCCTGATTGCATTATGTATAGTATTATAATTACGGCTCACGGCTCATTCAAAACCTTTTTTTACATTTAGATGAAGCTGTGCAGTGATTTGTAGTGAGCGTCAACAACAACCAGCCTGGTGTCATCCCACTTTGACACAGGAGTAATGCCTAAAGGGGCTCAAAGAAGCAGAGTGTTAACACTGTTACCTTCTTTAAAAACCCAAATGTGTTTTTGCAGATTGAGGCGAGATGTGAAACTGATGAAGACACAATGTCAATGCGGTAAGTATCTGAGACTGATAACACTCGTCCCCTGCGGAGCGGAGCAGTCAACACACACTCACCACAAACCTCCTGGAAAGGATTTCACCGCAGGAAAGCACACGCTATCTGTTCATCAGGCCGTGAGTGATGTGTTAATTAAATGGTGAAACGAGCTGGCTTTAGGACTCAGTATTTAGAAGATCTAAACGGGATGAAGATGAGATCAGCTGTTGATATGAAAAGAGGTTATGTTTTCACTTGACTGTTTTTTTAACAAGATAAATCATTTGACATGTTTTACAGCTTCCTTTTTAAGAAAAGGTCATGTATGAATATTTTTCATCTGATTCTTGGTTACGGCTCATTTATTTTCACCATCTGGCTCTCATTACTGAACGAGAGAAATACCTACAGCAGGATGCTCATGTTGTGATGTAAGAAAGTAAATGACATCCATACGTAACTCTTTGTAGGAAGTACACTCCAGAGCAGTGAAATGTTAGTGAATAAAAATAACCCTAAACAAATGTTCACCTGGTGCTTTGTTGTTATTGCTGTTCAAGGATCTATAAAATATATGACGTAATATCTTTATTGGTCAGAGTTCCTTGGCACATAACAGACACAATATGTATTTAAAAAAATGTGTGACATAAATGTTTCAGGCTTTTATTAATTATTCACTGAGACCAGATTTCGTTCAATATTTGATTGATTTGAAAGCAAATGAAAGTGAAAAAAACACTATTATAGATGTTGACGAGGACTTTCTAAAAAGGAAAAATACAAACAAACATCATTTGAAGTATGGCACTGTTTTATGAAAATGTACTTGAGGCAAGTGGATGTGTGTCCTTGTCTAGCAGAAAAACGTCACTATTTCTAAGTGGTGCTACAAGATGGATAATTCTGGATAATTGAATAGATGATTGGATTTACTTACTTACTACTACAATCATTTTGCGTTCCTAACCCACAATTGACATAATCTGAACGCTCTGCACACAGAGGCCAATAGGTGGCGCTACAGGGAAAGCACACTTGTATTTAGAGATATATTTATATATATATTTTTCTCTTGTCCATTTCATCATTACATTTTAAAGCATTTGATATTAATAAATCATGTACATGTCATGAATGTTTATTGAGGTGACAGTTAAATGAATTTGAATGGTGAGCATTCTCCTTTGCTTTAACCCAACTGCACCCAACAGGGATGACTTACCCAACAAAAGCATAATAAACAAAAGGACTTACATTGACGTCACGTTGATCAGCTCCTTGAAAGCTTGAGAGGGCACTTCTTTTCTTTCCAGATATTGGAGACGTCTGCGGAATTCATAGGACACGTTTTTCAATAAGTTGAAAAAAACAGGACCCCGGGAATGCGACATTGAGAGCAAGTTTACTACAAAGTATCACGCGCAGACTCTCTGGTTAACAATCAACACCGAAACTGGGCAAAGTGCGGACACTTACATTCGACGCACGGACGTGGCCGCTGCCCCAGAGGCCAGCTGAGTGTCCCTCGTGCACTGGAAGGTGTCCGCGTCGCAGCGGCAGATGGCCGGACAGGTGTAAACCCAGCGGGAGCGCGCGCTCAGGACAGCGGACACAGCGACCAGGAGCCAGACCGCCCGGGGAGCCATGCGGGACACCGGGCTGCTCACCCAGGACTTCAACAAATAAAGAGAGGGGGGAAAACAATGCTCTGCTGAGCCTGCTCTAATTTAAAGATAAAACAATAAATAAAAAAAAACCTTATATGCCAGATCAAAGGCAAAAGGTTAAATGTTGTAACGCTCTTCTTCAACCCGCGCTCCACACAGAATCCGGTGCTGCCTTTAGGTGCTGTCGTAATTATGAAGTTGCTGCCAGTCTGGCGGTTTCATGTGAAAACTCAATCGTATATGTCTTTGACAGCTGAGCTGCAGAGAAGTGACGTTTAGTGGGCGGAGACCTCGTGTAAGCTCGGTCAAGTGTCGGTGTAAAAGTGATGGAGAAGTCAAGCTGTCACTCGGTTTTGTTTTTAACTGTACTTTCAAGGGAGCAGAATATAATTTGGTTGTATTTGTTTAGGATAACAGTATTTGGTCTAATTTGAGGCAAATTTGCCATTCTCCAAATGTATTTAATAGCTTTTCCATATCAAATTGTAGGATTCAAGTTATCCATGTGCAAATAGTTCAACACGGTTTTGAAATGATAGTTTAGGTGCCAATTGATTCGAAAGGAACTGAACTGAACTGCATTAACTCTCAAAATAAGATTGACAAAATGTATGAAACTTTATGTTCACTTCTGCAGATCACATTAAGTTAAGGGAAATAGAATGATCTATAACTAAGTTTTTATGGAAATTAATGGAAACCCATTGATGCCTGGTAGAGGAAAAATTTGTGTTTAAATTGGTTAAACAGAGAAAAAGTGTTTCATGAAAGTCCTATAGTTTAAGAGCTAATTCATACAAAATGCTTTTATGGTTTAATTTTTAACTTCCTGCACCTACATGTACCTCTAATTTGGTACAATTTTTAATGCATGCTTTACTTTCTATTAATGATACACTGTTTAATTTTATTGTTAGCTCTCCCCTGGATATCCAAAAAGAGGGAAAAAATAAAGTAAAACAATAAGTATGTATTCTGAGCGGTTCAATGAAAAGACTTGGGAATAGGATCATGTTCTCGTGCACTTAAAGCATATCCCACTTCACTACACACAGGAATAGAACTAAAAGGAATTGTCATTTTTTCCAATTGTTTTTTTCCAATGCATGTTCAGGATCATCAAAAATAGAGAAAAGCCTTTCTCAGAGCATTACCGGTGTACCTTTTAAGATGCCTATAATGCAATCTGAAGCAAAGGGACGAGAGAGGTAAGACATTTTTCTCTTAAATCTAAACGGCAGAAGCTGCCCTCTCTGCAGCAAAACATGTTTTTTTTTGTTGGCTCATTAAAATCTAAATATGAATTCTCCCAGGGAGAAACACTGAAAACTGTAACTTGATGAATGAAGTTCCTTTCTTTATGGGTTTTGCACAGTTGCCCAGTGTAGCTCATGTCTGTGGACAGCCAGAATTACAAAACATAAACATAAACCCACTAAAAGCTGGATGACACATGTTAATTAACCCTAGTTAGTTTCATTCATATTGTCTAACAATGGGTCTGCTCCATTGAAACTATACAACCAGGTCTGTCTGTATGCAGTTAGTAGCAGGAACCTCCAAGGATGACATCATAGCTCCACCCGAAATAGCCAACACATAGACACATAGACCCAAGCAAAGGAAAATGAAAAAACAAAGTTTTATGTAGCAACAATATCAAGCCACTTTTCTGTAAAACTATATTTACTTTACATCACAGGAGACAACACAACATCGACTCCGGGTCCCTGTATAACGAGAAGCTTTGTCCCTGAGCTGCATCTCCCCCTCTTTCAGGGACCCTGACCCCATTTACCGCTCTCTCATCCTGCTGCTCCACGGTGCCACTGTCACCCACGACGACACAGCAGCAGCACCTTCTCCTCTCACTACCGCTGAGTAACACACACACACACACACACACAGAGACGCTCAGTCCCCTGGAGAGGTTTCCACCCGGTCTACTGTTTACCAAGACTCTCGCATTCCCTGGCAGCCTCTCAGCCGGTCACAGTGTCGAGTTCCTGTATGTTAAACTCTGTAGAAGACCAAGAAATAAAAGAACACTGACAGCGAGAGAGGGGGGGGTAATTTATGCAAGTGGACTTCAATGAGTCCGCCCACGTCTTGATGCTAAACACCACGCTGTGCAGCACATCACACCTCGAAGGTCATGCACAGCAGGGAGAAAGTTTCCAGGAAAAGGCATACGGACACAATTTCAAAATTAGATCTACATCACATTAAAGTTTCATATTTTCTCTACAGGATGTGAAAAATAGATGCAGTTACCCTAATAGTTGATTGTTAGTGATGCTTTTCATGCATTAGCTTTGATTTACTATCCAGCACTTTTCCTCATGCTTACCTGGTTAATCAGCATGCTGGAAGAGTTACTGGTGATTTTGATTACACACTGTCACATTGCAGCGGATTTTATGATGAGGTTATTTTTTAAACTTTAGATGGGGCATTAATTAAAGAAGGGGGTGGGTCACATCGATAAAGTAATAATAAGTCAAGACTCTGATTTAAATCCATGGTTCTCTGAATTGTAAAGGACATTATTAGTTGGATTGTTTATTGTTTATTCGCTGTTATCAATTAAAATAAAGACAGATGAACCCCATTGGTCAAGATACCCTAGAAGGACATTTTGGTTTACATTATGACCTTGATTTTCATAAATTTGCATTTTATTTAACATGTTTAACAAAACAGGTTTGTACAAAAGACCTAAAAAAACCCCAACAAGGCATATGATACAAATAATACCAATAATATTAAGAGAATACATTAAGATGCTTGTCCACATTTGTATGTCTACAGCACACATGCTTGTAGAAGTTTTTTTTTTTTTTTTTTTTTACTAACAAGTGAAGAAAATATTGAGGTGCAAAGTACAGCAGAGCCTCCAGGAGCTGCTACTTTAATCAGACAGCCTCATGGTTCCTTGCACCAATAGAAGTGCTCGCTCTCATTTAGGTTCAATCTCAATAGGACTGGCAATATCAGCAAGTCAGGTGTGTGCGGACTCTCTGCAGTAACGGGATAGCCAAGCCTGTTTACGCTCTATTTGGACTTTAGGAGTGCAGTGGGACCACAGATTTCACTGGTTATACTGGGAACAAAGAGGCATGTTACAGAAATTGAACGTTAATCAGATGGTGGGGCAGTTTGCATTGCTGTGACAACATGTCAGTTCAAAAAACACACTGCTGGACTGTCCAGATGAGATCAGCCACAACATAGATCAGAAGGTTTTACTCTTAAGACCATCGCGGATACAATTTTAGAAGCCGCTTATCCCCCTTCAGTTATGGCCTTGCTTTTGTATTGGGCTTTTACATGGAAAACATCCTTAAATGCTGGTAAGAATATAGACCTTTCAAAATATGAATAGTAATAACTTGTGAATCCATTTCAAAACGAAGATGGACAACTGATTCTTTTTAAAGTGCAATCATTCTGGGGCAGTGTCATTCAGACCTGTGAGGATGTTGCATAACAGACCGTAGGTGTGATCGCGCCCCGCGATGTCACAGTCACATTCTTTGTTTCTGTATGTAGAGGTTCCTTTTTTTAGAGACGAGGTCTGTCTCGCCTCTGGGTGGGAGGCTGTTGACCTGTCAGCGTCCTGCTGGTTGTCAGGGAGCACAAAACAACATGACACACTAAGACACAACGCAATCTAAAGCATACAAGCAAATAACAATAGAGAACAAATCTAAAACACACACACACCAACATAACACAGGTACACATACAGGTACACACACGTACAAACCCATTCTGAGTAAGAACAGAGCTGCAGTTATTACTGAAAGCGGTGCAAGCAGCAATTGGTGTCAAATGTTTTTTTTCAATTTTCCCAGGTGACATTTTCTGGGAGCGAGTTTGAGAACGAACGCACATCAGTGTGGCATTTGAGTTAATCGGCAACAGGGACACAGTGTGTTCTGTGCCCCTTTTTTCTTGTTCTTCGATGTAGATGTAGCCAAGATCTACTTCTTTTCATCAAACGGAATAGAACTTAAACAATCTTTCAGTTACCTGTCATAAAAATCCAATCACACCTCAGTGGCAGTGCATTTCAAAGCCTTAAAAAACAGTTTTTTGTTCATATCAAGATGCTCGTTGTTGCTTTGATATTTTGAGAGCCTACAGAGAACCTTTACATTGCAATTATATTTGTAGAACTTAGTGTAACTCACTCACTGTAGTGTGTGTGCTGACCAAAAGGCCTTGTAATCTGACATTAGTTTGTCTGGTTTAAACCCACAACGTCAAGGGCGGCATCTTTTTTGTGGGTCATTTGGCTTCAGGATGTAGTCCTTCGGAATTGGGTAAGCAGGGACACAATGTTCCATAATCTGTATGTACTTTAGTGAATATGTTTGTGTGTGCGTCACTGAAAGAAAATAAGCTACTCAACGGTATTAAACCAAAACAAATAAAAATAATCAAAATGAATTAAACGAGTATTCTGGTAGATCGGGATAAATACATTTTATATTAATAACAGTGCGTTCCTGTGTGTTGCGCGGCAGTTCTCGGTGGACCCCGAAATGCAGAGACAGGGGGCCAGGATGGTCTTCAAAAGAGTTTTATTTACCACGACAAAAAAACACAAGGCGCCAGGACGGAGGAGACGACGGAGGTCGAGCGGGCAGGGCTGGAGTCGAGCACGGGGGGAAAAGTTGCTGTAGTGGAATCCCAAGTGGGCAGGAAGTCACACGCGGCAGCGGGTAAGAACGGGGACACTCTGCCACTGGAGTGACGAGCTGAGCAGGTATTTATGGCACACGTGATCAGGAGGGATGGGAACCAGGTGCGTCTCGTTCTGCGCAGTCAACCAACCTCAAAAAGAGAGGAGGAAAGTGGAAGAACACAAAACAAACCACGACACTGTGCTGACATTCCCTGCTGATAATGTCGTCAATTCTGATTTCTCCTCCCGTATCTCAGTGTAAGTTACTTTCCAGTTACTTGCTGTAGACATTTGCAGATATAGTTAAGCATTAATTATGTTTTAAATGTGTTTAAGAAAAGGTTTCTGTTCAGGAATGATTATCTCTAGCTTAAAAAACCAAGGGTACAATGCACCCAAGGACACAACAGAAGGTTCATATCACAAGCAAGGAAGCGACGGCCAAGGAGACAGAAAGAGAGCCAAGAGAGTTCAACATGACGAAGCGGAGATAGCGACACAGATGTGCGCGCACACACACACACACACACACATCCACATACCATTAATATGCCTTTAATGTAGTTATTTATTACTTAATCGTTGCTGGTCACAAGGGGTTGTATATGTGTGGACCTGGGAAACTTCCCCTTAAGCAGGTAAACACTATTTCCATATGCCCTCTAATCACAAGACGTTTTGCAAAATGTGCACCACGAGGCTGGCATGTAAATGAAAGTGGTACAAACAAGCAGCCAACAAACACGGTATTCATAATTATGAATCATTTGATTAATTCATACAGCCTTGTTTTAATAGCATGTAACCTTGAGGCTTGTCTCCTCACTCAATTCCCAATTGCACACACACACACACACGCACACGCACACACACACACACACAATTTGCCAGGGCAATGCTCCTGCCAGCTTATCGGGGCAGGAATTCACTGGTCCTTGGACCTCTGAAATGCACCACAAAGATATCAAATTAAGAATGTTAACCCTGTCACAACCAGCCAGGACATTAACGCTGTTCACTGCACAGTGAGTGTATGACCTACGACTCATCATCTTGTGTACATTGTTTGATCATGCACTCATCGGTTTGACTGCGGCTGTAATTCTTCAGTTTCATCAACAGATGTCAGAGAGCACTTTCACATCTGGGATTGAGTTCAGGAATCCCGCTGTGAAAAGCCAGTTGGTCTTTCATCACTGATTCATTCTGATTTAGAGCTAAAGAATAATCCGTGTTGTGAATATGGGACGCGGGCCTGGTTACAGCCTCCGTGGAAGCCAGTGTGCTCCAGTGTTACGTGTTCAGAGAGCTGAGTTTATTTAGATTAAGTCCTTTGGAATTTCTGGTTGCAATTCCCACTTAATATTGAGTTTTTTAAGATTGCGTGACGATTTTGTGAGCATCCTTTCCCTATATAGGAGTCAGTCAGTCATCTTCCACACACTTTATCGGGCGAGAGACGGGGTACACACTGGTCCGGTCGCGAGTCACCTACGAGACATTTCATGTTTTTGGACTGTAGGAGGAAGTCTGAGTACCCGGAGAGAACCCACGCAGACACGGGTAGAACAAGCAAACTACGCACAAAAGGCTACCAGGTGGGTTTTGGACTCTTTCTCACTGTGGGGCAGCAGTGCTCAAACCCACACCACCATGGCACCAGATTAAGTGGAAGTCTAAAAAATGTGAAACATCTCACTTGATTTCTTGTCTGAGTTTAATAGACTGTAAAGCAGGGCATGCCTTTGGGCAGCGCTGCATTGTGATTGACAGGCCACCAGGACATTGTCTGGTAGCCATCACTACACTTGCCTAGTGTGTCATAAGTTCATGAAGGTTAACTGGAACATTTTGGTGGCCTTGTTCAAAATGTTGACCTCAAGGCTTTAAAAGCCATTATCCTCAAACTAATGGGAGAAGTCTACGTCAACTGCTCACACCCTGCCACAGTCACCCAACGCCACAGGCCAATGCTTTAGTGGGAGCCTTCAACTTATTATGCATCAACTGTGTCCGTTACCCGTACACTTGGTGAGTAAAGATTTCTAAAAATCTAAACGGCAACATTTCAAGTCTTGTGTATGAGATCTTTGTCACCAGTTATTCATTATCGCCATCATTGACTATACGGGACATTTGTAGAATACATGTTGGCTTTCTTAAGAGTAATTTGAATTTATTATCATTTAAATTTGCAACATATGCGTTTGAAGTGTTTTTTTCCTGTCTCTCGTATTTCATTTTATGGCTGATAGCTGATCAGTCAGCCAAAACAACACACACACACACACACACACACACACACAATTCTACAAAAAAGATCCGAGGAGTCTCTGCCTTCATTTGATTTTTTTTGTTCTAAATTAGCAGAAATTATCTCCAGCACTGTAGCTAAAATAGATTTACTAGAGTCAGAATCACTGACAACTTACACCCTTAGTGCAATTTCTGCCAATTTTCTGGCCTACCAACATCAAAGCCTCCCTTTCAGTGCCAGCTGGATTGCAACAGCAGTGTTGGAATTGGCTAGGTGTCTGTGTGTGTGTGTGTGTGTGTGTGTGTGTGTGTGTTAGAGAGTGTGAGACTTGGACCGGGGCCCAGCTATTGGCATATTTGTGTTGATAGGAACATCTTCACATATCGTTTTGTCTGGATGCTGTGATGTTTATCCAGAAGCGGAAGTGTAGTTGTCTACTGAGGACAGTCCTGGGAGGAAAAGACATGTCGGACACTGGGAAGCTCCACAGGTCGATCCACTTGAATCTCGGAAACACTCCTCACTACCATTTGTTCTACAGGACGTCTGAGGACAGCACTCTATGTACAATCTGAGCTCTGTGGGTGCGTCCTGCCTGGACATTTAGCACCTTGGATTTATTAGCTGAAAGAAATGCTCTGTTTTTACCCAACATTCCTTTGTTGCAGGCTCCTCCATATTTTTACATGTCAAACATAGAATTATTATTATATTATTTCTGGCAGGCAACTTGAGCCGAAAGGGGATGTAAAAGAGTGATGGTAAACTGGGGATTACACGTACATGCGCTCCATTGATGAACTGGTGTGATTCTGTCTTTGTCCGTTCTATAGAACCTGCAGGTGCTTTTTAAACCTGAAACGTCTTCCAAAACAGGATTTGCAGTACCTTCCGCCTGTGTGTAAAACAAAGTTATGAGCTTTTGTTTCCCGAAAGCAGTTACAAAAAAAAATTAAAAATCAACAATTTTAATGGGATGTGAAACACCAAATCACAATTTGGACAAAGCGCTTAGTGTGGGGATCAGTTTCAACTGGTTGCGAACCAAAAGTTAATTACTGTTTGCATGGTTGAATCCCTTCTGTTGCATTCCAAAGGATTTTTCTTTGTGGCGCTGCATTGACAAAACATTTTCATCCCTGGTATGATGATATGAAGTACACAAATAGCATTAATGGGCCAGTGGGCATCTACATGTGTGATAATGAGGCTGGTTAGACACTCAATGCCATAATAAGAGTAATGAACGTGGAAGCATCCTCAGGGGTCAATACATCAACCATGAAAAGTCTTTGTTGTTGTCAGTCACCAATCTCTCTCTTCCCTCTTTTTCCGTCATGAGTCACACAGAAATTGAAGAATTACGATAATGGATAATAAAGACGTTCCTAACAGCTACAACAAAACAACTAGACGAGTAAGTCACAGTCGATCCATGACCAAACAGCTCTGAAAAGAGTCTCATCAGGCGCATTGTGCAGAATCTGCTGTGTGGGTGGAGCAGGAATATGCACAGGTTTGAAGAAAAACTGAACTGAATGCAGTTGTCTGGAGAAAAAAAAGGCATGAGTAAAAAACAAATTAGCTGCTAAGTAGTTTGTAGCTAAATTAAGGATTATTAGGCAGTCTGCTAGCAGTGTATATTAGCATCTTATTTACTGCCTACAAATGATTTTTATAATAAATAACTTCTCATAAATATTAAGTGGCCTAACTCAGTTTCATCAAGCAGGCTAATGATTTCATTAAATGTTTTGGAGATTCCACATTGACACAATTCACAGGTCTTTTTTTACTGAAGCCGTTCTGACACGTCACAGTAAGGGAAGCTATATCGTGTCTATATCTATATAGACATATAGTCTATATCTTGGAAATCCCAAACTAACATACCTAGCAATAGAGTAATATGACACATATTTAATGTTATACCCCATTGGCACTGTTGTGAAGAAGATGCAGCTAAAACAACTGCAAAGCTTGACCTTGAATCCGAGGACGTAAACAGCACGTGCTTCAATGGAAAACAACAACGCTCTCAGTCATCGAGCAGAAAGACGTCCACCCAGCCAGCTGTCAGTGAATAAAACTGTAATGAACGGTGAGGACACCACCTTCCCTTCTATTTGTTCTCAAATGTTATTCAAGTGTGTCTTCTGCTGCATTGAACATTGTACTTACGTGGATTGTGCAGATTTTTGTTCAAGTTTTCTCAAGTGATGAAAGGCAAGCTGTGGTTTTAATAATTATGATACTCAGTGGAAGGGTTTTTAAAGCAAGATTTCATATTTAGCTGATGAGCAATTCCAACAATTTACTCCCTGCTTTGCATATTTATTGAAAAGCTCTTTTTTGTTCAACGTCCATGCTCACAATGTGGAAAATGCCATTTTTGCTGACGCGTAGGACCCAACGTGTATGGAGTTTTTTCTTTGTCGTTCTGGGTTTATTTGATGCCGCCACACTGATGTGTCATGAGCCAAATGCAGAATTATTAGCCCGCAATGACTCATTCTTTTCTGTCCTTTTCTCCTCCTGCTGTTATTGTAAAAAATGTCATTAACAAAATCCTTGTTTGTAATATGTCAACAAAACACAAACCAACACCCACCCACACATACACACATAACGCATGATGACGAGGCCCATTGCAGCAACCTACAGAATTAGCTGCATGATCGTCTGTTTCCCCCCCGACGGGGTGCAGCAGGGTGCTCGAATGGCTGAAGCCACACAGCTGGGCCCGCCGGTGGTCAGCCACCGTTAAGCGGCTCGGGCAGCAATCAAGCAGCTGCAAAACAAGCACAACACACACAACAAAACGAAGGGCTGGCATTCCCCTGCTTCAAATTCACAGTCTGTTGCTGTAGATCCATCCAGCAAATCTGTTCCTCCCCTAATTATGTTGAAAAGGGGGAGTGAGAGGGTCATTAAACACTTATTTATTTGGCGAGCCACTGATACAGAACGGCAATCGTATCACCGGGTCATATAATTGGTCTGAACAATGATCAGTGCAGCGCCATGCAGAGCGATGGCCAAGGGCGCTTGTGGGTGCTGTAAATTCCGCCGAAGCCTGTGTGGCACACTAAAAAACTCTGATCATCACGTCCACAGCGGGGCGCAGCCCTGATGAATACCCCGTGCTGACCTCCAAGGCACCAAATGGGTTTTGAGAGCTGCCGCTGAAGTCAGCTCGCACATTATACTTTATTGCTGTAAATGAAAAGAGGGAAGGTGTACCGCGAGAAGTGGCGGTACCCAGCGCGATTGTATCGCCAACAAGAAAAGAGAGGAGAGGATTCAATTTGGGAAGGAGTGTATCACGCGGGTGGAGTGGCCCTGGTGCTTGTCAGAGATTGGGAGGGAGGAGCGTTAATCACAGCTCACAAGCTGCACCCTCCAGGGTTCCAGCTTTGGCTGTTTGAGCATCCTGCGAACTAAAATACAGCCTGTGTCACAGAAAAAGGTCAATGGCGTTGTTAGGAGGCCCTGTGAGGACACTGAACAGGACTATATTAGATAAATATAAGACACCTTGCTCCTGTAGACTCTGGAAAACTGTCAGAAATTCGGCCAAATCCAAACCAGGTAAATAGATAATACAATTTACAGTGATGTGTAGAAAGGTTTATAATGGAGCTTTGTAATGGCAAAAATATATGTAACTCTTCTAAATGCTTCATTTGTATAACCAGTTTATTAATTGCAAGTGCTGAGATGGAAAGGCCATGGTATGAGAGCTGAAGTGTTCCACACTGATAAATGTCCTCAGCGTCCTAGCTCTAGAGACTAAACAAAGTAGGTCGTATGTATTTGTTTTCAAGTGTTAGGAGGGCGAGTCCATGGTCAAAGAACTGATGTGTCTTACATGGACTAGCTGTCCTGAGTATCCTGGCTGGAGAGACTCAACAAGATGGTCAAGGTTTCTGTTGACGCCACTGATAACTGAACTTGTGTATAAGAACTGCCTCGTTCTGTTAGGGGGCAAGTTGGTTCATGACAGTCTGCAGAGCATGTAGCTGCTGTGACCTTTCTTCCCTTGCAAGGAAATAAACGGAGAAAGACTTATTTGACTCGGACCCTTTGTTTCTTACTTTACGATTGTCTGTGCAAAATCTTCCACCACAGCTTAAGTGGTAGTTCTAGAAGGAAGACTCCCTTTATGCCAGGCGTAATTGAGATATGCTTCAGCTGGTCTTCCAGAATTATCCAATCAGCGGAGATTGGCTGCACCCAGGGGTATATGAGCAACAGAGGCGGCGCTGTGGCTCTAAACCAATCACATAGTTGCTGTCAAACCTTTTAAGGGGTTCTCTCTGTGCTGCTGCCAGGTGTCATTTCAGTGTGAAACTGGATGCGACCCTCCGCCACCCCCAGGCCCCTACAGCAGCTATGCGGCATTCTTCACTCGTTCTGGGTTTTCATCAACTCCCTTCTTCTCCACCACCACCAGTGTCTGGACTCCAGGGGGGATTCGGTCAAGCAGAACTCTGCATCACGGCCCCTTGATAATCCCGGTTTAGGATGGAGTCCAATCGCCAAAGATTGTGCACGATTGCAATATCATACTGTGTAATAAATGTTTGTCAATTCGGACCGAGTCCATCCCGATTGAAGTATAACTGATTATTTTAAGCCTAAATCTTACCTCAGTGTTCCTGTTATTCAAATGATTTCCATCTGAATTCTTTACTTAAGTGCAATGTGTGCAAAGGCCTTAGAGTTGTCTTTTTCAAGACACTTACAAGCACAAACGGAAGCTGTTATTGGATCAATCTGCAGTATTGCAACGCGTTGAGCATCCTCATCCTCCAAGATGAGGGACTAACAGCAGTCACTCGTCCATGGAAGAGCGTGGAAGTGGTGCAATCAATCCTGATCGGGTGATACTTGGAGACAAGAGGGATGTTGGCACTTCTGATATTTAAGGGGGGGGTCAAGTACCATCAATCGCAGGCTCGCCACGGAGACGCAGACCCGCCATCGATTAGACGGATTAAGCTCTCAGTGGCGGCACAAGTTTCTCCACCACCCATCATATCATCACATCCTGTCTGGAGCGCTCGCTCTGTGACTCACTTTCCCATGAGTCTTCTTTGAAGGTGCAACGCTCCTGTGAACTGCTCACTGAAGGAACCGCATGGAGGGAATCTGGGACTTTTCAGTGGGAGGAAATCGATATGATGAACAAGCAACAACTAACTTTTTGTTGCTTGTGCGTTTAGCCTGTGTGTAGATACAAACCGCATTGTCCTTGAATCCTCAATAGCCCGTCTCGTTACAACACGTCTAAATACTAAGCTGCACTGAGCAATATTTGTACTGGCCTAATGTAAGAGAGGTTGTTACAAAGGATGACTGATGTGAATCATTATCATCAATTATCAGCCTAACACAACATGTTTTAGCTTCGGGGGCCACAACTAGATAATGTCTGCCAGCTAATGGCACAGACTCGCTGCTCTGCAGTCATGTTTTCCTCCTGCAGGAGAAGTGGTTTTCAGTAAGAAAAGCTCCGATTAAGCCCCTTGCTATCTGCCCAGCACCAGACATCAGGCACAGTAAGACTTTTTAAGAAAAGGACTCCCTCTGAGAGTTGGTGCAGTCAAAACAAAGCTAAATAACTCCCAAGCAGGACCGATACGCAACTAAAAGAAACGCAAGCTCCTTGTGGCTCCGCACCTGTTGGACACGTGAGCCTCACATAATGTAACAAATAAGTTATTGCAGCTGGATAATGTCCAAAGAAATGAGTTGTGTGAGTGAGTATGTTAAATTTGAGTGCAGAGAAGTCATTTGCTAGTATGTGAAAATGTGCTGACTTCCAGTGTTCCTACTTTTTAAAGATCTGCCTTTGGTGTCAAATAACTTTTTTTAAAGTCACTCCTCCATTCTTAAGGGCCAGTACACAACATTCAGCTCCAACCAACTGGCTTGTCATTCCTATTTTAGAGGCCATCTGGCTGAGCATTGTTGATGCCCAATGTTTGAGACACTTTACAATCAAACATTCACAGGTTTAATTGACTTTTCTGCCACTTTACAAATCACCACTATTCTGAAATGAACCATGCTGTGGAGAGGTGGGAATTGGTGTACACAAAACACCAAGCAGTTGGATGTGGATATGTTAATTCAGCAAACAGCTGCTCTCTCTTTCATGCACGACTGGCATGAATCCAGACTCGCAAAAAAAACAACGCAAAAAGGTCTCCAGTGGAATCTCACTTCTGTGAATTCTCATTTTCCTCTTCCTCAAATACAAACGGTACACTGACGTATTGAAACACAAGTCTCTCTGGCCTTCATTTCTAATATAATATGTGTTCGATGACACATTAAGTCCCGAGAGGGATGTTTGCGCCAGGATAAGTCTTTCTGACAGGTGTTACAACACACAATAATGTAAATGTAATTAATGAACCAATCAGTTTTCTTTACATGTAGCGGTGTCACAGTGAAACAAAACAAGAAAAAGCATTTTGATAGCTTATAAATCCCCTAAATGGTGCAGCTGTGAGGTTGTGGAGGAGCATTCTTTTAAAGAAAGAATATTTGCAGCTTCCCACCTTTATCCCGATGTGCTTTCATGCTGTACACAGATAGTTGATAGTTTATTCATAAAATTCTGTTCTTGCTCTTTTTAGATGCAGGTGTACGTTGACTAAATGCATACTTGCATTGTTGAATTTGATGATCCTGTTAAAATAACAAATTACACGATACATTTTGCCTAATGTATGCATGATGTGTGAAGAGTAATTGATGTTGATCTCTTTTCTGCAGAGCATTAATTAGTGATTTAGTCGACCACATTTTCCATTTCTGCTGTGTCCTGCCAGGATGAGCTTTGGTCCATTCATCTTACCTTTGTCTTACTGTTTTTCTGAGGTTCATGTCCTGACCAGCAGATGTCAGAAGTGTTCCTCAAAACCTGGGTGTTCTTCTAAGCACTCATATCATTGTCATCAAGCTTGTCTCTTTTTTACATTTAACATGTAAGATAAATGTTAACAAAATACACAAAAACAAACGGGTCGGCTTTTGTCGAGCGAGTAAACAACTAACTCAAATCAATACCGTTTTTATTCTTTTGTGTGTGTGTGTGTGTGTGTTTGGTACTTTGGTAATTAAGAGATAATCGGTGCAGAAAAAAGTGGCTCCAGATACATCAAGTGCTCCAGCTGTGACACAGATAAAGAGGCAGATGTGGTAAATGCATCGTCGATGGAGGAACAGTGCACAGATTGACTGGTCAGAAGATGAAGAGAGCAGTTGAGAAGGAAGGCAGCCTCTGGTAGAGGCTGATAGACCAACTGGCGGGCGGACAAATAGAAGGACGATCAGGCAGGTTGTGTGCAAACAAATAAACAAAGCACCTGTACTGTATGGATAGCGATATGGTTTAGGAGATGAAAGCAGAAACAATGCAAAATAGCCCTGACTCTCAGCAGTTACCATGACGACCAACCACCTGAACTTGGAGGTAAGTCCCCGGAGAGGTCTGGCAGGAGGGAGGAGGAGAGGCGCGTGTGTCCTGGTTTTACAGTGTGCCAAGTCCCCTGCGTATCTACCCACTGCACGCAAGTGTCGTCCCAGTGTCGTCCCACAACGGCGGCTGCACGCTCAATTTAAGATGGCGAAACAACAGAGAGGATGGAAGATGGAAAAGATTACCTGAAAAATTCTATATTGAATCGTTTGATTATGTGTATATCTATATCTAGATATATATCTAAATATAGATATATATGCACAACTGCTTCACAGTGGCACGAAATTAGTTTAAAAACACAGAATAAAAAAAGGAAACACACAGTCTGTGTTGCACCAGGAGAACAAGTCTCTTTCAGAAACTATACAAAGCCAGAACATACCTGTCATCTAGTTTTGTTTGCTGCTTGTCTTGTTGGCCACAGAAGAAGTCTATTCTTAAAATGCTATTTGTATTGGAGGAGCCAACTTTATCATCTGTTTGCACACTCAAAGCTGGACTCTACTGCGTTTGTCATGGGAAATATTTATTTTAAACCTCTGGGACATCATCAACATACGTGTCATGACCATTGTGTTTTATAGAGATATGAAAAAGTAAATAATAAAGATTGGGCCAGAAACAAAGGCTGTAATCAAAATGTATATAATTTTATATATTTGGTTCAGAATTTATGAAGCTATTGACCCAGTTAATAGGGTTCCATCCTGTGTAATATGTGTTACTACACACTGATTTCTACACTACATCATTATACTACTGTTCATATCTGCATATACATTTCTGCTGCACCTATCCTATGAAGTTCGAATAAGGCCAACTATGCTTTGCTTATGGTACTCATATGGTCATATGCCAGCACTCTATAGCTATAGTTGCAACAGCAGACAATTATTGTCCCAATCAGACCATAATTATTTGTGGGGATGCAGCCAATCACGATATGGCCCAATGTCATTACCTTGCAGCCCACCTCGGACTGAAAGAAGCTCTGTGGTTGTCATTATTTTTTATTATTTGGTCCGGAACAGAAATCTAAATAGGCGCGGATAACAAAAGACAGAAGACAAAATGTAACTAAGCTTGATTGCAAAGGCTTAGCCAGCTGTTTGACATTCAGCAGTTAAACCTTGCCGTAGTGAAAGGAGCGGGGTCACAGGGATAATATTGCTTGAAGAACAACGTGAAATTTCATTAGGTCTGCTAATGCCTCCCTGACACTAATGATAAATCCTTGGCTGCTTGCTGGTGGCTGCTAAGGAAGCGGATATCTATGGCCTGTGGTACCGTACCATGTCGGATGGCAGGCCGCCAGGGGATTCGTCTTCAATCCAGAGCGCAACAGAAACAGGTTGCTTCACCCAGCATGTGACTGTGGCGGCTTTGCCTTATCTGGAAACAAGATACTGAGGCAATGGGACTTTCTTCTGGCTCTGTTTGTATACTCCTCTGTGGCGTTACTGTTCTGCCTCCTAAACAGTGTAAAATACATCTACAACTCCACTTTGAGCAAGAAAAGTGTTGTCTTTTCCAACAATGAGTTGGCTCCATTTTCGTTTTGCTGCAGAATTCAGGAGGGGCCGCGATGCGCAGTAGCCCACTCATGCCATTTTGGGACTATGGATGAATATTTCATGGCTTGATGGACTGGGAACCAGCTCGAGATGCTGTTGGCAGTGGATACCATTCATACTATCCCACTGCCTCGATATGCCTCCTCTCCTTCAAATGTCAATGTGAAGTGATATGAGATTTCCTGCAAAGGAAAACAAAAAAATCGAAACCCGGGAGAGGCAGAGTGATTGTCTTACCAATAGATGCTGATACCTATTTTATTCCAATGCTTGTCTCAGAAGTCAAGGGCAGTGGCAGTCACTGCTGTACGCTGGAGGGGAGTGTCTCACGGCAGTCTCAATGTCTGATCTCCTGGTGGACCTCAGCTTAAGCTGCGCTGGTCACCTGTGGGACAGAGGAGGTGTTTGCCTGCAGGTGCTGTACTGGGAGGGACTGGGTGGTGGATTTCATTGATATGTGTCATAACAAGTGTCTAAGCCCTAAGTTACGTGGCCCTCGAGGTCTTACCTTGCTTTGTCATCGCTCTGATTTCCCTCCTTTTCTCCACTTCACCAAACTGGAGCTGCAGCCAAGCCAGACTGCAGCCTACAGCTGAGGATAAAGGAGAAAGCACAGAGAGGCTTTGGAATTATCGGCCTAATTAGCTCCACGGGGATTCCATATTGAATGATTTGCCAGAGAGATGATACTCATGCACAGGTTGGAGGAGGCCAGTCAAGCATATATATATATGCACCTGAAAACGTGCACCAAAGTGTTGTATGGACATCTGCTGTTTGGGTTGACAGAGCTCCTGCCTTTCATGAATGGAAGGCACAAGAGAATATTGTTATTCTTTTTGTTAAATTAATGGAGCATCAGCTTCTCAATGGGAAAATAAACGGAGCATTTGAATGTCGACCGGAGTTGAACTTGGGCCTGCAGTTAACAGCATTATGGAGTAGCATCATAAATGAAGAGAGGGAGTCTAGAAGGAAATAGGAATATCCCTTTCCTCTCTTTAGAATTTAAATGGGGTATTTAAATCTCTCTTTCATAATGTCTTTTCGATGTATATGCATTAAAAAAAGAAAGCATCTCTGAATGGAAATGTAAATGACATAGATGATACTCCAGCTTTGACCTTGCAAGATTCAGGCCGGATTTAAAACAGATGGCTATGAAATGCAGATTTCTGTAAATTTCCTAAGATATGATAATATTACCACGCATTGATGTGTCTCATTACAGTGCAGTCATTTCATTTAGTTTGCAGCTAGTGTGTGCAGTACCTCTTTAAGGGGCCTTAATGGCGCCTCAGTTCCTTTACGTAGGACACTAATACTCTTCTACTGGTATTAAAGTTGACCATGACTTAATATTAAGGAGAGAAATAGACAAGTATCAATTAGATACCCCGTTATTAATGGAATGAAACGTTGCCATGTATTGACATGTATTGGCAGAATGTGAAAAGGACTGCACACAGTTGGTGTAATTTTAATATTGACCAATGATGTGTAACAATCCATCTGAAGTAACATGTATTAATGTGTATCATTTATTACATAACATATTTACCCTTCTTTTACTGGAAAAGTCAGCAGTTTAACACCTTGTATCTTTACAATGCACTAAAATGTATATTCTAAATACCAATAAATATAGTCACAACAAATAGGGTTTGTATTTATTTAAAATCACAAACAGAAGAAGAATCTGATATTGTTCAGAGGGCTGATGAAAACCTTATGCTGAAGAGGTCAGCACTTCAAAGATAAATGACATCCTGTATTTATCTGATACAGTCAAACAAACATCTTTCATTTCAAATAATCGTCATGGGCAAGGTGTTTTTGTATTTCCATTGTTCAGCATCTGGAGGATCCAAAACAAAAACCCGGATAATACAGGAATTGTATTTTTGACCTTGAAAATGCACTTTAAACAGGAACCCAACACAACAATATGCAGTTTAGGGTAAAATCCAATTTTGTTTTTAAGAATCAAAGGGGGCAAAATGAGTTGGCTAGATATATTGGTCAAATCCATTGAGAAACCAACATTAGTGTCCAATATTTGTGGCTTTCATTCACTTTCCAAATTTTACTTTTTGCTGTCTCCTGTGAGAGAAAGGTGTTGGGTCAGATCCTAATTTAGAACAATAAATTTAGGCCCCTAGCTGCCCGGGGAAGCACTGTCACGGCAAGATTGATTTTACCACGTCAGCCCAGAAGTGGGTTTGTGCAAGTGTGTGGGGGAACAAAGGGTGGTGTAGGCCGCCTCAGCCTCCACCGGGATTTGAAATGGCTCTTACCATCTGCTGAAAACACTCAATACATCCCGAAGCATCATATAGATCCTCCCCCATATTCCTCTCTGATTGACTTAAAAGGTCACAGGTGGCATTGAGAATAAGCAGCCGATCAACATGCATGCCTTTGTAGAAGGCCAACATATCGCTTTATAACCACATATGGAGAGTGTTGAGCAATATAACTAAAATAATATAACCAAGCACTATGTGCTATGTACCGCCATTGAGTTTGTATTTCCGGTTCATTATGACTGAAAAAATTATGAGAAGTAGGAGACAAGGTAGGAGACGAAGTGGGAGACGAGGTAGGAGATGAGGTGGGAGACGAGGTGGGAGATGAGGTAGGAGACGGAGTGGGAGACGAGGTAGGAGATGAGGTAGGAGATGAGGTAGGAGACGAAGTGGGAGACGAGGTAGGAGATGAGGTGGGAGAGGAGGTAGGAGATGAGGTAGGAGACGAAGTGGGAGACGAGGTAGGAGACGAAGTGGGAGACGAGGTAGGAGACAAGGTGGGAGACGAGGTAGGAGACGAGGTAGGAGACAAGGTAAGAGACAAGCTTTGGATCGTGGCACATTGAATTAAGCATGAAAAAAAAATAATTTCATCCAAATTTGAATCCCATATTTTTGCTCTTGAAATCTCGAGTTGGAAAAAGAATCTCACACCAAAATTCCGTATTGATCACAGATATTGATATCATTGATTCATCATGTAAGCATTCAGCGGTTAAACAATCCATGCGAAGCAACTTGATCAAAGAGCAGCTCGTTTTTTATACTAAAGATTCACAATTCTTTTATGATCCCATACGGCAGATAACTGAAGCTCTGCCCTATTTGGAAATTATTGCTAGTTGAACAGGATGCACAGATTTGTGTCAACAAAATAAAAAATAAAGGAAATTTTCCTGCTGCAATAAATGAATGAATTAATTAACTTATTCATCAAATTCTGACAAGTGCATGAATGATGTGTTTTTTTTGCATATCCAAAAATAAAGTATTGAAATAAACATGTGAATAAATCAGAATTGGGACAGGACAATGACAATGACATCATTATGCAATTATTGCTTAACTATTAAGCTTTGTTCATAAAACTAGTGACTGAGACATTCACAGATGTGTTTTATTGATTCTATGGAGCATGAACGCAGCACGATCCAAGCCAGACTGGACTTTATTAAATAAGCAGCAAAGGACAAAGAACATCGAACATACAAATTAACAAACTATAGTACTTACCTCAGTGTTACTGCTACTATACTAACTATAGTTTTAGGATATTTTCAGACAGTAGATGCCCAAAAGATCAATTCTTTATGACAAGATGCATGGGTGATGCCAGAAGTGTGGGGCTCATCTCATTCGATCGAGCATGAAGGGTGCAAGAATTAATAAAACAACAGACACAGAATGACCCCCCCACCTCCCCCCCCAAATAAAAGAGAGCAGGCTAGGAGAATGCAAGGAATGATTTATACGAGAGAATGCTTGGTAATGGTTTGGGGCTAAACAATAGTGTCCCTCTGGCCTGGTCTGCATTTCATACCACTGTGATGAAGCTGTCATAAGCACGCACCACTCCGCTATATATAATCCTCTGGGGGCACTTAGTATTAATTTGGATGTCAGAAGAAAATGATCGACTTTTATTGTTTGTGTTTTGTGTGCGAGTGCGGGTGCAGGCTCTTACAAATATTTATACCAGCTTTTGTCTGTATTTCTTTTTCCACTGTCATGAATAATATTTGATTTGCTTGTGTGGAATAAAATTAATTGGCTATTCGAAATTATTTTGAAAGTGATGAAAATATGTTTAGGCAAATAATGTTCTTCTTCTTTATTCTATTCGATAATAGCCTAAAATCAAGAAACCAGTGTTAAAAGAAGAACCATTACTTCATCATTTCACCTTGTGTTTTCTTGAGTGCATTAGTTTTCTAGTGCATTCAGTCACTGTACATCCCTCTGTCTTATATCTCTGGGTCTCTTATCTTCCGTCATGCAACATCCTTTCAAATATATATGCATGAGTTTTACGGCTCCTACAATGTAGCTGCAGCTATGTTGGCTTTGGAAAAGTTTATAAGCCCAGAATATTCTGCTTCTTTCATGTAGAAGTAGTGTAGTGGTAGTAGTAGTAGTGATAGGGAAAAAAGTTACTGTTTTTCTTTGTCTATTCATAGAAAAAAACAGATATCAAGGATTCAAAGAGATATATGATCAGAAAGAAATACGTTCAGAGATGGTTTCAGACCCAAAAAAGAAAGGAAATTGATACAGAATAAAGAAAAGCCGCGCAGCAGCTCAACAGGGGTTTGGTTTTGTTGCACAAGCTAGTCCCTCAGTGATAAATAGAGTTGGCACAAAGTGTATCATCACCAGAAGAGCTTTATATCCTCTTGAACAACCGGTCGTTGTAAGCAGCATTTCATTAAGATGGCTTATTTCTGTCTCCCAAATAAAAAATCAATGCACTTTGATACAACTGCACGCTGTAAACGAAAGCAGATATTTGGGGCAGAGTGATGGTGAGAGCAAACAGATTCTTTTTCATGAAGGATTTGTGTGATCATGTGTAAACTGTGTCCTGGAAGACAAACTCAAAAAGGAAACAGTGCTCCTTCACAGAGCCTTTAGTGCCTTGTTATTAAAGCTTCCCTGGAAGGCCTAAATATTGACGGTGAGCGCGGACCCCTTCACAGACGGCCGAACGTCACGCGCCGCCCCGCAAGCGCCATCAATCAATCAGACTTTTTTAATTTACTGCATCCAAATAAGGCATCGTCTTCTGTGCATGCGACATCATCACCGCACGCCACCTCTTGCCCACAGCGATTTCCTGCAGGCCCTCCGCCCGATGCCATCACGGCCTGCTCCCTGCCTTTAACCGCACCGCCCTCCCAGCGCCTCCCTTTGAACATCTGAGTATCACAGATCCCATTTGGGGATTCGGCCAGTTGACGAAACCTTACGCCAAGGCAGATTTATCCATTCACTTCAACATTTTGGAGTAGGAGGATAAGGACTTCATAAGGATACAGAACGTCAGAATGTCTATGACAACGTATCTCGTTGATAAAAAAGGTCACCTATGAAAAGGAACAACTGCTGAACAGTACAAATCAGAGCCTTCCAGACACTCTCTCTCTCTCCGTCTCTCTTCCTGTTTGCTCAAAGGCTCTCTCTCCCGTCGCCAGCTTCTGACGGAGCCGGGGAGAGAAGCTCCTCTCAGCGACGCCCCCGGGGCACTTGGAGGGGCTCCAGATGTGCTCCTCCAGAGCTGTGGACCACATCTCTGCCATTTTTCCATAAATCTAACTTTGTTCACTTAATTTACAATCAGTCCACACATCACGCTCAATCAGCTTCCCCCCCCTGTGTGGGTTGTAGCATTAATTGAAAAGGCAAACTATAATCAGATCAACTGAATAAAGATGAGTGAAAGATGGGAGATGTGAATGGAAATTCACATGGCGCTGCATGAGAAATGAAAATGGGGATGTGGGTGTGATCCAGTGTATGAGTTGCTAATCGACAGATTTGGCAGGTGGTTTCCTTTTTTAACCCGCAGCAGTTATAAATAATTTTACTCTGATTTGCATCTCTGGAAAAAACAATAGTTCTTATTCAACATGATTGCACATGTATTTGAATGATATTACATTTCAATCCCACATTAAAAACGTATCCTTTGCAAAGTAAGATCTTTATTTTAATGTATGAATTCTATTAAGGCTTCAACAAACTACATTATCCATTAATCATTTGATTGATTGATTTGATTGATCTATAAATCACGTTACAGGAGACAGTGCAAAGCCTAATATGTATAATATGTATATTTTTAGTATAAAGTGTACATTTGTATTTGGAATATTTTTGACGGACCAGGTGAATGAATTAGTCTCATTAATAAAAGATAGACTGAATTCACAGCATACTATTAGACATATCAGTTTTATTATACATGTCACTCAAGTGTTAAGATCCCAGTCCTGAGTCCTTGTGAAAGTAATTTGCTCCCCTGCTTTCCACCTCTTGTTAGCATTCACACTCTGACTGGGAACAAATTATCCTCACCTGCCAACATTTCCGTGGGAAATTAATGGAAGAAGTGCAGGGGGCCAGCTAAAAAGACTTACTGGGCTGAAACTCAAAATGTTTCAGTTTTATTGCCCAAGGAAATATTCTGAAAGGAAATCTTGGGATGTTATGAAAGGATTAATACTCTGTGGGTTTAAGAGAAAGCTCTGATTCATAAAAGAGTCCTTCAATGCTGTAAGGAACTTAGTATTCCTACTATGTAGTACAAGACTACACCGTCTCTCGGGGTTTGATTGCAAGAAACTATTACTGGTTAAGTTAAAGGTCTATTTAATTAATGCTTAGGTCAGGGCAGATGTTGATGTATAATATTCATAACAAGGAGGACTTGAGTTGAAAGTACACTATCTTTGATCGCAGGCAATAATTAAAAAACATCAGAATCTGAGGATTGGGAATAACAAATTTAACAGCAGATTTAACATATGTGTCCTTTAATTGCTTTTTTAGAGCTTACACCTTTATACATATATTTCAAATGATGTTTCACATATAAAATACCTATTATTCTTTCACACAGGATGTTACGTAGCAATAATCCACATTAAACTTTACCGTCACAAACACATTACACATAAATGTGCTATCGCTCTAGATAGTCTTTCTGATTCAATTAATAGAGTCTTCAACTAAAGAGCCTGCACAGAGGACAGCAGTATACAGTGCACAAAACCTGCAGGAAATGTTTTGTCATTTTGCTTTAACTGAGTATTTAGCTTTTTCAAGCACAAAATAAATAACATGCAGTATAACATTTCAGAATATTTTAACAGTTTTCAGATCACCAGCAGTCCAGATATTTCATTCCGGTTTTTGCAAGTTAAATTCCTTTGTAACAGTGAACATATGAACTATCATCCTCATGTGATCGTGCCTTGCGGGGGAAGACTGTTTCTTTTTTATTTAAATAATTTTATTTAGAGAAAAGTTGCCCATGTGAGAAATCAAATTTTCTGGCACTGCACCAGAGTGCAGAGGAGGAGGAATAGATGTGGAAAGAGGAAGCTATATGGGCAAGATTTTCTTTTGTTAAAGAATCCCTGACATGACAAACAGGCCTTATTTTGACGGCTGAGAGCTAATTGCTGCCTCACAAACACCTCGCGGCCATTATCCTCACTACCGGATCTTTCCTTGGCACTTGTGCTGTGTGTGATCCTTCACTTGGAGGCTGCAACCTGCGTTAAGTGTTATGCATAATAAGTTAATTTTACTCACTCCTGTTGGCACTCCCTCCCTTACTTCCCTTGAACCTTTAAGTCTGAGGCCCACGTGATTGTGTGTGAGAGTGTGTGTCCATGTGCATGTGTGCCTTGAGAGTGGGTGTAAACAATGTGCACAACATAGTTGCCATACCTAATATGCTTGTTAGCCATCTCAGACTCCCCTGAGGCGTGTGTTCCCATCGTAGGACTTATTCGTGGTGCGGTTTTAACAAGCACTGTCATTCTGAGGCCTTTGAGAGCTTGCAAGATTGCAGTCAATGGCCATTTTGTGTGCCACACAGAGTGCAAATGAGCTGTGCAAATATTACAGGGACACTCGATCTATGTCAGAAGGCTCAGGCACAGTGGCCAAAGGGGTTCTCACACACAATGGGAGGCCTTAGGGTCCTAAAGGATGGGAGAGAAACCTTAAACCTTCTTATTGTAACGTCTGGCAACGGGGAACAGTACAGTAGAACAGTTAATCTCACATCGTGACACAATACAGCATTGTGCTGATTGTCTTATTCTTTTGTTGTACAAATTAAACAAACAAGAGGAGGTGGGTTAATTGCGGAGGTACAGAGGTGCTGGTGAGCAAATCTTGTTAACTCTGAATGGAGCCAGTTTAGCTTTCCATCTGTTCTCAGTCCTAATGCTACGCTAACAGCTATCAGCTGTTGGCTGCAGTTTCATCGATGGCAAATTACACAGATTTCAATCTACTCAACCGACTCCCACGAAAGCAAAACTGTCAAAACTGTCAAACAATTACTTAAAATGTTTAGATTTACAGAAGTAGATGATGAAGTAAAAACGTAATTCCATTATAAAGGATATAAGCAAGCCAACAACAACACCAGTTTCTTTGTATACGTGTTGAAGCAATTTCCCCTTGCAATGATTAATAATTAGTATTTTTCTATTTGAAAACAGCTAAAACCGGTGAAATAAAATCAAACAAAGCAGGCGACTGAGCTGCACTTTCTGTGCCTGTGTTGTTTCTTGAGAGAAAAGGGATGAAAAAAAGAACAAAAAGAAGTTCCTGGACTAAATGTAGCAGAATAATGTTAGTCTTCCTCCTCATGCCATTTATATAAATCCATTAGCACGCATAAGGCTGCTAATGTGGGTGTCGTGATCGCTTTTGCGTTCTCCATGCATGTCCAGAAATAACTTGTACCTTGTTCGCTGCTGAATTATGAAGCGGGACACGGTTTGCACTGGAAGCCCTCCCATATGGAACAACCTTTGTCCGCCCCAAATGTGACAATGAAACGAAAACAGTGAAAGTGCAAGGGTACAAAATATATCAAGGAGAATAAGAAAAAAGGCCATGCAAAAAAACTGCGACCTCTTAGAGGGAGAGGGGGGGGAAAAGAAGAAACCCACTTCATGAATTAACAAGCCCGTGGTAATGGAGTCTAAGGTCTCATTGCTATTTGTGATGGAGGCAGCCATGCATTCACTCTCCACTTATTAGGAAGGAATGGGGAGGCAGTTCTTTTGATTAATGCTCTCGCATTTGTGAGCTTGGTGCAGAGTGGAGGAGACGAGGAGGCAAAAGACGAAGAAGGAGGGAAGATAAGATTACCATGAGAAGAAAAAAACATAAATCTATACTTGGAAACTGATTGACTTACTGCAGCAGGACAATCGTAGAGATTTAGCAACGGGCCCGATTAGAACCACAAGAGGCACCGCAAAGCTAAACAATGGCCATGACTCATGTTTTGACTAAATATAAACGTGAAAAGACGAGATACATAAGCTTCATGGAGGAGCACTGATCTACTGTATCCTTTCAGAAGCATTGTCTGCCAGCGTAAGGCTCATCCACATCACCGCTGAAGAAAGACACCAGAAAACGCTCTAATGTATCGGTTTGAAAAAATAATATGGACTTTAATCAACAAGAAGAACATTAAAACGATTGGTTACATTCCCTTGGAAAAGTGTCTAAACGCTTGTATTACGCCTCAGATCAGTAACAGAAATATCTGTGGGACGGATACCTGTATGTGAGGGTCACTTACATGTTGTCATGAAAAGAATCCTGACAGGCTTTATTATTTGTAATAGCTACATCTCTGCTGAATTGGTCTATTTATGGCTCTACTGTTGAAGAAATGAACTGCTTATGTCTCTTTTGTGTCTGCCTGTATTACAGTCAAGGGACTCCACAGGCCGCTGGAGCTTCAGGAAGTTACTCTTCCCAATTTCCCTCTATATTATTCTGCTATTCAGCTCCTGACCTGTGGCTGAGTCGACCACGGCCAACGCAACCTAAAGACAATATGTCCACAGATCATGTTAGCTTAGCTTATGCAGTGTGTGTCTAGAAAGTTGTCATTATTGATTGTAATGATTAAGACAATATTTAGAAGTAAGGGTTGAGCTTTTGCGTGATGATTTGCATTTTTTCAGTTATAGCAGATTTCGTTTTTGGGTTATATTTTTCAGCTGATAAACTTTACAATGAATTATTAACTATAATACCGACGAGACAACTGACATATCCACAGTACATATTATATCATACTGATTATTATTTTATAAATATATATTTCCATGTTTGAACAAATATGAATTATTCATGTTTTTTTGATACATTAAAACCAACCTGAGATGTTTGCTGAAATGGATTCTATTGCTCTACCTGGAACATTTTCCACCACTGGAATTGGGACACGCTTTTTCCAACGCACAAGGGCTTCCTGATCTCAGCTTTTCCATCAAGCAACAGTTTGGTATCTTTAGCACTTGTCTCTTTCAGATCACCGGTTCAAACATTTCTCTCTCCTGTTCTCATCTGATATGCAGCTAAACAGTAAGATTGGAGATAAGGTTGTTGTTTCTGTTTTTGTTTTCTTTTTTTTAATGAATTCCACCTCAGTGGCTAGACCACACAAACACTTTCAATACACAATACCTGCACCTCAGGTTACCATGGAAACTCCTCACTTAAAAATAGAGCTAGGGAAATGAAAGCTTTGGGTAGAAGGTGCCTCCTTGCTTCAGGAGGATGTGTAGTTCTGGGTGTGCCTAAAAAGAGGACTCTGTCTCAGAATCAGCAAAACAACACGTATTTACAGATGCAATGTTCTGTTATGAAACTGAATTTGTTTTGTAGGATTCATTGATGGTTGTTGTTACAGCTAAATTATGAAGTGAATTTTCCATTTGACAGGTTTCACTGTATTTAAAGTAGATGAGATAACAAAGTGCCTCAACAAAGTGGGTTTTTTGTTTGTGTGCAAAAGGAAGTCTCAACAGAATACATTATCTTTCCTCCCATGACAGACAGTAGTGGTGTAATTCTCCTTTATGTAAACGCTGCTACAGGGATGCTTATAAATCTAATTTTTGCTGTGTTTTCATTCAACTTTCTTTTAAAAGGTTGACGGTACATATCCCACAGCAATTTCATTCTCAGGTGTCTTCCAGTAACTGTACATATCTTAAGCAGTCCCACATTGTCTGTTTCTGTCTGCAGCTGCCAGACATGTATTCAGTTTACAGCTTTGAATTGGTTTCAGTGGGCTGATTCATCGAAATCCATACCCAAGCTGCACTGGTTGCGTTTCCAGGATTTGGTCTTTACTCAGCATCGAGTCAATGATAGTAAATGATGCAGTCTTTAGCAATAGCGCATCACAAGTGGACCACATTTGAAGACACAAGAAGCAGTGGTACATAAAAAGGCAATGCTATTAGTTTCTAAATTAGACCAACATTTCCTCCTTGTGAAAGCAATTTGTGACTTTTATGTACAGTTTGTGGATGGTGCGCCACATTTTATTATGCTTTATACATTTTATTATTAAGAATGTGTTCCTGACATTGGTCCGAGTTGTATTTGAGCTAATTAACTATTTTTACAACTGCATTCAATGTATAAACAATTATAAAACAATTTATTCTAAGGCAGTATACCGTCTTCATCTTTTGTTGTGCACATGCTTGTTTGACTGCACACAGACATACTTGTGGGCATGAGTGGGTTGGTGCATCTGTGTTTATTTACATTGCGATTCCTAAACTCTTCATGTTGATCTTGTTCATTCTGTACACAAACATCCATTGTAGTCTGTCCATCCCAGGAGAGAGATCCCTCCTCTGCTGTTCTCCCTTCGGTTTCTTCCCTTTTTTTATTTCCATTGAAGGGTTCTCATTTTTTGTCTTTTCAGTCTTTTCTGTGCCGATGTGAGCGTTTTGGAACAGGGGATGTCGCATGTGTACAGACTGTAAAAGCCTCCGAGGCAAATTTGTAATTTGCAATTTTGTTCTATAGGAGAAAAAATTAATTCAATTGAATTGAATCTAATTATATGTGATCGACAGGAAGGGAGACACAGGCGCAAGTCAGCAGCTTAATGATCTGCATTAAGTTCCCTATGTTATACTAAACAGAGAGAGAGCAGTAATTTGCCTATAATGAAGGAAAAACAACACAGCAAGTACTTAAAGGGAGTTATATACAATATATCAGGCACACTCCACTATTAAAGGCAAAGCCCAATCTTAACTGTCAGAGTGGAGAATAAAAGACCTCTGTTCATATAAACAACTGTAGGTAAAATTGACAAAAACAGCATCGATATTTAATGTCTAGAATCTGACAATGTTTTCTATTCACATGACATCTCCAATTACAGAGTTGGTCAACTCTGAAACTGAAGCTAAAGTATATATATATAGTTTTTCTTAGCTGGAAAGTCATCAATCGTGACAATTGCTCTCTCCTCCCATGCACTGTACATAAAAGCAGTGCAAGTCACTGAAATACATTTTGTGTGCCAAACAATACCACCAATATACAGCAAGAGGGAACATTTCACAAACACAACACCTGCATTACAACATATTTCTATCAACTGAATATCATGGTTATTTGTTCAGTGTTTTATCCTTTTCATCATTTCAGATCAAGTCCCATCTGGCGTTGCTTGTCTGTTGCAGGTGCTGATTGGAAGTGTCATCAGCTGGATGAGCCTCACCTGAGGGGAGGTCCTCCCTTAAACACCTTCTCCATTTGGGGGCTCGGGGGAAGGGTTTTGCGTCTCTGGCATGCTGTTTGCTGTGTTTATGTTTGAGTTCTGTTGTTTTGTGCTCACTGCCATACATGCATCCATCCATACACTGCACTGCTGATAAACAGATACGTCCACATTACCTTGTTTTTCTAACAATAAATGGTTTCTTCTTAGCAGCTCGCTCGTTTGTCTCCTTGTTTTGTTGCAGTGTGCGAGCCTCCTGTGACACAATACATATACTATTCCAGCTCCTGATCTCCGACCATGAAATGGATCCAAAGAGCGCAATGAACAGATTATGACAAATGATACCTGTGGTTAACAATGATGAATATTGATTACCTATGATGAAGGAAAACAGCCACGGATGAGCAAATGAGTTGAATTTGGCTGCACTGACACAACAAAAACCCCTCACAGATTGAAACTGCCCGGTAGGAGGGCGAGTGCACCCACTGTGAGATAGATCTCAGCACAGACCTGGATCTGATCCCCTGGCCTACCCACATCTCTCTTGTTTTATAACCAGGAATTGAAGCAGGTCAGTTCAGTGTTTTTACCTCGGTACACGCCCAGCTATGTGTGCCAGACTTTGGGAGCACCAGTCTGTGTCTACGTGGTAATACATCCACAGGATCATCCTGCTTTCTGTGTTTGTTGTGAGCAAGTAAAGGTTGAGGGGGCTTCTGCAATGAGAAGAAACATTTGTCTTTGGGATAATCACGCTTAAGTCAACTCCAACACAGCAACTACTTATGACAGATTAAACTAAATCTGTTTGCTGACATACTTACAGACCAGCACTTGAAGGTTGAAGAGGTCGTGTTCAATATTGATTTAAAATTTGACACATCTAGGCAAAACCTTTGTTTACGTGTGATAGCAAAGTGGTTTGATTGCATACAGGTGTCTTATTAGCCTGTCCAATTAAAAACATGGTGTCTAAGAATATCATATCAGGCCTTTAAACCATAACACGGGATTTGGGATCTCCAAATGTGACTCGGTAGAGTGAGCAATTCCGTCGCATTAGATGGAGTGTAGAGGTCACTTTTCAGTCACTTATTTTTTTCCGTGCCTTTTCACCATCAAGCTCAAACGTGATTTTTGATGGGATGGACAATTCATTCCACCTTGACAGCTGGGATAGAGTCAGAGATGCCCATCACTCAAGCTCCCATCAAACTGTCACTCAATATTTCCAGTGTTATTTCAAAGTACAATTTTATTTCCCTTTATTTATGATAACAACGAAGAATTGGTTGCCTTCTTTAATTTTCCATTTAAAAACCAAACAAATATTCGGTAATTTTACCCGACAGTACATCTTTAAAAAAGTGTATTTGTATTGGAATTTTCTTCAATATCAATTTTTCATCAGTGCAGAAATGCATCTAAAATGCCATTAAGTAAATAGAAAATGAATGGTTGTTAAACTGGCTCTTTAGTGCGCAGATTGCTATTCATTGTGAACTGACAGTGACAAGATAAATACAACTGTTTGCATTACTTTGGCGCTTTCACTCTTATGAATATGTATGACCTTCAATGGCACAAACAGCCCAGATTAAGTGACGGTAATCTTCCTTTCAAATTCTCTTGTAGCTTTGGTGAGTTTTAATTGGACTCTATGAAGGTTGTATTTCTTTGGTATGCGTGAGGATGTGGTGAGAGGATTTAACAGTTACGAAAACATCTTTCCTTGGAGTCATCATGACCGTTGGACTCTGTTGTTTAAACTGGTAAGAATTAATTCTTACAATGTAGAATTCCATGTTTTTTTTATGCCGCTGAGAGATTTTGAGATGCACAACGTTAGACTTACATTGACATGAAAACAAATAATGGGCAAAAAATAAAGGACTAAGGGCACGTTGTTCGTAGTTATCACTCTTACACATCAATGTCTTTGACAGATTGTACCTTGGGTTCATGTAAGAGCAGCTATTTCCAGTTTAAAATACTATGATCCAAAAATCCAAAAAGAAAACCTTATCAACTCTCACATGAAGGAACATGTTTTGAAGGCTGTGAAATCATTAGAAGTTCTAAGCAGAAAATTAATTGTTTCAACCAAAATGCCCGACTGTAGCTACAAAACATTGCATTGGTCCGTCCCTGGTCCTTAGATAATAATATAGTAAAATAATAGGTTAGCAAATACACACATTATAAAGTAAAATATGTTTTCTCATTTGGTCATCACACACTTTTCCAATAGTTTGAAATACTTGTTACCCTGACAAGTGGCTTCAACATAGTAACATGTCGTGTGTAGATCATTATTATAGTTCTAATTATTATAATTATTCAAATATTATATGTAATGGGAACCACTACAGGATGCTCTGTGGCCTGATAATCAGCTCTGAAATACTCACTTCTAACAATGATTGAAATAATAATAAGTTGATAAATGAATAAATGAAACAAGTACCAACCCAGGTAAAATTATTATCTCTACTAAATTGCAGGTGATATAAAGAATAAGAGGAATATGTGCAAAAAATCTGTATCAATTCACTCTTAAAGCCAACACTGTACGATTCTTTATACAAAATGATAAAGTTATGAACAGTAGCCATTCAGGCCCGTGATTATACCACACACCTTCCAATCATCACTTCATCTCAAACTAAGTGCTACTGGAAGATCTACTGTAAGACCTTGGGCTTTCGGAGAGAATCTAATTATTTCCCTCCAGAAATCAGTGACGAGGCCGCAGTCTGTCTCTTCCAGCTTAGTGTCGACTATGACAGCATTTCCACCAGAGACCCAGATCTCGTTGAAAATAATCATGTCCCTGAATACCGAGGAGCCAAAATCCAGGGTTTCCCTCCAACACCTAAACAAAAGGATACAGTTGCACTAATACCTGGAAGCATTTCAGCAGCAGGATTGGAAACAAAAACTGTATCTTAATCCTAACCCACCCGGGGCATAGAGAGCACAGCTAGGTACCACACACGTAGTGTACACTTAGGGCCGCAGCGAGGCTTAGGGGGTCACCAACAGCGTATTAATAACAGGTGTCTTCTGTTGCCTCTATCGGGGATAAAGCCCTGTAATTTTCAGCCTCTTTTACTGGATGATAGATCAATGCAACATGTGAAGGAAAAAACTGCCATTTGAAGAGAGCAAAGACTCGGAGCCTGAGGTGTTTCAGTGGGAGCCCAAGAGATGATAGGAATTCCCTCGGCCTTGAGCACTATCATTTTAAATGATATGATATAGTATACAGTCGTAACCCGTCTGAAGAATGTCTTAATAGATTGAGTTCCTACACAGTGGTCAAGTAATAGCATCCGCAGTGGAAAGCATGCTGGCACGAACAAAGTAGCATCTGCTATATAAGTGTTATTTTTTTATCCTGCAGAGGCTACACAGAGGACTCTCTAATGTTGTGGTAAAGTATGTTTTCTGCACACTCCTTGTTTCCTGATATTCAGAACTTTCACCAACACATCAATAGCTAAACATAAAATGAATAGAGGCTGCAATTCAAGCATTACTTACAGCGGCAAATTGAATGGGAAATGCTACACGTCATTGTGTGTTTACGCATGCTATCTGTGGGACAATTTAAATGATGTTGGCCAGGAGTAAATTGACGTGGCAGCAAACACAATACCTCAGGCCCAAACAAATACATTGGACAAAGCGTCATTGCTGTAGAGTGGAATGAAAAGTCACACCTCTCATGCATTAAATCTCATATTCTTGAAGGGACTGATGCTAACAATAGTTCACTAAGCCCAGCTTGTGGAACCCTTTAGCCATAATTGCTTGTAGCAGCAACATTTTGTGGCAGTAACAGCTTGCTATTGTGAAGACGAGAATTATAAAATTGTAAAAATAAAATATTTACTTTCCCCACCAGATAAGTGGATAGAAGTGGAAATACAAAGCTTTGGGCCTTAAGCCGTATCCTTTATGGGAGATTGCTGACAGAGAGAGATACACTCCAGTTTCAACTCACAGGAAGTCACCTTCAGATAGTTGCATCACCAATAGTGATCAATAACATCAGTAAAACATGTATTTCTGACTTTACATGACAGATCTCAACATGTCAGCATCACCTTGTCTTAATCATTTCAGCATCTACTTACCTCTGTGGTGCAGGTTCTATTTCTTTTGATACAATATGAAAATGTATTTTGTTTTTGATTTAATAGATGCATATTATAGTAGAGGAGATATGGAGATGCGTGAGAGGGGATGTGATTAAGTGGTGTCTGTGACTGATGATGTGGAGTTAGCCTCTCCTTTCTCCACTGCTGAGCCCTCTGGGAGAAGGGTTTAGTCCAAACAAAGGCAGTACCCATGGAAATCTTTTCCATATCATGGCAAAGAAACCCTTAGCAGCTTTGTGTGACACCTAGGGCTTTGAATTAGTGACGCAGCAGCAGCAGCAGGAGGGATGAGCCACCTGAATGAGTTTTGAATGTTACATCCAAAAGGGTGGTATGCTTGACAGTCCCAGAATTGCCAATAGGAGGAGATTAAAGCACAAGGAGCTGTGCAGTGGAGCTGTAAAATGTGTTGTTGTTGGATTACTCATTGGCTGTGCGACTCGTTAGGCCACAACTTACTTCTGTCATTCCCATTTATAAAAATTGTTGAGTAGAGAACAAATTACTCAGTGTCAAAATCTTTCCTAATTCAGAAAAAAAATATTAATAGCATCATCTACAATGACTAACTCACCATGGTGTCTCTTGTTAATTACATCAACAACTGCAGAGGAAGATTACCTACCATCTTATTTTTACCTTAACATAAATAATGGTCATGCATAAAACATGATCAACTAGTGAGTTTAATTCTAAATCATCATAATGATCATGGTTGAAATGGATACAGATATCCACATTTGGTGAATAAATGAGGCTTTTAAAATTTGCAATACCTAAATAATTCACAAAAAACACTGTAGAGACAATAAGGCTAATAGAGCCAAGCCAGTGGCTCTGCCAGGTTGTGCTTGAGCTAAATGCTCAGCAAGCTAACAGTGAGGGCAGTTAGCAGGATTTAATGTTTGCCATGTTTCCTTCAATCATGAATGCAGACATGGCATAGATCAGTGATTCTCAACTGGTGGGTCGCGGACCCTTTTTTAGTGGAAAAAATTCATCCTGTGATTTTATTTTGAAGGGACTTATTCTAATGCAGCGGAGTGTCGTTTTTTTTGCTCGTCCGTCCATGTTTTCAGTCAAGCGCGGCAATTAGAACGGGAAAAGATAAGACTGGCGCAGCAAAGAAAACCGCTAGCACCCCCCCCTCCCCCTCCCCGTTGACCGATCGATTTGGGTCGCGGCTTGTCATTAAGGGGTGATGGTGGGTCCCGGAGCCAGACCAGTTGAGAACCACTGGCATAGATCAAAGAGCCACACCCCCATGTCTAAAATTGGTCAGTGAAATCAGTGATATCAAAGAGACCGCAGGCCCCTCCTCATCTGGTGACATTTTATTAAGATATTTGTAATTCATTTACCAGCATTCATGAGAAGCTTGATGTCTAAATTCATATACAAGGGCAGAATTGACTGCAGCATCGGGCGAGTTGGATTGGACTTGAGTCGTGACACAGAGACAAACAATACCTAAATTCTTACAATTAATATATTCTCCACACACATCTATTTGCAATTTAGAATGAACAATTAAAAAAATTCAAAGAGGATGTCTTTGGACTGTGAGAGGAAGCTGGAGAACCCGAAGAGATCCCACGCAGACTCCACACAGAAAGGCCGCTGAGTGGAGTCGAATCCAGGACCTTCTTGCTGAGAGGAAGCCTGTGTCATTGAGAACTGACGTAGAAATGAAAACAGGAGACTGAGGAATGCATAAAAGTGTGTAATGATGCTAACAGTTACAATGAATAAATAACACACAGCTGATGTATTATGTATGAAGCAATTTCTGCAGCTTCGGTGGAAACCAAAGTCTTGAAATGGGTAAGAATGGTCCTAGCTTTCATATTGTCTGTGGTCGAATACAAAACTAGGGATGGTCATTAGGGGGAAGCGTCACTGATCTTCTGTAGCTGTTAGATTCCCCAAAAACGTGTCAAATTACAAACGAATAACTTGTCATAAAAGCCTGCTGTTAAGTGCGACAAGTTAATCAGAAGATGAGTGTGGATTGATATTTAGAGAAAATACACTAATAATAATATTTCACCCAGTGGCTCTACTTTATCACTTTATTATGTTCACCTGTGTGTCCTGTTGAGACATCTTAAATGTATCAGCTGCAAAGGCAGTGGTAGGTCACAGTGGGATAACGAGGGTCATTCAGTGTCGCTCTGGCTCTCTGTGGGATGTCTTACTTCAATGCAGAGTAAACATAAAAGGTTTGTCCTTTTTTTGTACTGAAATAATTCATAAATCTTTACACCATGTCTGGGAGAACCTGGCTTTAGGCTGGCATCAATACAAAGGCTTGAGGGTGATGCTCTCCTCCAGTGATAAAAATAAATGTATGACAAACTGTAGGAGCCAACAGACAATATAAGAAGCTTTTTAGTTTGGTCTATTGCATTCATGCTTAAATATAAATCTTACTGAACAAAATGCGTAAATATCGTAAACGTTTGGTTGCCTCCCAAATCTTTACATTTAATATATTGTCCAAATGGTGGCTAATTTCCATCATGTGACTCTCAAGTAATCCCTGTGGCACATTAACACACCACAGTATGACAGTGCTCAGCATCAGGGGCGCCTGCAACAGAGATTACACATCAAATGAGGTGAGCAAGATGAAAACTGCAAAAACACTGGCGTGATGCCTAAACATGCATGGCTGAAGAAGAAGAAACATTTTTTGAAAAAACATCAATGACGCAACATCCCCAGCCTTCTGCCACGCCTAAAAATACTTTCACTCTGCTTGAATTTATATTTTGAAAAGGCTTTCCATTAATGAGAGTGTTTTGGAAAAAAAATACTGTTTTTGGATTGTAGTCTAAAATAATGTATTTAAAGATAAGTAAGAAAAGTGAATGTATCATGTGAAGTAACTGAAAGTGAAGTAATATAATGGACAGAACCAGATCTGGCCCTAATGTCGCTAAAGTCGGCCACTTCTGTGCGATCCACACTGTGAATGTTTAAAGATTTAAGGATTGGCATGTTGAAACTATAGTTGTTTTTTCATAGAATGATAATAATGAATATGCTGGCGCCAGAGTGTAAACTGAGCTGCTGTGCAGCTCATGGATGTATCATGAGAACTGGACACTGTGTTCCCAGACCGTTCCCATTCATTAAATGTGCTCATTCACTGCAAATAATGAAAGAGATTTGCTTGGGTATTCTCTTCCCACAGGACATGCACGCCAGGGCCTCGGCTTTACCTGGTAAAATCTGATACAATTCATCAGTATATGTTGGAGCCAGTGGCTCTGCTTTTAATTATTTAGAGAGCATATTTATAATACATTTTGAACATGTATAATATGGATAACGCTAGACACACATCTGGCTGTAGGTGGCTACCTCAAGAAACCATCTTTGATCATTAAATGTGTCTTCAACAGATCGTGGCTTGTTCCGGCGACCACGGGGTCCCGTTTCAGGTCAGCGTTGAGCCCTGTACACACATCCCCGACTCAGTGAACCAAGTAGTGGTGGTGGAAACCAATGCAGTCTAGCAGCTTATTAATAAGTCATTTTAAAGTCATTCTTAGGAAACGACTGAATATTTTCAGAGACCCGAGAGTCTGAACTAATTGCTTTTAATAACTTTTTTTGTCTAATAACAATTTGTCTGGATTGGATGCTAATTAACAGACTAACTGAGAGATCATTAGAAAGACAGACAACCAAATGAAATGAAATGTCGAATCTGTCATGCCTCGCACACAGTGACAATTCCAAGACAACAACTAAGGGTAAGCATCTGTGATTGAAATGAGAGCAGAGATAAATGATTCAGTAAGATAGACTCCAACCGCGCATTAATGGGCTGAGACTTGACTGCACGATTGGAAACATTTTGAAGCAGGAACACTATTCAAATTAGACACAGATTCCTAAACTTCACTGGTAACGCACAGAAACAGTGAATTCTCCACTGCGCTCCCATCTCAGGACACTTTTAACCTACAACGTTTAAGCTACATCTGGGCAAGGTCCACTCAACATTCATCCAATAATGCCATGCGATTATTCAGATGTGCGACTGTCATCACACCTGTCATTGTTCTGCTGAGAGCATATCTCTGCGGACCCAACGCCGAATGATGTATCACCTGTCGACTCAGAAATCACCAGCACACTCACCTTGGAGCAGCGGAGCAGGAGTGCACAGGTGTGGGGACTTATAAGAATTCACGTTCCCCCTCCCCCCTCCGCTGTGTGTACCTGTCATCTCCAGCGTGTCAAACGGCGTTAGGATTAGCGCAGCGATCCGCTGGACTCCAAGCATGCACAGCAGCTAGCAGGTGGCTTGGGATACCAACACGACTTGTGTAACCCCATCACACGCCGCTGTCCTTTGTATCGTCAGGCATCGCAATTCTCCTGACAGCAGCTGCCGTCTCCTTCTCCCACATCTTTGTGGCTGAAGTATTGCGAAATTAACAAATGTAAATCATCCTTTTACAACTTCCTCATGACTGACAACTTGAAAAAAAGACAGTATAAATGCTGTGAATACTCACCAAACTTGACTTTTGCTGGTGTAAACGTTACAATGAATGCCTCCGAACCTTTGTATTTATATAAATTATAGTTTAAGAAAATGACATATCCATTTACCTCATTTTAAACATATTGGAGTTCATGCATGACTTCATGCTCTACAATTACAAGGGGAATCCAGATAAATTATTATCTGATATATTTGTATTTTTTATTTTCAATGGTTTCATTAAACAGAGATTATTACAGAAAATGATACACTTCCTACATCAATAGAGCAAAATGGTGTGCGAAGTTTCGAATATTTCATTAAACATACAAATTCATGTACTTCACTTCTACTAAGTTCAGGTCCACAAACGACAGACTGAAAGATGAATGGTCACAATGAAGAAGCAGAAGCTAACATTTCTATCCTGCCCATAGATCAAAAAACAAACAAAACACTACATCATTATATTCCCATAAGGCAACATGGCACCGTGAGTTCGACTCTGGCTGCCTGACAAATGCTCATGCCCTTAATCCTGCACGCTTCCAGGATGTAACGTAGGCGTCCTGTTGAAGAAGAAAAGGACGTGTTATACAATGTGCTCCATTAAAGTCCACTTGCTAGTTTTTCTTTTGGTACGTTTAACCCCACATTACAGTTTTCTTCAGCGAATTCTGAGCAGTTTTAGGACTTTTCATTAGCATTTATGTAAACGTGAGTTTATATGTGATCTTGGGAAAAGGCATCTTGGGCTTTGACCTGCAGTCCATGTTCTTTTTTAGTGGAGTTTATTTGCGCAGTTGTCTTTTTCATTTTCCTGAGCTGTTTCAGAAAATGACCGTTCAAGCTCATGATTTAACAATTAGTCGATTCAGCAAAGATCAGTGTACATTTAAAAGCACGCTCACAAAATGTAATTTATTACAAATTAATTAATAGTCATAGTGTTAAATAAACAAACATTGATTTAAAGAAGACAGTTTTTGAAGAAGTACAATTTTTTATGACAAAGTGGTTGTGTCATGCTTCCAGAAAATGCAACATAAATATATATATATATATATATATCTGTTCATTCAACCAATGTGTGTGCAAAAGGGAAAAAGAATAACACGTTTTGTTCTTTAAGCATGTTGAAGTGAGGGAGACAGAAGCAAATAAACAGAATAAACGGAAGGAGACGGATTATTTCCATTCTTTGTTGCTGTCTCTCTTTTTTCTGGCGACTGCTGCTCAATCTTTAATCTTAATATTGCCAGAAAAAAAACTTGTTTTATTGATTTCTACTTCTCTCTCACCGATTCCAGATAGAAATCTCTATATGCCCATTTTCTTAATTTGACCAAAATGAAACGGAGCACTCGCCTGATGAATGATAAAGATTTTGGGGTTGTTGAATAAAACTCTCATCCCATACATTTTTAATACCACTGAGAGTCCCTCCAACAAATCAAAATATGTGATGCAGTATCTTTTTTCTCTTTTTGTTTCCTATTGTGAAAAGTGGACCACTCAGCAGTGACCACCTGCCTACGCAATGTGTTTCAGAGCCGGAGCACAGCTGCACCCAGAACATATTTTTGTGATTTGAAAAAGCAGTTGGGGGTTGCACTCTAATTTAAATTCAGAAGAAGGGATATTAAATAAGTTCAGGGGCCACCTCCAAGGTCTTTTACTGCTTCGTTTTTATTTACTACCTGCTCACTTTATCTGTCAGCTGGAAGCAGAGTTACGGCCACCAAGCCTAAATGCTGGCCGGCCCGGCATTGTAAAGCAGTCTTTGACTCAGTCCTGAGCCAAAAATCTTCCATAACAGACGCAGGCATAAAACTGATTACATGTTCACCTCCAGCATCATAAAACTGTTACAACACAGCTGACAGAGATGTTGAGGGCCGATTGAGGAGGAAAATTCAACAATAAAAGGTCATTTTCGTCAGAGGTGCGGTTATAAAGACAAAGACGTATTTTAAGGAATAGAATTTAAAGGCCGAATGGGGAACAGAATCCTGAAACGAGTGCTTGACTTTATTTTTATGGTTGTTTTCCTCAAGTGGCCCATTTGGGGTTGAGTGTCCTTCAGAGCTCGACCTTGGTGCTGCAAGTTGGAGGCTGGCTCCAGCTGTTCCAGCAGAGTTAATCTCAGGCCATAATTACCAATGACAGAGAGAGGAAGCCGTCCCTTTGACAGAAATACAGACAAACACAACTGACTGGACAACGGAAGGCTGGAGACATTTTACAGCTGAGGAAAGAAAAGATGAAATGTTATGCTGGACGCGGACATCCCAAAGTACTGAGTACTGAATTGTCATGATTTCCTAACTGCACATAACAACATACTGTTATTCTAAAGCTGCTTTTGTATTCCCACTAAACCTTCTCTTTGTTCCGGTTCCATTACTTATCAATATCACAGAAGGAGCAGGGTTTAAATCAATGTTGTCCTCCTTAGGGAGTAAGAATAGATGCTTCATAGAGTTCAAGTGACACAAATCTCAGAGAAACTTTAACACAAAAGGACGCTTCCCAATAAATACCCGGCAAGTCTCTACAATTAGTTCTTTTCCTACAATTTATGCAGATTTGAAAAATGGTTGCATCAGCACATACGATGTATGGAGTACATACAGATGTTCTTGCTTTCACAGGCTAATATCGCCTCTGGGCTTCTGCAGAAACTTAGTATCTTTGAGGAATAGATGCAGCTGACTAAAGGGCTGAAACTGAAACTTTCAGCCTTGTTGACTAAAGCAGTCATCAAATGTTGTTTGAACTAGGTGACTAGGATCAGTTTATGACACAAAGCCAGTGGTTCCACTATGAGATTGAAAGATACTGAGGGAGATCAGATAAAGATGCATCAATAACACGCATTGCATTAAAAAATGTAAGTGTAACTTTTTAATATACCCTGTAAAATATTTAAGTTATGTTGGTTTTCTTTAATGTATCCAATAACCAATCCTTTTATGCCCTTGACAAGCTTTTGCCTTCTAAAAATACAGTACATGGCTTTAGAGAAGCGCTTTTTTTTGGCAAGAGTTTCACTTTCTTTCTTCTCCGTTGGCTCATCCACAAATGACAGTTTTAGCTTTCATCAAAACCAAAGCTCTTCCTTTGATCTGTTGATATTCACACACGATCTGAGGTATTTATTATTTCATAACCAGGAATCGCCTTTAATCAGGTTTCAGCTTAAAGTTGGGTTAATTTGCGAGACAAGCATCGATATGTTTTACTGAAGAATAGCGGCCTCCTGAGGGGAGAGCTCGGGATATTTCCTGCTTAACGGCGCCTGACAGTCACTTCACTGACATCTTATGTTTTCCCAACATGAGGAATAATGGGTATTGTTTTTAAAGTGCACTGTAATGTCCATCATATTACATAATGATCCCTTAAAAATACTTACAAATGTTTACCAATGTTTTGTCAGACATAAGCGTCATTCTGCGATGCCATCATTAAATTCCTCCTGTTCTGTTGATTTCTAATTTTGAGCATAATTGTGTACTGAAATACCAGTTGGTGCATAAAGCGTGTTATGAACGTGCCCTGTTTTAGCATCATCACTTTTCAGTCCCCTCAAAATTCCAACCTGTGTTCTGCAGTGAAGTTTAATGCATCATTCCCCAGAGAGCAATAAGATACCTTCACAGATAGCAGGTGTGTGTGTGTGTGTTTGAGTGGGGGGGGGGACTTGGACTCAGATGTTCCATGCAATAACTCATTGAGTCTTTGGAGAAATGCCTGACCCTTTCAAGCCCAGCACCTACACCAGTATTTATAAGGTGGGTGATGCAAGGTTTTACAATCCTGGAACTAAAAGTCTTCCGCGGTTGGGACAGTTCAGTGTCTTTTTCATTCTTTTCCCATTGATTATTTATTGATACAACCTCCCAGTCCCAGTCTCCCTCTCTTCTTAGTGCTTTTTAGGGAGAAAAACAAATGAACACATTTTCTACCTGTCATGAATGTGAAAGTTTGCCTTTCTCTCTCGTTAAGTCGGAATGTAGAAAACCTCTCAGAGTTTGTATCTAAAAATGTAGAACAGAGACAAGTCCGCCAGTGGTCAATGCTCTCGACGGCAGCTTCCGGTTTTTAGATTATAGTTACTGTTTCATGGCTGAATTCTCTCCACTTCTAACCATCAATCATAATATTATTGAAACAAATCCATTCAATCGTTATTTCGTTGGAGGGAATTTTGAAGAAAATTAGTTATTCACTTTTTCTAGGTAGTTCCTGTCTGCTGTTCTGCAACAGTGCTTCTTTTAATAGTGAAACGTGTCGATGCCCCTGACCTTTACTGCAGTGTTTCGAGGTCTCTTAAAGTTGAGATTTTTTGTGAATGTACTTTTTTTCCAAAGAAAAATGAATTATGTCCCAAAGAACTGGTTGAAATGGCCCTGTTTTTGATGTTCCTTTAGATTCCTTTTCGTCAAAAACATGTCTCAAAGTATTTTTGGGGGGTGGATTTGCTGCTTTATTTGTTTATTTTCTGCCTCTGGGGTCCTTTGTTGTGTCTGATTGTTTACTCCTGTGTCAACCCCCCAGAGAATCCAATGCGTCACTGTTGGCTCGTCTGTTATGTCCATTGATTTGTTACCTGTGTTCTGTATCCCTTATGAGATTTTCCGGCCTGCTTCCTTTTAGGGATTATCTGGACCACAAAAAAAGATTCCTGAGTTTTGTGTCCTTCACTCCCCCCTGTCGTCCTTTACCTTCCCCTCTTCTCCCTCCACATTTTTTACAAACTACATGCATATTTCTCACTTTTTCAGAACTTGGGAATTATGGATGTTAATCCGTAGTGCAATCTTATTTTTTCACTGTAAGTCAACATCACCTTTACAAATACAGGCACAAAAGAAGCATGTATGAAACGTGTGTTGTGCTGCACACTCAGAAGGAGCGTGTAGGGAGGGAGACAGTTGAAATAAAGATTGACTGCGTTGACAGTGAGGAAAATCGTGGCCAGCTCCTCCCATTAAGACCCGACTCAGCATTACAGCTCGCAGGTAAGACTGCTGTGTATTTACAACTCATCCCATCCCTTAAAAAAGAGAAATAATAGTATCAAACAATTTAAAACACGGGAGATCTGGGAAAGACATTAAACTAAGAAACTCCTCAAGTAAAAGTCGATATTCTGTCGAGTCCAGCTGTGCATTTTTGATTGGGATATCACAGAATGGAGGTCATTATCAATTTACTTGAAAAGCAATCTCAGCTTGCTTGATTACAGTGGCACTGCCACACACAAATCACTGTATAATCCTTCAGGGGTGTAAATGAGAATATTTTCCCAATCCATATGGACTGATTTCTTGAAATGCTTTTAAACATAATTTGTTGTATCTATTTTATTAAATTCCTTTAAGAAAAAGGATTCCTAATTAATTAGTTCATAATTTCCTTCCATTGATTACCCTCACTTTGAATATTACTTTCACTATTTAATAAAATGATCAACATGCGTGTACATTTTTGCAACAAGTGCCTTCTTCCCACAGAGAGTCCTCACACAACGTGAAGCTCCATCTTTAAGTTCAGACAAATCCAAGGTTGGACTGTCTAAGCTTTGTCAATAAATCCAAAGAGCACCCTGTAATCTGTCTTTATCTTTAGTAACCAAGTCTCCTGGAAAGGAAGTAATGCCTTTGAACACAGAGCATAGTGCAATCTCGGACCAAGGACAATGTGTTTTCTTCAGGGTATTTTTTAGGGGTTGTTATCAACGCAGCAGGGGCGAAAGTGTTGTGGGAGTGGAATAAAATGGAGACAGGCAGACAAAGACAGACACAGAGGTACAGAGAGGGGGTTTGCAATGAAGACCAAAATCCCATCCCTTGGTCCTGTCGTGCAGGCTAATGGAGCTAGTCATTTTCTTTTGAGTTTTTCCCCAGATCACAATTATATGGTGATGAACCAAAATATTTTTAATTCTGGATGTTATTGCAGTAAACCAGAAACACTTGTTCCAACCAGTTGATTGTATCTTACAGCTACTGTAGCCTGTGTCCCAGTTTTCACAGTTGACAGTTTTGGGAACACGAGCAGCTATTTTCCATTAAGGTCAACGACGTAATTGTGTTTCCCTTTTGGAAGGCATACAATTTGTATCCTTATTTAGCCACAATATCAGTTTGCCGCGTACAATGTCTTCCTGTGACTCATTATGACGATTAATACATTCTTGGCAACAATTATTATTTTTTGTTTATAAACCTATTTTCCCCTCAAACCTTCTGTTCTACTTGTGCTTCAGTCAGTGATTTCCCGCAGTGACTTTGAATGGCCTTACAGAAGGGCCTTCTCTGTACCCAGCGGGTTCAGAGTGTAATCACAAACTCAATAGCTTTTTCCAGTTGAGAATGACAGGTAATACAAAGAGGGATCGATGCTGCACCGTTCGGTGCCCAGTCCCTCAAAGTACAGACAAAGAAATAGTTTGGACCTCCGAACTCCAACTCAGAACCCGGGCTTCTGTCTGGTTCACAAAGCCTTCATTGCTCAGCAATTACACATGGGCAGTAGATGTTCATTTCTCATATTTCAGCAGGAAAAATGTTGGTATGCATTGAATTTGAATGTGTTTTTTTCCATTCGGGTAACTGTTGATTGTGTGAAACCAAACGTAAGCGTTGTGTTAATTCTTATAACATTACATTGTTACCTTAAGGGAAGAAGGCAGATATGCTTTGACAACCTCCTGGTGTGGTCGTGACTCCTTGATTGGGTTGTAGCAGTCGTGTCTCCATGACTCCAGCCTGCCACGGTAAATCACAGACAACAACCACCTTGATTTTCCATCACCCATACAGAACTTAAGGTTTCTTGGCATCCACATCTCACGGGGACCTCTCCTGGACCCGCGGTACCTCGACACTGGTCTGGGACGAACGCCATCTCTGTGCAGTGTCTGCTCTGATCCTGATGACCCTCTACCGCTGCACCATGTGTCCTTCCTAAGTGCCTCACAGTTGGGTATGGACACCGCTCTGTCTCGGAGAGGACGGCACCGCTCCTTCCCTCTCGGAGGCGCTGCCTGAATCTCCGTTCCAGGACCAGCTTCTTCCCGTCAGCGATCACGTTGTTAAACTCTGCAGCGCACTGAGAGCCCTGATGTAATCTGAATTAAGATGATACTTAATGAAGCCACGGATGAGTCTGTCTTCTTGTGTCCTCTGTCAACGATCAAACACTCACATTATACTAACCACGCAGATCATGGTAAATCAATGCAGATGCAGCATCACCCAGGGAATTACTTATTATTCATATATACAGGCTACTTATACATATAAACAGACAAAACATGCATTCTGAAATATATATTCAAAATCGGCCTGCCAATTTCCTTTAATCAGACTTTCACTTGGCTCTGTTGGAATATTTGATTTTGTTTCGCTCGTGTGCCTGACCCACTGTAGCCCAGCCTGCAATTGTCATCCATCCCATCCAATTGCATGATACACTTTGAAGCCATCAATCAGGGGAAATTACTCATTCAGTCAGTGTTTCTATTATTACTAAGTATTCCAAAAGTTAAAATTTTCTGCTACTCATGATAACTCCATCCAAAGGCTTTTTGCAATCTGATGGTTGAAAATGTATCTCGCGGTTGTCTTTTTTTACCAAAATATCAACTTAAATCATCTCTCTATTTAAAAAAAGAGAGTAAGGGTAGGCTGTACTTCAGCTGTATTTCGACCTGCAGAGCTTATAAAGTTTTTTACTTCTGGCAGTAGAATTTATTCTTCATCGTAAAAGTCCATCATAAAATAAATATCTGATTTTCTGCAATAACCCAAATTTCAACAGGAAAAAGCCATTGGCTTCTAGTCGAGGGAACCAGTACGTGTCCTTATGTATTAAATAAAGACCTACGCTGTAGATCTTTGTGGTGTCCGACACACACAAGCATGTAAGGCAGACTTATAATGCATCTGAATGTCAGGTAAAAAAACTAAATCAGGTCAGAATGTGTAGTGTGTGTAGTGTGTGTAGATAGTAGCAAGGCATCAATCTCTCTATGCAAGCACACATTGAGAGAAAAAATGTAGGGATTGAATGTAAACTTACAGAAAACCTTCTCAACAGACGTCCTTTGGAAAACACATTAACATTTAGGTCAGAGTCACAGCCATATCGGGTTTTTTTTTCTTCCGCTGAACCAAAATCAGACTCACAGCGGTCGGTGACAGTCACTGTATGTGACACTCAAAGCTTCACAGGGGTTCCTTCTAGCTTTTCTCCTTCCTGTCGCCCCTCTTTGCCACTTGCCACACCCAAAAACGACGTTTCTAAATACATCGAGCGCACGTTTGACATCTCAATGCGCATGAGTTGTGACCTGAGATGTCAAAGTACATTAACCCATTTTTAATGGTTCAAATCCTGCCTCACTTCCACCCCCACCTCCACCACCCGGAGGTCTCCTCCCTTTGCCCTGTCAAGAGACGTGCTCCATTTCCTGGCAGCAGCGTTGGGGAAGGAGTGACCAAAGGAGGACAGGAGTAATAACTAAAACCCCCATTTCCTCATTGGACACGGTTTCAAAAACTCACAGCACGAGTTCGGTGTGGCTGTATCATTAAGCGTATCTGGGTCTTGTTCAAACCCCCAGGCTGTATAAATGAAACCTTTCCTAATGGTCCAGAGAGCCACTTACTGCCAGCAGAATACATTGTGTCTGTCAACTAGACTAGAAATCTGAGTTTGTCTATGTTCATTTTCTTCCGCCCATAACACTATTTCTCTACAAATGGACCTTCAGTAAAATGTTTTATAAAAGAATGATCATTATTGTGGAAATGCTTGGATTTGTTTTCAAGATTTCTCCACAGTAGAAGTCGAATTGGTTCTTGCGGTTAAAAAGAACTAAATGAGACCCCTTAATTTTCCTTGTGTCCCCTTTTCCCCCCTAAGAGGGTCACGCTCATACATACATTGTTTAAATTAAATGGATTCAATGAAATATTCATTTTCCTTTTGATATTGATGTACATAAGCTCAAGCTCCAGATTCCATGGTCAACACGTTTCAGTCAGCTGGCTGCTCGCCCAAAAGATTTTATGCAAATGAGGCCCATCAAAGTTTTCAGCATCTGCAACAGAATAAAGCAACTTTTGAATATTTCTGCTTTCTGAGTCTCCTCTTAGACCTTTCTGAATCACAATTCTGTCCGAGAAACAAAAGAGTTCGGCAATTCGGAGAGGTCTGAGAGGAGAATCAGCAGCACCCTCACACAAAAACACACTCTGTGATGTATGTTCTTCAGCCAGGAATATTAAAAAAAACCCTGGTAGAGAGTTATAATTGTTGCAGTATATACTTAAAAAAGAAATCTCTGTGGCCTTGACACCACCTCTCACTGCTCCGTGAGTCCCAGCGCCTCCTCTCCCAGGATGGCTGCTAGCACAAGATTACGCTTGACTCTTCTCAGTGGGAGCATGACTGAAATATCACCACTACATGTTGTACCGCAGCATGACTCTTACTCTGTTACTGTGTGATTGTGTTTTGATACAATTGTTGTCAGTCACACTAGATAATGGTTTCCTGATTTGCCACCTCTTAATTAAAATAAACAATCAATATTTTACGTGAACAATGGGTGGAGTCATGATTGAAAGGATTATCATCGGACCCGTCACTCTGTCTCAACCTCTCAGCGCTTTTAAGCATCCTCTGCGTTTGGTTGTCTGGCCCAAAAATGCACTGTTTTTGTTGCCATTTTTAAGGTTATCCAACTGTTTTTGTAGCATATTCCCAAATCACCTGCTCAGGAGGTCATACACCTATTAAATAAACATGCTGTTTTCATTAGCCTCATAGATCTGGTTTAGTAGTGTCCTGATACACACATAGTAGGTTCCCAAGGGGTTATTTACTCACACGTTTGATCACTATCAATATCCAAATGATTGGTTTTTGGTCCCCTCTTTACTTTCCTTACAGTGTTTAATATACGCATGAATATTTGAACAGGAAAATAAAGACACAGGAAGTTTGTTATTAATAGAGGTAAGCATCAGTTGTGGAGTGTTTTTTGTTGTCTTTATTTGAGTGCAATTAAGCAGCGTGTAGACAATATACATTTAAGTTTTTTAGAGGCAAAGGGAGGAAGGAGTGAGCTACAGTGTGATACCGAGCTAAAAAATATTTAAAATGGTTCAGCGTTTTGTTTTCCCCTGACCTCAACTTTTAATATTGATTTTTACTGAACTGAATTTCAACTTTGCAGTTAATTTGGATAAACTGAAAGCTTTCTATTCCAAAAAAAACCCTGCAGGAGATTTTATATTTGAGTAAATTGGAAATCAACACAGACGGTTAAGAATGTAATTGGTTTGTTATATTGCTCATTATAAGTGATGAGCACTAAGTGGCAATATTAATTTGACTCATGAATGCCACCTCAGTATAAACAACCCACAGGCTGAATAAGCTACCCGCATCCACCAAACAGCCAGTGTCTCTGCAAGCAATCATCATACAGTGTTATTATTGCTTTAATGCAAAGTCTATAAAAAATGTACATACTTAAACTTTTAAATGCTGCTTTAATATAGAATCCATTTCCTGCCTGCAGGGATGTTATGCATCTTACAGTGCTTCATTCTGTGTGTATATCTGCATTCGCGGTGGGGGGAACTGACTTGAACACCTGTGTAACATATTGCAGTCTCACAGAACCAAGCTGCAATAAATACCAGATATGTGACACATAAGGATGCATTTGTCAGCACTTCAGTGACATTGTCAACATAGATTGAACATTATAGGATTTCACAAAGGGTGTATTTATTGCCATGCTATTGAATTGGATTTGCATAATATTCTAGAGGTGTCCATGGTGTTGTGTCTATGCCGATGAAAATATTCACAATTGCAGTATTTAAAAGGTTTTGGTTGCAATCCAGATAAGAAAATTCCTTTTTTAATAATTTCATTATACCATATACTTATCCATAACTATATTTTGGAGTCTTTATATCCACAATTAATGTTTTTTAATTGTGGGCACAATGGCCCTTGCTTTTACGAGGTTTGGGGTCCTCGGCTGTAACTGTATCCACTGCGACCTGAGACCGGATAAGTGGTTGAAGATGAGATAAGAGATCATTAACTCTCCACAGTAAAACACAGGGGCTCCACAGTATACGGACTTTGTATAACCTGTTTTGGTTTGTTCTGTTCCCTGGGTGCCATCATCGCTTAACTCTCAAAATGATGTATCTACGTAGACATATATTGTAATAATTCAGCTCCTTAGTAAGGAAAAACTACAGTTTTGATCTCACTTATGAGCATAACCCCCCTGTGTGGCAACTTTTTTTTGCTTTTTCATTTTTTTAGCCTCTGGGAACGTGCAACCTCACCTCTCTGGAGCCACAGCTTGTGCGGGAGGAGAGCGCTATCAGTTACTAGATCTAGTTGGGCTTACGTCTACTCACAGCCTCGGCTCTGGAATCTCCCGGATAGCAGTTTATTCTACTCTGGAGTGGCCCAGCGCGTGAGGCGGATGTGGGGATACTGACAAGTGTCCGGCCAAATGCTACAAACCTCCGACATTGAGGTTTACCCCGTTGTTTGGGTTATATATCTATATGTATATGTATTTGTGGTCCCCTTTCCAGGATTGACAGAATGCAATAGATTGAAGAGAATGAAAAACGTAAAAGATGTACAATACAATCAATTCATACGACAGAAATGATTAACAGTAATAGTAATGGCACTAATAATGGTGTTGGAAGCCGTAGGTGTCAACAGGTTCCAGATATAACCATGATGCATGGAAACCTGTTAGGCGAGAAAGCACAAAAACTCCAGGGAAGAAGCTGAATTAGTGATGTTTATACAGGCAGAGATCGGCCAGAGTTTATTTTGTCTCTAAACCTCTGCTGGCAGAGAAAACTGAGTCACCAAAGACAAAAGACAAGAGGACAGGAGGAAGGATTCTAAAAGATCAGTATTCTTCATTCTTTATAAACTTCACTGAGATGTGTTATTTATTTCATTTGTTTCCAGTAACATATCAGTGAATACATAGTGACTTTGCTGTTTTAAACATAACTGTTATTTCACAAAACATTTAGATATATAGCACACCACTAGTGTGCTGCAGATTTTTATGATTATTATTATAAATATAATGATATTCAAGGATTAAGAGGTGACAAGAAAAACAATGTGTACATTATATATATATATATATATATATATATATGCTATTAAAACATATACAATTGTGTGCAGTGTCTGATTGTTTCCGATTGTGTCCAATCACCTGCACCTCCCCTGTGCATTTAAGCCCGCTGTGTCTTGTGTCTCCTGGTCCCTGGCTGTGTTTTGGCCATGTTCGTTGGATTTTGATTATTTAAAAATAACTCTTTGTTGGCTGTCCGCGTCTGAGTCCTGCCTCTGCCTACCTGCACCCACCCCCCCCCGTGACACAAAACTGTGTCAGAAGATCACCTGTCAAGTCACCAAAGACTGTGAGGCAATGTACATGGCGGCTCTCTAGCAGCTTTCCATGCTGCAGCTGGTAACCAGGCAACTGAATCTCCCTGTTGGCCAGGGAACAAGTTTCTGAACTCAACTATTTTTTCACACCTTAGTTTTCCCTCTGTCTCTTCTATTTGTCCTTAAATCCTTTCAAGAAATCATCAAGGAAATATCACCATGAACAAAAGTAAAACAGATTATAATAATAAATTCAATATTTGAAAGATCAATATAATTTTTGTGTCTTGTATTTTAATATACAATTACTTCTTTCAAATGGACAGTTGTTCACAAATATGAACACATTTTATGAAATTCTACACCACCATTATATGTCCTCTCTCATTTATGAAATATGGATTTTTTTTTCTTATCCAAAAATCATAAACTACTGGTGCCGTGTTGCTGAGTCCGGATCTTAATCATCAAGGCCTGATGTTAAATATATCTGAACAATCCACTTTGTTTTTACAGCATCACAACCAAGTCAATTTGTTCCAAATCATAAAGTCCTTTGATGCAGGGTGTGATATACTCCCGTTGGCTTCCAGTGATTGGATTTAGCAGTCCTTGACTCTACATTTTATTGGTCGCTGGCACTGATCTACAGAGTGATCAATAGCTAGATTTTTCTAGCTGACCTTGCTGGAATTGTCCACCTTGGGATCACGTGAGGATGGAGTTGTTGATGAGTGTTGCGTCCCAGGTCAGCAGTAAAAACCAAAGCATAAAACCCAATGGCATATTCATAGGAAATTACTTCTTTAAAGCATAACGAAACAGGCAGCAAGCCAGTGAACCACAAGAAAAATCCTGTCATATTTTCACATACTATTCTTTGTAGAGGAATTATGGAATATTTCCAATAATAATTAAGACTCTTGTTGGAAAAAGTTGAAGAGCGACATCTTAGTGTGATCTCACAAGGCCATTTAAGGGGGGTAGGGATTTGAAACCAACTTTCTACCCCACAGAAAAATCATTTTCATTACATCAAGGGAGAAAATATGTGCAGATAAATTGAAAGAAAGAGAGAAACGGTAGGAAGGTATGCTGTGGAAGAGAAAATCAGATCTTTGAAGTGTAATATTAAGGTTTCAGTTGGAGAAAAAGTTGACTTACTGGTCATTTAAAAAGTATTTTTTGCACAGGTTGAGTTGTGTTCATCTCTTAAAAACCTGAAAGCTTTTACAATTTAAGTATGTAGAAAATACAGCCATTTACCATTCATACATAATTTACAAAACAGTTGGATGAATAAGGTAATGAATAATTTAATATTAAGAGTTAAACTACCAGCAAGTCCATGAACCTAAATCATGCAGCAGAAATCCACATTTGTGGAGATATGCTAGCTGTCGTCTTTACTTCAGATGATCGTGGTTTGATTCCCAGCTCTGCTACTCCATGTTTGTGTTCTTGGGAAAACACTAATTATTATTAGATAGTCCTGATGGCCTCTCACATTGTAGCCCTGGCTTCAGAGAAATAGAAGAACAGATTCATGAACCATCCTTTTATCAGCTAACATTCATATACAACGTCTATGACTGTTAAGTTAACCCAATTTAGGGTTGTGACATTCACCACATTAGCATTTTAGTTTGCTGACTGAAGCTAAAACATTTTGGTTCTTTTTGGAAAGTACTTGACATGACTTGCTCATTTAGAGGTTTATAGTTTATAGGACTTAGTATTGAACAGTTGGAAAAGGTTGTGATTGTGATATTCACACAGATATTACAAGAAAAACAAATGCTTTTTTTAACATCAGACTGTGAACGTGTTAAGGTGCAAACTCTAAATAGTAAGAATGAGCGTGACATGTCTCCTTTAAATGAATCATTCGTGTCGTGAAATTACTGCAGCTTTACACTATGAGGGTTTTGGCTCTGTTTACTTAAAGAGGCTGTTCGGCTTTTCTTGGCTTTGATAACCGGCCATTTGCGTACCTAGGTTAAGCTTTTCCTTATATGCCAGTAATTCTAAAAAGACTTGAGGTGAAGACAGCAAACATGGCGTGCTATGGCATGAGTGGAAATAACTGTGAAGCCTCCTTTGGACGAACCTTGTTCCACACCTGGACAGATGCCTGGATGCACAGCATAATAAACATTAAAAGATTTTTGTCACGCAAGCAAGGCTTGGCCACCTTATTGCAATGACTCATGGCTACACAGACCTCAAGTATAGAGATATGAAAAGTATTAATTACCTTACAACTAAGGATTTACCATTCATACCATGAATATACAATTCTTTCATCAAGGCAGAGAGGGCACCAAAGAAGGAGCCGCATATCAAACACGGTATTATAAGCAGACTTACATGATTCTCTGAGCAAGAACATTCTGGAGTGATTCTTTTTCCTTTTTCCATATCCGGTTCAAAATAACTGAAATGTTTTTTAAAATTCTTTAAACACATTATGATCTGATTGCTCTTTGTCCTTTTTCAGTTCACACGGCACATTATCTGAAAACAATACAAGGCACCTCTTAAAAAAGGACAGCAATACTAAAGTGTGAAATCAGGGCTTTACTGGAGCTTCACTGTTGTTAAACAATTACCATTAGAAGTTCTTAAGTACACATTTAAATCAAAGTGTATTGCCTGATATAGCCGCCTGAGGAAAAACACAAAACATAGCTACACACAATTTGAGGCTTTTCAAAAAACGTTTCTCCTTGGCTGACTTAAGAGTAAAATGTTACTTCATTGGACTCAAATGCAGAGACGACGCCATACTCCTAAGTTAGGACTGTACATCACATTTAACAAGATATGTTGATTCTACATCTGGTAAAAACTGTCATGATGGTGACTTTTGGTGGTGATCAGTAGTATCCTGATCCATTCATTGTGACATACGGTACCACTACAAGTAACAGTGATTGCTTTACTTAAAGGTATGTAAGCTGTATCATCTGAATTTACATTAAAAGAAAGGTCCAATACACTTGTATAACACTCACTAGTCACTGATGGGTTGCAAATCTGCAGAGCCCATTCTCGGCAATCACTGTGTTGCTTAGCAACATTGTGTTGCACATGAGCAAAAAAGTAAGTAGGCTCTAATATATGCTTAATGACTGCACCTCCTCTGGTGTTATCATGATTTATACTTGTAAAGTATTCGTTGTTGCCTGGCAATGCTCTCTTCCACTGTGTATTATACAACAAGTATAATCCTATTTGATTTATATGTTTCCATCCCTTTTTAGGGGCTTAGGGGGAACTTTTTACACTATTCTACAGTCTTGAGACCCATAAAAAGAGTTATCATTCATCAAAATCTACCACTCTTAACTCCGTTCATCAAGCCCCCGTCTTTTGTATGGAGGGTTTGCATTTCTTACAAAAGTGAGAAAAAGTGCATTGGCAATTGTTAAAAAGAAAGAAGTTAGAAGAATATGGGAGAAAAATAAATTGGAAGACAATGTCTACTATCACACATGAAATTACTCTGACTATCAGGGAACTCCATACAGACTTGAAGTCACAGGAGCTGGAGGGATCAGAGACGCACAAAGGACGACTAAAATGGCACTGCTTATAACCTCCGAGGCAAGAAGATGAAATTCGACTCTCAAGAGAAACCACAGTTTTGAGCATGCTGTAGAAAAAGAAGCGTTGATAATAATAGAATACATCTCGCAGAAAGGATACCTACACATATCTATCAACTCCCATTTAAAAAGAAAAGGAGATAAGAGGAGAGAGCATGTGAGAGACCACATTTCCAATGATACCCTGGTTCCTCTTATCCGAATGTCATACACCATATACAGTATATGCAAATATCTGTGCATTTATACCACGGTGCAGGTAATGTATGTCCATTTGAGCGGATAGGAAATGTAAAACAAAATAAAACTCAGATCACACAGGTCTTAGATTAAATGTTATGACATCAGTCCTCTTTGCAAATCTACTTGATCTGCTGCTTGATCAATCCCAATGCATTTTCACTCCCACAATGTGTTCAAAGCACAAGCTGTGTAGCTGTTTGGAGAAATGGGTCAGTGCCTTGATCATGAAAGCTTGCTCATGCTGTAATAGACCGTAATAAATTAAACTCACATTATCTGCATCCAAACCATCATATGCATTTTGGTAATGGCCTCTCAGAGCAGGCTCCACTCTTTTATTCGTTTCAATGATCTACATCCGTATCTTCTGGACTGGGCACGGAGAGAGGTTCATTAAATTGCATTTTTAGATATTGGATCACATTTCTTCCGTAACCGCCTATAGAGGGAAAAGAGAGAAAAAACGAGACTCAATTAACAAGTTGATAACGCAAAGAATGTGAAAAAAAGATTCATCAGATTTCAACAGCTTCCTGGAAGATTATCTCACCCAGATATTTATATTTATTTATAAGGCCTGTTTGGTTTGTTCAATATACTGGATGTCCACTTTTAAAGGACGTTTCTGTCTTAACCCTCCGACTTATACAACAACATGGGAAAGAAATGTCTCAGCGCATTGGTTAATACCGACGTGTGGTTTCCTATTTAACTGGATAGTTTACACTTTTAAATCGCTTCCTCTATTTTGCTTGGTAATCCAAAGCTGTTGCTGCCTGCATGTTTGTGAGCATTTCCCACTGTGGAAACAGATTAAAGCGCAGCAGACTACCCGCTCGTGCAGTGGCTTTACGGCAGCATCCTATAGAGCTCGTATCTGAAACAGCCCCAAAACAGTAGATACACCTTGCAGACGTGTCATCAGATGTTTTATGACTGTACTGTGGATACACTGTGGATATGTGTCCACTTTCACTGATGAATAAAGCACCTGCGCTGTATCAAGCCCGTGCACAATTGTTCTCATGTGATCCTTTGGCCGTATCTGTTGATTCACTACACAGAGGGAATGTACTATTGATCTGCCGTCTCACTTTCACGGCTTGGACTGAAGTCATGGCTTGGTGACTGATGGCATGGCATGCTGCACCTCCCTTAAGGCTGGTATGCACATCTTATAAAATTCTTAATAAAACCAGCTGTGTTGTGGAGTATTATAAAACAAACTGATTTACTAAAAACATACGGCAGACGTTCACACAACCTTCATCGAGTATGTAGTCCTGTCTTTTCTTGAATTAAGTACACTTATTTTATTATCAGTCACAAAGCAGCTGATCAACACCCGATAGACATCAACTATAAATGTGCCTTTGTTCATTTGTTTTTGTCACAATTATGGTTTAGTAAAAAAGGAAACTAATATATTTATTTTAACGTTCTACTGAAAACACTTACTTAAACTTACATTTCACAAAATGCAAATTAAAATTCCAGTGGAGCGTTATTGGAATCTTAATATTCTCCATCAGAAACTCATCTTATCAGCGTCAATTGTGTCAGCACAGTCACTTCATCAGGACTCTGGGAATCCAGCAAAGGACACTGTTTAAAAGAAAGAAACTGGCACATTCCCTTCTGAGTAAAAAAACATTTTGCTTAATAAAAAATGAAATAAAAAAATAAATAATAATCTTTGCTTCTCCTTGCTCAATGACACTAATATTCTCTTGCTAGCAAACAAGAAATAGATCTGCATCTTGATTCCTTCAAAAATTCAGATCAGAGCAGAGCATAAATAAACAACATTTAAAAGCTCAAATCTGCCCCAATTTTAGAATACACTTTTTTATGATATATCCGTAATTGGTGATCAAAGTAGGACCATATTTAGTCCAATGAGCTGATCACAGATCACAGTTTGCCGACTACTCTAGGCCTTATGTGACAAAATTACATTCTATTTTAAGGTAAATATCTTGTCTGCTCTTACTTTACATCTACATTTGCTTAAGTGCTTCAACTGGCACTTTAAATTTCAGATTATAAAAGACTAAGCACTTAGACTATTAAAGACAGAGCAACCATACAAAAGAATTTCTCATTGGGGAAAAGCAATCCGTGCCGTGCTTCACCATTAGCCCGGACCCTGACTTTCATGCCATTAAGAGAACTTTGAGTGGGTACAGCCCCTAAATGGATTCTGTCCTCAGGTAGAAGAATTATCTTGATATGATGTGCTTAAATTTTCACTATTGTAACACGCCTCCGTTCTCATCTCCAAGGGCCTGGCTTTTCTTGACTGCCTCGGCGTCAAAGAGTTCATTCTCGTTCTCTAACAATCGTGTATCAAGTGGTTCTTGGGAACCGTTGGGCTCACATCCAGGTCTCCCAATAAACCTGTCAAAGGCTCTTCCCTTGAAGATGCACTGGGATTTCCTGGCTTGTGAGTGCATTTGTGTGCTTGAATGTTACAATAAGTCAGAAAACAGCATTTGAAACATCAGGTAAGGACAGGGGCATTTGTTTGTTCGATATTACTCTTGCAGTAATACAGAACATTGTCTGAAGAATGAAAGTTGTACGGCAGAACCTGATTATCACATTGTACCCTGGTGATGGCCGCCTCATACATGATCCATGTATTATTATTATTATTATTATGTGCTGTAGGGTGTTTTGTTTGCAGTGTGGGAATTGATTCAAATCATTCCTGGAATTTTTCTGCCAGTGTGATTTATAAATATCATTTTAGAATGTAGGGTTGCTTTTCAATTTTAAACTGTCTTTTCAGGAACCTAGAGACTACAATGCTTTTCCTTTGCAGAGCCAAAAATACTCTGTATTATTAAATAAAGTTATTAAATATATTCTGTATGCATTTCCGTCAACCCCTTTCAATAGAAAAGCCATTTACAAGATATACACAAACAATTTCATATTTGTTACAAGCATAGGTGTAACCACGCATCCATTGGGGGGGTCATGTCCCCCCAATATTGAGAAAGTACCAATCTGTCCCGTCCAATATTCAGCAGAAAATATGTCAAATATATGTTCTCCCTGTCAATGGATTACTCTCTTGGCTCGTTGGTTCTTTCACATCGCTGCCGGGCATCTTTCTCTCCGACGTGTCACTGAGCAACAAACTGGACCAACTTCAGCTGCTGGTGCAGAGAGACAAAGACTCTTCTACATCCTTTGTTTTGTGCTTCACGGGGACCTTGCTCTGTGGATCGATACGGGACTCCGCACTCCAGCTGGCGGCCTTCCAGCGGCTCAGAGCGGACAGCGACACGGAGCTCTCCGGCAAGGCGAAGGGTGGAGAAATCTGCTTCTACTTCAACACCAGCTGGTGCAACGACGTAACAGTGATCCAACAACACTGTTCTCCTGAACGTGGAATCGTTTAGCATTAACTGTAAACCCCTTTACTTCGCTCCGTTCATCCTGCTTGGTGTTTACATACCGCCGCCGGGCAACGTGCAGGAGGCACAGCGGACACTCGCCGACCAGATACGCCGTGTGGAGCGGACCAACCAAAAGGAAACCTCAGCCACAAACTTCCTAAGTTTAAACAGTGTATTAAATGCCCACGCTGGATCACTGTTACACCATACCTGTAATAAATAAATCCCTATTCTGACATAACACATACCACAAGCAGCATGTACTGTTAAATACAGTCAATGTTAGTCAGACTCAAAAAACACTTTCAGAAACACTCTAATCGGGCAAAAAGCATCTTTGACTGCAGACGTTTTTTGTATTCCTTACTTTCTTTGTCGTCAGGTCAAACCTCATCCTTCCAAATAATTAGTCAAAGAACTTACACAAACACAAGCCAACAATGTTTGAATATTAATATAAGAACAGAAGGTCACAAATGGTGAAATTCATCAGTTATTAAGGCTTATTATCACCTGTGTTTAGAACCGACACACTGGTGTGAGAGGCATGTTAAGGCCTCAGATAAAAAGATGAAGACATTTTAGAATGATGCACGGCAAAGAAAGAGTGCGTGAAAAGCTCCCTATTCGTTAGGTAAGAGGGACAGGCATGGATCATTCCTTTCTTCCTTTATGTTGTTGATGTCGGTTGCAAGAGAGAAATAATACCCTGGAATTTGCACCATCGAACGCCCCCCCGTCCTTTGAAGTCCTCACTGTACTCATATATATATATATAAAATCAATGAATTTGAAGTTAGAGGCTATGGACGTTATGTTCAACCTGATTCTCTTTGTCATAGTTCTTTTTTCGTTCTGTAAGCTTATTTAGTTTCCACTTTGATGTTGCAAAGAAATAACTCTTACAAGTACATATTACTCACTTTGCTAATCATACAACAGCAGTAAATGATGAATTCCACCAACAGCACACCACAGTCAATATATTTATAGTCTCTCCACTCACACATCGAATTTTCTATTCTTAAATTGAAAGCGAAGCATTAAGGTTCAACGAGTTGCCAGCCTTCTTTATTTAAGTAGCTTCCTCCATTTTTGCCCACACGTTTAGCCTTTACCCATGTTGAGATCTTATTACTTATGCATTATAGTTGTGCGGGAGGTCATATTCAGTTTTCTGTGTTTTCTTTTGCTTCTAGGTCTTTTCTAACCAGCAAAAGCTTACGTTTTATAAGCTGCGCTGCAGAAGTCCCCAATTCAAAGAACAGGTGAAAGGATAATGGATAATGGATTGAATTAACAACACACACTTATTAAATTAGTCCACTATGGAGTTTTCCTATTCCAGACAAGTCCTTTTTATTTCAACAATTAGAGGAAGATAACGGTATAACAGCAGTGCATGTGATTACTAAACTTCAATTCAATCATTGAATTTCAAATTATAATCACAATGTTTTTACATGTTACTTGGTAATGCGTTACTACAAACACAGCTTGCATGTGCTCTTTATGGAGTACAACATCAGAGTAATAACTTCATCAACTAGTATTAACAGTATTATGTTACTTATCAATTTTTGAATTTCCTTTCAAAGCAAAATTATTGAATTGCTATGCTTCTCTGATTTATATCCTTGAAGGTCCTGGATTGCTTTGATTTCTGGATAACTATTTTCCCTTGTAGCCTGATACTATCAATCAGTAGAAAGGCAAACAGACAAGATACGCACATTAAACCTGAGCATATTCATTATATTGTAATGAGTACACTTCGGACTAAATTTAAACATGCTTTCCATTTTGCATTACAAAAAGCCACAGTGTTCTCTCTATGGGCCATGTTCCTCTGGCTTGATACCACCTGCAATGCTAAAGATGACCCAGTATCCATTTGCTACTGTAGTGGCTTTATTCCAACCGCTTTCCCCTGGAGTCAAGCAGCTCTGAATAATGAGATGAAGCCCCATGCATTAATGTAACAGCATGGCCCCTAAAGGAACGAGTGGTAGCAGGTGATTGTTCGCGGCCTCCGTGGGGCTGTCAGTAAACATGTGCCCCGTGTAGCGTGGGGCATTCTAGCGGGAGCCACCTCCCTCGCTCACACCCCTCACCCTGCATCCTGGGAAATTATGGATGAGTCTCCACCTAACTCCAAAGCAGCATGTTAGCTGTTAGGGCACCTCTGGCTACAAGTGATTTATGAGAATACATCATCATGAGCTTTGCTTATAATACAGTGACATTTAAAAGATGAAAAGGATGAGATGTGTATCTTGGGTAATTGAACACACTTGAGTATTTTTTACAGGGGAATTAAACATACTGCTTATCAGGAGATATCTGTATGCAACAGGCTGGTGACGACTGACAGATGTTACTTTCAATATGGTGAATCCTCTTATCCAGTTGTGCATGTCTGCATGTCAGTATTTGCAGTTGGCTCTTAATTTTCAACTGATGTTTCAAATCCATCTAACTAGCAACTGCCCCATTTCGTTATACGCATAGTTAGAGCATCATCATGATACAGATGATGGGAAATAACTTCTGGATACCATAAAATATGCCTTATTGACTAGAAAAAGACAAGCTGAGGATTGTGTGCTGGTGATCATGAAAACCTTAAACCAGCTCTTTTAAAACTATTACAACACAGTAAACCAATGAATCAAAAAATACTCCTTTGATTAGACTTTACATTACATGTCATTTAGCTGACGCTTTGATCCAAAGCGACTTACCATAAGTGACTTGCAAGAACTACTTTCATCTCACTTATTACTATGAGTATTCAATATGTTTGCACAGAACCAACTTATTGATTGGAAAAGCCTCCTGGGTGAGCTGATCAAGATACAGTACTTGAACACAGTTGGTCAGAACTTTTATATTTACAACAACATGAAGCAGTGTCTTGCATTAAAATGGGAAAATAGAATGTTATGCATGAGTTGTCAAGAAATCATTGAAATGATTTGATGCCATAGTTTATGAAAATGCAATTTCATATTTAAAGAAAGCTAAAAAATTGAGCGGAATTTGTGCCCCATATCAGGGATGACATCACAATTAAAATAGCTGTATTTTCTTACCCTACATTCTCAGAATGTTGCCATTTAGTTTCAGAGATTTCATCTTTAGATTATGGGTGTATTTGAATTCAAATATGTTTATTAAAAAAGTTGATCACATTGGTAAGCACGCGATAAGGCCTTACTGTTGCCTCGACTATGCAGTTACAATGAGAATTTTAAAACTTTACTCCCGCTAATCTAACAGTGGAGAAGCTGCAGATCTTATTGCTCTATTGCTTAGGAGACAGAAACACTAAGTCCCTCAGGGACAATTTTTAACTCCCTGTTATGGGATTTCAGCCTGCTGCAATTTCCAAGCCATAAAAGGCAGCACTGCCTCAGAGAGGTAATGACATTATTCCACTTCTCACATATCATTATTTTATTTTTAATGTGGAACAAGTGCTGTGGATACTCTGTACAAAGACATAATTCAACTGGGTGGAGCAAGATGTGTATTATCAATTTATCTTGCCTTTCATTATAATTGTGAGACAGATTCCCGTTTTGTGAAAAAATGGATGCAAGTAAACCCTGCTGGAGCTCTACGCTTTGCCATAAATAGGAACATAATGGCTAACAGCTGCCACTGCATGTACTTCAGTTTTGCTTTATTATTTTGCACAAAGTGTGGCAACAGTCATTCATTAGTGTTGGCTCCAATGAACAGGAAGGGACCCTTAATCCAAGGGCTTTGTTTCATTTTAGTAGAAAGACCACAGAACCAGAGTTTTATGTACTGTAAATAAACCCAATTATCCACAATATTGGCTTCACAATGACAGTCAGTGCCAGTGGTGCTTGACGTCTTTCTCTCATTTCTGGCTTCACTTGTTCATTTGCTTCAACCTGCAACAAACTGTTGAGTAGGAATCTTCATTTTCTCAGATAGTCTAGTATTTAAGAAATGACATCTTACTGTGACATGATTATCCATCATTACTACTACATCAGATCCAATTTAAGCATCACATGCAGCCTCAAAGTGCACTCTTATCAGACCAAAGACATGTTTTGCATGGGATTTGTTGTTTTACACTGTCTTTTGCTGTACTTAGTGGTGCAAGAAACATTTTCTCTCCATGTGCTGAAGGGACAGATATTTTATTAGAAAAAGAAAATAAACAAAATGGACTTTGAAAGCAGCGGAATAATATAAATCAAAAATAGATGTTTAGAGGGGATTTATCAACAATCACGGCTGATGATAAGGGCGTGAACCTATGTTGTATCTCTCCAACATACTGTATAAAGTACATTTTTGTATTCACAGATAAAGACAATACCTCCCCTGAAATCTTTTTTTATATTTTTGGCTATTTTTAGATTTTCCTTCTCAGGGGAAGCATCAGGCTTGTCACCACTGTCCCGAAAATATGTCACTATTCTTATTTTCTTTGGCTGTGAGAACAGCACCAAACAGAAGTAAGTAATGTTAGTTTTCTGTGTAAAAAAAACGCATATTTGTTTTACATGGCATATAATACAAAAAATCTGCCTTTCTAATAATTAACGCAAAGCATTACTCAGGCTTCGTTTTCCTCTTAACACATCTTGTTTCTTATCTTGTGATTATGGCATCAGACAACATAAATAGGGACAAAATTGTGTGTGGAGTATATATTTCATGCATATTGTAATGGATCAAATGGTCATTTGCAAAATCATTCTTTCTTAGTTACTGTTGCTATGCAATGCAACCTCTCCATTGTAGCAGGACACATACAGCATGGCGTTTACAATGATAAGAGTAGCAAATAACATGTTTCACCACACAAAATTGTGGATAAACAAAAGCAGGCTTTCCATCTCTAGCCGACGAGCATCAATTTTGTCCACTGAAATGATGCCTCTAGCGCGCAGATTTGATCACCTCTAGAAGCTAGCTAATTAAGATTGTCTCTGAAGTAGAAATAAAAGAGTTGCAATGTTCTTGTGCTGCAGAGTAGAACTTGTTAGAGCAGTATTATGAATAAAAGATACAATTCTATCTGTTGAAACAAAGCATTTTTGGATGGCATGGATGGTGAACAAAGACAAACATACTCCACAAGTAACACACAGGTTACATTTATGCTTTATTGTTTTTTTCAAACAGACGTTAAAAGGCTTAAGAGGATGACTCAGCCGGATCTCACAGACATGGCCCTCACCTGATCACTCTGTATTGGTTGTGGCCCGTCTTGAGTTCAAATTACGGTGTCGGTACCAAGGAAACAATGGATGCTAAATTGGGATCCTTTGTCTTGGTGGACACAAATTTCATCACATATGAAATGACACAATTTACTCATTGTTTTTTTATCTTAATCAAAGTAGTTTGGTTGACGTAAGGTTGTATTATTGCTGTGTGGCCAGCAAGTCATTTTGCTTAATACATCCCCACAACTTGACACAGCTGGAGCACAAAGATCCAAACCGAATAACAAGAAACACAGAGTAGTGCGCCAGCCTTAATAAAATTCAAGTATGGCATCCTGAGGCCAGCCCGGTTCATGTTCTCGTCCCGTACAAGTTTTTGTCCTTAAGGTAACCTCTCACCAGCAATGTAGACAAAGCTAATAAGCAGGTTCACTAATGAGCTATTTCGACATGTTAGAGCAGATAAATACACAGCTTCTGTTTTTAAATTGCTAAAGAAAAAAACAAATGTCTTGAATTACCAAATATTGTTGTTTCTAGTGCCAGTGAGCTCCGACGCAGCCAAAGATAAACAGTCTGCTGTGGTGTTGGTAAACTGGACGGTTTTCATTCTCTGTGTCCAGAAACTCAAATGGTGTTGGCAGATTTTGTTCTAAGTTAGTGTGTCTTTGTGCACGTATGTTTGTGAGTGGGTTGCAGAGAGTGTGATCAGAAGTCGCTGTTGTCTCGTCCCATGTTTGGCAAGCAGCCGTTCTGCTCAGAACACAGACTCCAATGGTACGTTTGGGACAGAATGATACTGCGAGGCATTGTATCAATTAGATAGATGAATGACCCTGGGTTTTAATTAGAACTGGGTACACAGTCTATTTCATTATTCAGTGCAACCAAACTAATTCTGCTGCTCAACAGCAGCATGGAGCCCGGCTGCTCCATCAGCACTCCACCTCTGATAAGAGCACCGGGGCTCTGAAAGGTGGTGACATGAAGAGGAATAATACGGTCTCATCGGGGGTGGAACAAATCCTAGAAGAACCGCATGAAACCGAATAAATAACCACAATTTATTCACATTTAGGCAAGCCTCTGATTGTTCGCTCTCTGTCCAAAATGATACAAAACATGACAACTGAACAACCAATGTAATATGTTGTGAAATGAGTTTTGCACACGCCTTTAACATATTTAAACTTGATTCACCTCAGTAGCCTCAAGAGCTCTTTGCTTCTGTTAAAAATATGGTTCTCTATCTCAGGCCAAGCATTCGTTAATCAGCCCTTGTCTGCAGAAAATATTCTTTATACAACACTAGAATTTCATTACAGTTAAAAAAGCAGCTTGCAATAAGAGTGTATTTTACATAGAAATAGAATTTTCCAAAGATCCTGTGAAGTGTTGAAGCCAGTGATCTTGAAAGTAACTTCATTTTGAGGATGCTGTAAGAGGCCAGTAGAAATTTACCACACACCCTTTTCTCATTCAAGTTATTTCAATGAAAGAAGAGAAACATTCCTAACTATGGCTCTAGTAAGTAAGGCGCTGATGGTGGTTATCATGGTTTTGTATAATAACTTTAAATATATTTTACCAAGGGTAGATATTATGAAAACAATTTACTTATATTGCACAGTTTTATTGGTGTTGATTAAATGATAATTTGCCAAACTAATGCCTACATTATGGAGAAATAAGAGTGCTGTAATAATATGTATAGTTGGTTTGAACTGAGTCAATCGGTTTCCATCACATCTCATTCTTGCACTTCCTGACCTGTGTTATGCTACTGCTGCCAACATCATTCTCCGTGACAGCAGCACAACGCACACCGAACAATTCCCTTTATTATGTGCTCCGAGTAAACTGACTCTTTTCTTCTCCCTTCGCTTGTATCCCAGCATTGGCTTTGCTTTGATGAAAAGCAGCACATAGTAGTCCTGGTCCATACCCTGGGCGTACAGCGTGGAGAATATGCTTTTGCTACGTTCACCTCATTTCACAGACAAGTGTTTTATTTAATAGTAACAACAAGGTCAGATGACACTGTAGGTAATCAGTTGATGGCTTTTTAATTGCTCAGAGATGCTGCACTACGAAGAGAAGCAATAAGTGACTGCTACGGTGTCCTCTTTGCAATCACAGCACTCCGTTACACTTTGGACTGCACTATATTGCAAATGTGACGGTACTGTTATGCAGCATAGAGCATAGGGTTATAGAGCCCTCCGCTTTTTACACAGTTTCCTCTAGTGAATCATCAAGCAAACGGTTGTCAGCATTGTGGACATTCTCTGCTCTCCTGTTTTGGAAAAATGTGAAACATAGCAAAGCAAAATGCTGATAAGGCAGATGCCGCTTTCTCTTTGTGTATTCTCTCTTCTTTTCTTTTTTTCTGGCTGCATTTGGCGTCTTGCTAAATTGCACAGTGACCCCAATACCCCATCCCTGCAAGCACACAAGTACACACACTCAAATGCACACACTATTTGCTGTCTTATCCCCGAACAGCACTGAAGGCCCCACAGATATAAACAAGTTGCTGTCCACAGTAAGCAATCTATTGTTGCTCCTCTGCAGTTATCCACCTCTATAGGTTAAGATCAGAGGGACCTAGATGATCCAAGCAGGTCCAGAGGTGAGGCTGTGGGGGCCGATATGGTTTCATTCACATAAACGTAGTGAGATGATAAATTGGGGTTTCCCTTAACTGTGGCAGAATGTTAACACAAATACTTTAAAGGTGAAGCTGTGAAAACAACTCTCATCTGACTGTCTGCATTTCCTGGCAGCCATTCTGAACAAATTACATTCGCACCTGTGTTGTAGTGAAGAAAAAAACAAATGACCCTGACTGAAAATTAAAAACTGAACATATCATAGAGATTTGAGTTCTGCCCTGCACTATTCCATCTGTTGAGTCAGTCAACCAATTCAAGCCATCTCCACAGAGATTGAAACAGAAATGCCACAAAAACCTGAGCCATTAATCATGCACTCATTTAAATGCTGAGATCTGTAACGCTGCCACCAACGTATTTACAAAAACAAAATTAGAGTTTCAGAATGAATTGAACCCAATGCAATCTCTCTCTCTCGCTCTCTCTCTCTCTCTCTCTCTCTCTCTCTCTCTCTCGCTCTCGCTCTCTCTCTCCGCTGCTTCAAATCCAATCAGGCCCGTCCCTCTAGTCAAACGTGACAATTATTAGAAAGTAGAAAAAATAACAAAACTGAACTAGTAGGAGTGCTGTTATCCAACCTGAGTAACGCAGCACATCCGATGCTTCCTTTTGGACATAATAAACTAGTATGAGTATTGTTTTAATCCTAATTATTTGTGGACTGTAGACATCAGCAGTATCTTGTTGCGCATCATCTCATATGTCCCTGTATTCATTAGTAATACCACAGAGAGAGTTGAGTGTCTCGTTCCTTTTGAGCCTCTTGCAAAAATCAGTCCTGCACAATTTCCAAGTAGATATTAAACCGTGTTTGAGAAACCTTCCACACAAAATGTTTTTACTGTGCACTGGTTGTGTTTTTTTGAAGCCATTTGATTACGTTATCAAAATGATACATCAATATAACCATTTAAGATGATAATCTTTTAATCTGCACAAGTCAGTGATCATCTATCTGAATCCAGCTTTAGAGCAGTCGGATGTGTCACAGCTCATCTGGAGGTTGTTCACAGTTTCATATCTGGTCGGATCAAGCTCCTCTTGGCTCTTGGAGATGTGCACATGCCCGAGTCAGCGAATTCAGCAATATTGTACCATATCAAGCTTTTGATTTCTCTCCACTGAGTACGCGGGCCGCAGCACACCCATGGGAGGAACCCACGTCATACAGATGTATGTGGACGTGGCCGGTCATTCAAAAGTGAGTTTGAGAGCTTTTAAAGGAGTTGGAGGTCTGTGGGGCAATCAAGCAACAGAAAGATTTCCCACTTGTCAACTCCTTGGTGCTAAATTAGAAATGATGTGATTGCATGGTTTGTTCTTGTGTGCCGAAAAGTTGCTTTCCTGTTACTTTCATGAAAATACTTATGTACCCAATTCTATCGGTTGCTATTCATATCAAATGCCGTGCTTAATTATTCCCCCTGCTGTTCAGACTAAACATCTCTGGGAAACAGTGTATATGTGCTGAAAGTCAGTAATGTAGGAATCCTCATAATCCTTTCAGAAAAAAATGCAGATCACACAAGTGAAAACAGTAAACGTGCCATCCACTGATTTGTGTGCAATGCTGTGATTTTTGGCATATTGCGCAGCTGACCGAAGCAAAGATGACTGCAGTCACATGAGGATGCTCTTGTGAACAGGGGAGACCTTGCTGTAATTATGATGACTCAGTGCAATGTTGACAGCATGTCTCTGCTTTACACTGCTTATTTAAAAAAAAAAGAGGAGAGTGTGAGCATCGTTTTAAACAGTTGACAGAAAATAGCCTTTCCGGCAGGGAGGGCTCGGTTAAAAAGGCAACCACCGCAAGAATATACTTTCCTCCTAAGATGAATAATGAATTACGACCTTGACCGTGAAAATAAAAGACGGAAGAAAGGGCTTACATTTCATTTGAACTTGTGGTCACATTACCGATCCCCAACTTTTCCTCTCCACTGTGCCCATGATATGCAGCATCACAGAATACCTTCACAGACTCCTATTACTGGACTCAGAACAGAAAGTGGACCCTATACACTTGAGCAGCATATTGTAATTGACTGTTCATTAAGCCCTTTGTTACGGTTGCGATGTCTGTCAAGTTAGATCAGCACCCGGTAGATTTACCAGCGTTATGTGTTATGAAACAGTAGAGATATGATTTCTCACTGATGTCAAAAGGAAGCTTCTCAGCTGTATCCACGGGCCATGGACTTTGTCATCTCAATTTGATCTTTAATAAACAATGTTATTAGTTAACTGTCAATATGAAAATACATCTATTAATTTTTGAATGTGTTAACTTGCCAAGGATGCTGACGTTAACAACTTCCAATAGAGCTTAGATACAACTCAACCTTTCGTTCTAGTTTTAAATAATAAGAAAAAATATAAATATTATTTGTATTATTATATAAAGTAACCAAATCATCACGTTCACTTTAAGAAAAATACATATTCAATGTTCTCACATTCCATGCACAACATAAAGTATTTAATATAAATTGTAATATAAAAATAGTATGGACACGTGGTATCAATAACTCTTACATGTTATGACTGTGGAATACTGACCAAACCACTGCAAAATAAAACCTCATGTTACATCAATCCAAAGTGTATTAAATATTGATTTTAGCATAACGACGGATCCTAGAAGCAGAAAATAAATTTCATTTGAAAGAGCATATTTAATTCTGCGAACAAAGATTGTACCCGCTGGCACAAATCAATCAGTTGTTCATCATCTTCACAGCCACTACCTTCACCACCCCAACAATGATAATGATCCGCTCAAACTCTCAGGCAATGAGAATGTGACTGGTGCTAATGAGATCCTTCCTCTTAGGCTATGATTAGGCGTCGGCTGACAAAGATAAAGTGCAAATGCTCTTTAGATAAGACAATATCTGCAGGAAGAGTCGTTTTGCATTACGACCTGTGCTGCTCATCTTAAACTTAAAGAAGACTTCAATGGTGCCTCTAGAAACTTTGCGGGAAAGGAGGTATGTACATCAGATAACCCCTTCAAGAAAAAAAAAAGGATTTTTCTCCAATACATGAAAAGCTTTCTTTAATTTCAAACGTGTCCCTCCAATATGACAATAATATGAATAACTTTTCACTACGACCAATGTATGTAGGAGTTTGTTCCCCAGAACAGAATAAAAAACTCAACTTCAGAGTCCCACCGTCTACCAGGTGCCCCTCTGCTTTAACTCACCCTGTTCTTCATGCCATTCTCCAGCCCATGTGTTCCTGGAGCCCCTTTCATCCTCAACCCGCTTCCCGCTCTGACCTTTAGTCCTCTCATCACCTCTGATCCAGATGCTCCTGAGCGAGTGGGTGGAGCCTTCTGGCTGGAATGCAAATTCGCAAAGGGAAGGCAGTACCCATTTAGTCACCCGACCCCTTGAGATGCTACAATATGGATACAGCATGCATCCTAAATCTTCAGGCATGTATCATCAAACTTGTTGCCTAATTATGAAACTCTACTTCCTCCTATCTTTTATTCCCACGTCCTTAGAATTCACAAGCAAACTTCATATGAAAAAGTAGAAAGAGGTGGAAATTGTCACCTTGATGTTTCCTCTGCAGTTTTTCATTGAAGCTGGTCTCAGAGGACAAGTGCTAAGGAAAACATCATTATGTGGGGAGAAATGTACCAGTAATAAACCCAAATGGCACTGAGAGGTGCAGTTGTCAACCATGATAAATGGCACCCATGCATCCTGAATGTGTTTGGTGCCCTTGCCATGTAGACTCCCTCTCCCGAGGGCGGGCTCTCGACCGCTGGGTTTGGTTTGAAGCACCAACCTTAACCCTCTCCACAGGGGGCTCGTCGCTGAAAGAACGGAAACAGCACAGGGTACACCATGAGCATCCGCATTTCCACTGATGTAAAATGTGTTAAAAGGGTTATAGTCTGGGAAAAGAAGAAGGAGTTATGTAGGATGGTCGTGTTTTGCATTTCAAATTGGTATATCACATACATTTGAATATAATTTGGCTCCTGGTTGTTTTAATGCACGATAATATAATGCACTTATATATACCACTTCTAAACTAAATTACAGATTTGATGATGATGATGACATATGAAACATCTCAATAATGCAAGCTGTGTAAGAAAACCAAAAAATAGCATAAGAAAAACTTTATTTATTAAACTAAATGAAGGCTTGAGCTCATCTACTTGGCACTGTACTGTACTTCTGGGCTGTATTCGGAGCATGCGTCATAATTCAAGGCATTTTGGGGTATAGTTTGGAAAATTCCATACCAGCAAGGATATCTGGCAGCAATTTCTTTGTTACACTTCTCCAGAAAATGTGTTCTGTTTCATGCTCATCTGTGCCTTTGGGAGAAAATGTTTGTGTCTTACTTCAATGCTCTGCTTACTCATTCCTCATCAAAAATATCCGATCCGCAGCCCAGCTCCGCTGAGGTCACATTGGGACTTGACTTTTATCAACCCCCCAGGCAACCTGACTTGCATAAAGAAAGAACTGAGATCATTCAACCTGCTTCAAATTTCTCCCAACCCTAACAATATTAAATAATATACAAGCAGCAATTATTTAAAGGAATGCACTATGAAAAGGAACAATGAAAATGCTATAACACCATAATTTATCTCTTAACATAATAAAAACCGGACAGTTATTTCACAAAAGCAGTTAGGCAGAGAATTAGCTACAGGAATCACCGTGTAATTATATAGTCATCAATTTGAAAGAAACAGCTGCTATTTCAAAACAGAAATTGCACATGCACAATATTTGGGGTTTACAAATAAATAAAAAAGCATCACAGGTAGCTAGACGTAGCATTCTCGCTAAATGTGTGCTTACAGACGCGTTGGAGCTTCTGCGTGATCACACTGTTTTTAGATTGTGTGGCTATAAAGTTAATGTTACTTGATAATGTAGGAAGACTAACCACGTTTTTGCTGCATGGACTGTAGTTTATTTTGATTCAGAACGTTTGTATCAAACCGTATTTTAAGACCCATGGCTGATCCATACTTTAACCTGGTCAGCGAGAGTAGCTTTTATTACGTAATGATGATTCAAAGCTGTTTTTGAAACAATACTGAATGAGTGAAATGGAAACTTGGGGTGAACTGCTGTAAAATAGACGTGTCTCAAGTTCAGGACGAGGGCACAAAAACAGTAAAATGGATGATTATAGAAAAGAGGAATTACATTAGTGTGTCGAATTAAAGGGACATCTGGTGAGACGGAAGCAGGGAGCCTCAGTGAGAGAGGAGAAATGGCCTATGATGAATTCAAAAGACAGGGACAAAGACATTGTGTGTGTGAGAGATGCAGGGGAAGAGGGATGAGGGGAAAGGATAAGCATGATGCTAAAAATACCTTCCAACCCTATGAGTTTTTGTCTATTAGCATAGACAATGTGTGCTGAAATAAAGCTGTGAGCTTGTTATTGTTATTTCATTATTTCCTAAATTGTGTGTGCAGCATACATAGCAAACCCCAGGAACTGGAAATGAACTAAAGTGCACAAGAGAAAATGAAGGAAAGCAACATTGTAAATGTATCATCAAGGATCTCAAATGCAACCAAGACACAACAACTCACTTATCTGACATGCAACCATGAAAAGGCTTTGTTGATGTTTGAAAAGTCTTCAACCGGTTTGTTTGGCCGTCTGGATGCAAACGCTTAGTCGGTGTGAGACATTTTGAATGTCAACAATAATTATGAACATTTACGTCTCCTCTAAACACTTCTTCAAATTCTTAAAGTAGTGTTGTACTAAAGCTCACTTTGTACCCAATATTCATTGCTTTTGGCCTGGGATGCTCCCTCCCAACATCCCAAAGGCAGAACATACATTAAGCCTGGTCTGCTGGCCCTTTACGCGCTGACATAGCCATTCTAGTTATATTGCCTTGGAGATACCCTGTAAGTAATGTAAAAAGGACATGACAATATTTAGTGTCAGTGAGGAGCTTTTCTACTTTGTTATGAACCAAGTGCATTAACGGAATCTGCTGTCAACATTTATAGGTGGTTAAAACACAGTCTGGCCCACAGGGAGAACATAATAATCTTTCTCCTCTGCTGTCAGATGCTTAATTCACTTAAAGAGAGCAGCTGTTAACGACATTGTTTTATGTTGTATTTTAGCTGCTTGACCAGAGGCCTGAAAAACGATGGTTTTCAGATTATCTCTGAAAAATAGTTGTTGGACTGACACTATTTGTAATGTGTATCTCCTCGTGTCTCTAAAATGGACCAGAGATGTATGAATGAATGATTATACATTGCAGCATGTTTTGGGATGGACACCCAGTCACAGCGACACAGTGACTCTGAACCTAAGCCCTATGCTTACACCCTCATGCTGACATGCTTACAGCGTTAGGACAACAAAGTGACTGCAAATCATCCTGCCAGGAACATCAAATGTCATGCGCCACCATCCAATGGTTGTTGAGATATTTCAGTCCAAACCAATATCATTGATGACCAAAAGCAGAGGAACAATTGGATACTAGAATATATACCATGAAAGAAACAGCATTGAGATCAGAGAAAGTTTCTAAAGCCACTTAACATGCTCACACACATGTAGCCAGTAGCACTGTGAGGGCAGAGGGTGATCCTAGAGGTGGAAAGACAACAGTGTCACACTGCCAGACAAGATTGAAATGAACCGCTCAGAGAAGGTCCAAACAGACTTAGAACAATACAAAAAAAGGTTTACAACACAATCATCCAACAGAGGAGAGCTCTGACAAAAGAACATGGACATCTCATCCTGCATGGTTGTGCTTAGCAAAGCAGACTTTTTGGATGCTCTTAAATGTCATACGTGGTACACATAAAACAATACAGAGGAATCCCACCGTAGTTGCTTGTTTTGATCTGAGATCTATTTACAATAAATGAAGCAGCATGTTACAGTGACGGAAATGTACACCGTTGAAAACACAATGTTATTTCATGTCTTATTGCAGTTACGGGGCAGTATCGCTTAAAATACTTTCCATGTATCTGCTGAGGAAGTAAATCACGAAAAAATGTTTGCAGCAGTTGAATCTGAAGGAATAATTGAGCTAATAATGTTTGAGTATCATCAGGCCGAATCATTGTGTCCCTCTTGTGCTCATTGTAACTAACAAGCGGCCTCATATATAATGTATTTGCTCTAAATATTGGTATTCCAGTTTAACCTTACTACCTTTTAACCCTCTATGGCACGAGTTTTATTTCTTTCCCCCAAAATTAAAAACTTGTGCTACAATTCATACACAGACACATTTGGTGACATAATAAGCATCATTTTTATTTGACAAATGAAGGGAGAAGTGTCAGATCCAAAGCTAGTTTGTTGCCTGAGGGCAACAGTACTCCAGGTGACTGTGGTGCAAGGCTTAGAGTGTGTGCACTGGGAACAACAGGGTTAGTGGTTCAAAATCTTCTTCTTAATACTACCATCCCATAATATACGGTACTCTTGTACTTTAAGTGTTTATTTGATTTTTTGCAGCAGAGCATAAAGCTTTTGAGACTACATAGAATCAGTCCGTGTTTTCCCCAGCAACATATTGTGTAAGGGCATCATTGCACAAACACATTTGGATGACGGACAGAACATGCATCTGTAGAGGCACAAAATCAAATTAGCGTGTGTCTTCATACTGTCATACGTCAGCGGAGCAAGATTGGCATTCTGCCAGTGTGTTTGCACATTTCCCGGGTCACTGCTATATGTAAAGCTTTTCTGTAGGCTAACAAGCACTATTCCGTGTTCATTTCTCAAGACCACTGCACTGACACAGCAGGAATCCCAATGCAGAGCAGTTTAAACTGGCTTCACTTCACTTGCGTCTCAATGCTTATGTAAAAGCAAAACCTCCATTTTCACACTGAAATGATCTTGACTTTACAGGGGTAGAATCCTCATACATACATGTATTGTATTACAGTTATAAGTTATGTTATAATACAACTTCTTCTTATAGAAGAGTCCCAAATAAACACACTACATTCAAAGAAGGAACCAGCTTTGTTATTTCACGATACCTGTTGTTTTTATTGTCTGCACTATGTAGGAAATGGGTGATGCAATGGGCACCTTTTCGACAATCAAATAGTCAATAGTTCCAATAGGGTGAAATGTTCATGGTCTTTAAAGCAGAGTTCCTGTTTTTTTGTATTTCATTTCCTCTCCTGTCCTGAGCACCACTCCACGGGGCTATTTTAGTTTAAACGCGACCTAATGAGTGATGTTGTGTTTGCGAGCAGCTTCCCCGCTGAGGTGTCCTTGAGCAACCGTCAGGCAATTTAAATGAGGTATTTTCATATGCATTTCACACATTACACATACAAATGATGTTTGGGCAGCTGAGGACGAGCAGTGCCAGTTGTCTGGACTCTGTCTGGAGGGACCATCTGTTTGCTGCAGGGCTTTTAATCCAAGTCATCGGCTGTCACATATGTGTGCTTTCATCCCTGTCCCCCCACTATCGAGATATCCAACACTTAATAAGTACTCAAAGTAAGATGTAAAGCTTCAGTTGAACTGTAGATCTAACGAGTAATTGTATATATTAACTCTGTGCATAAGTACTGTATCGGGTCCTTGGTAAGACTATCATGAAGCTTTGTGACTTCTATTTTAAGCTTAGAGCTCACAATTAATTCAATTCAATTGCATGTAATTTAATACAGCATTAAAATCAAAAGATATTTATCTGAAATAATACCCCAATCAGTAAGAACATTTGAGATATCAACAGTGATATTTTTACATTAAAAATGGTCCTTTTAGATTTCCACAATGGCCTTTTTTTCTAGCAAAGAAATAAGGTGACTTTTGTCATCCTCTGTCCTGCGATGTATTAAAGCAACTTTTGAGAGCAAGAGACTGAAAGGTGCCATAATGGCCGCTGTTGCTACAAAGGATGTTGATTCTGCATCCTGTTGAGAGAGGAGAGGAAGACGAGGAAGAACGGTCCAAGGCCAGCCTCAACGAAGAAGAAGACAAGCAGAAACCGAAGTTATCAAAGAAAGACGAATCCATGAAGAGATAAAACTGTAGGATTAAATTACCATTTTCAGACGTAAATAGATTTGATGTTTCTGTGGCAAACTTATTTCAATGCTTCACAATCTTCACCGCTGCTTCTCAAACTCTCAGCTGCTGGGTCATAAATGTTTGGAGCCTGTATTTAATTGATATCAATCAATTAATGGTATAAGTTACCGATCCTTCCTGCTCACATGCAGTCCTTTTCATTTATTATTATTTTTACTGTTTATCATATTCTTCAATCCCTCCGGACTTTAAATACACGAAGTACATACAAATAGTAGTACTAAAAGTACTATTTTCAGAATATATCTGGAATGCTGTGGTTCGGATTAAGTCCTTTGAAGCAAATCACTGTTGTAACTTTCCAACAAGAGCTGCGTTGTGATCGTATCCCGTTTAGAGGCTTCGTAATCCACTTTAGTTTTATAAAAAAAAATGCCCCAAATTCCACAAAGCACGTCTTCTGTGATTAGTTGTCCATTCCTGCTGAAAAGAAGCTGCTGTTGTCATCAGCTTTAAGCTGAAGGGCTGAACACAGAATAACACGATTAGGCCATGTCATTACGATGCTGATATGTGATATTTGGGGATTAGCCAAAATGAGTCTAATTATTAAAGTGAAGTTCATTCTTTATACACTGGAAAAGTAACTCTGCAACCTAACCATCGTTCAACCTAATGGAAAATAACTACATATTTGCCTGCTGGCTTGTTTTAACTTTATGGACATTTGCAAATATGTGAATATTACGTATATTATCAGCGTATATGTATCTCCAAAAGTAAAAAATATGAAACAGGATTTTACACATTTTTCTCCACCCCCTCTATTGTTTTTGTACCAAGTACGTAAGTCAGTGTCATTGATATTACAAGTCCTTTTTAAAGCATTGTGCCAACATACTACATACACTAAAACTGCGCCTCCCAACCTTTTAAATAAAAACATCATCCCTAATTATGGATAATGTAGTGCTGCGTTTTGACAAGGAAACCAAAAATTCAAAATGGTCCTTTCTTTTAAACAGTCAGAAAATGTTAATGCTTTGCAATGCTTAAGCAGGACTACTTTTTTAAAAATATAAAGGATGGTTAATAAAATAAAACATCTGCATGATTATCTGATACACCTTGTCAATAGACTGGTGTAAGTTCAGTTTGGTAGTATTTTATTTCTTTGATTTTCAAAACTATTTTTTTTTCAATTAATTTTTCCTGTGGAGTACAATAAGAGTTACATTTGAAAGCAAAACACCCCAAAACAACAAAAGAAGAGCAAACAAAGAGAATTTATAATCATTATTTATAGTTCATGGTCATCTTCCTCATACTCATTCCAAGTACAGGTCTCCGGAAAGCAGAATTGACTGACAGAATGACAGAACAAACACAGAACAGTTGAAATGAAGACTTATTTTGAGATTTTTTTCCTCTGGTTTTGCATCAGCCCAAGGACATATTAGACAATCTTGTAATACCACTTGAAAACAAACACACGTTTATTTCTTGAAATCATTGTCATCATCCATCATCATCAAATCTCTCATATTCTCACTCATGTAAGTCGGGGTTGAGAAGGAAGGCAGTGATTCTACCGGTATCCTTAAAAGAGCGCCACACAAGTTGTCATTTCCCCCTCAACGCCTTGTGCAGCTTTTGGGAATGGTTAGGCTACTGCTGCTCTGGAACCATCTATGTCAGGTTGGCATTTGTATAAAAACTATATAGGAACACATATAAAAAACAGGGGTGAATTACATTATTGTCCAACTGAGAAAAATGAGGATGGCTTCATAAAATCTTCTATGTCTAGCAACACTTATTAACACTTATGCCTTCTTTCTGTCCTTTTTTTGTTTTATTCCAAAATGGTTGAGGAGCAGTTATAGTTAGCATCATCTATACAACAGGCTATAAAACACCACTTTGTCACAGTCCAGAAAGCACATATAGATGTGGTCGTACTGTATATAAACATATGTACTGTAATAAGATACTTTTGCGTGCATGGCTCCCAAATGATCACTTTAGAGACATCCCCATGATGAGGAAACTATTCCCATTGAGTTCACACCATTTGAAAACATAGATATCCAGATTTCTGACATATTCTTTTAAAACACAGTCTTTCAAAAGAAACCGCCATCCATTCTCGTCATGTACTGCAGCAGGTTAGTCAGCCATGTATTAGTCTTTACCGGCCATCACTTGGCTGATTCTTTAGACATCCATCGTTTTTTTCTTTTTTTTCTTTCGGACTTCAACATGATCTGATTTTATTTTTTTTCATCCCCAGTAAATGTTTGGCATATTTATGTATGTATCTATTTATGCATTGTGTCATTTCCTCCAGAAAAAGTCCCATCAACACAAACACAAGCAAAGTGTATGAAAACAGTAAGTTTGTAATGCTGATTCTCCCTTTGCAAAGTGCTCCAGCTCCTCTGTTTACCAGAAACAGGGGAGTTTGATCGCATCGTCCTGGCCAAGGAAACAAGTCACACATGGATTAATGTTGTTTGGTTGTCATGTTAGTTAGTATTCAGTTCATTTTCGACTGGTTACCATAGACATTTCCTACCAGTCTCCATCCGTGCTGAATCTTTTCAACTGTCCCAAGTGCCTGAATCTAAAGAAAGTAATTTTTCCCCTTTTCATATTGACTTTTCAGAGCAGTGTCCTGTAGGAAAAACGACTAAATAATGTTCATCTTTGTTATTATACTATACACATGTCGATGTCCTGATTTGTCGCACAAATGTTTAGGTTGGTCTGGCAAAGACCAAAGCTCTGACAATCACACATAGTACTCTTTGTCCTTGTTCTTCTTGCTCTTGCTTGAGGTCTTTGCGGTGTTCACTGGTTTCTCCTTGACAACGGTGCCGTTGGACTGCGCAGAGTTGCTGATGTAGTTGCGACTCTCGTCTACGTGGTACGAACCCTCGTCTCTGTTCCGGTATTTGTACATGGCGTAAAGAAGGATGAGAATACACAGTGCCGCCGCTGCCACGATGCCGACCACCATTCCCATGGTGTTGCTGGACTGCCGGAAGACATCCGGCGCTCCCGGGGAGCCGTCCGGTCCGGCCCCGGTGGGATTGGCTGCGAGGGAGAAGGATACGAGATACGATTACTCACTTTCTTTTACATTCTATCACTATTAGTATAATTGGATTTATAGTTGTGATGCATTTTTCTCTGTATGTGTGGAGCCATGTGACAGTTTATTGTTGAATGATAGTAAATACACCGTGCCTTAAGGCAGCAGATTCTGCATATTACATCCTTTAAAAGAATAATGGTTTTGAAGCTGGTTTTGAAAACTCCCCTGCACAGTTAAATGAGACCAAAAATTCTTATCCTTTGACATTCACCAAATACCCACCAAATTACTCGACAAATTATATTAAAAAGCCACCCAGTGAGTCCTGCAGCACCCTGAATAGTTTAAGATGCAGGAGCTGGACCTTTTTTTTTTACTTTGCCTTAAGTAGGTCCCTTTTTATCTGATTGGCTAACATACTTTTATTCCTGCACATTATTCTAATGATATTCACTAAGAGCCCAGACATGAATTAATAAAGCAAATTTCCAACATATTCACTCTATTTGCCAAGCAGCATGACTGCATGAAAATACTTTTTAGAGGGAAACAAGTCTTGAATTGACTCAGCAGATTTACCCTACGGCTGTCCTCACTTCGGTTCTGAAAAGATGCCTTTCAATGGAGCATATTCTGAAAACACGCCAACTCTCCTGGTATTATTCAGTCCTCCTGGCACGTCTGCCTGTGTTTTTGTAGAAGTCATCATTTCAGCTTAAGCCCTCTTTGTTGCGTTTGTAAAATCCAAACATTTAGAAGTGAAAGCAATATGGTTCCGCTGGAAAATGTTAACAATTTACAGCTGGGTTCAGATCATGGTTGCGTTACGCTTTGATTTGCATTCAAACTGGACAAACTGACACATAAATAGCTGTGTTGCCGTGCAGGTCTGAATAATTTCCTCTGCGTTGACTGGAGTTATTCAGCGAGCTTTGCAGTGTTGTACTGCTTTGCTGCACTGAAAAGCCTGTACGGTCGCAATGGGAATCCTGCACCATGAAGCCAAACACGGACCACTTGTTACTCCCTGCAAATTTCCGTTATAATGGTATGCAAGGTTTTATGTTGAAATGCTGCCAATTAAAATAAGAATACCACATGAAGGTAAATGTAGAACTGCTTTGTTTAGCACAGGCATGGCCAGGCCACACAGTTTGTCGGCTTTAGTTACAAACGTCTTTCATGAATATAAATTATATCGCAAAGCAGCCGTGATAAATTCTGACCGGATATTTAAAAAGAAGCAGTGAGATTTTATTTTAATTTTGCCCCTGTGTGTTCATGGAGCCGCAGTGATAGACTTTCATTGAGCCGGGGGAGCTTTATTCTCTCGGTAGTAGGGATACTCATTTAGTGAACCCCTAATCATACTGTAGGAGCGGTCGGTAAAATCAACGCGCATTTGGCTCGTATTGTCACTTCGATATTCCTTTATTCATGGTTCGGTCAAAACAACATAAATCACACTCATAAATAGACGGAGAATTCAACTCGTAATGCGTAATGCGTAATGCGGTCAAAAAATAGTGTCTCCTTCCGCCCTCAAAATAGAAAAACACACCTGGCCTTACACAGGTGACATTTAAATAGCCGACGCCCCCTGACGTCATCATTAAATCATCACAAATAAATCAACAGAAAAGGCAGTTTCATATGCACAATACAAATGTAGTGGAATGGCTTCTACACTCCGGCCCCTAATTGACCGGTATAGGACAATTCATACATTTAAACAAATGAAGACCATTCTCTAGAGTCCTTTGTCTCGTGTTCATAGAATTAAGAAAAAAGGCCAAAAATATAATCCATTTAGTTCCGATAGTCCTTTTTGGAAAACGGGTTCCAAAAATTCCAAAAATGTGAACGAAAAGTTTTTTGAGAAAAGGAAAAGGAGTTCTCTCAAGGGTCGAAGAAAAAAAAAAAAAAAAGGGGGAAAAGTTTATTCGAGGATCTAATCAGGGCATGTCTTGTAGAAGGCACAGCTTCGTGATGGGCCTTTCCAAGGTGCCATTTTGTGTCCTGATCTTGACACGACGTACATGTCCCCTTTTGTCGGGAAAGGTTTCCGTGATTCGGCCCATAGGCCAGGAGTTGCGTGGTGAGCTTTCATCGATGATCAGCACTATGTCTCCATGCTTTAGGTTCCTTTTGATCTTATTCCATTTCTGTCTCTCCTGTAGCAATGGGAGGTACTCTCGTATCCAGCGTTTCCAGAAAAGATCCGCTATATACTGAGTCTGCTTCCATCTTCGTCTGGAATAGGTATCACTTTTGTCGAAGAGTCCAGGTGGAAGAGTCGGCATTCGCTTCATTTGAAGCAGGTGGTTGGGTGTCAGAGGTTCTGGATCTTTTGCATCTTGGGATAAGACTGTGATGGGCCGGTCATTCATGATTGCCTCTACTTCACATAGAGCTGTTTGGAGACTCTCGTCATCCAGGATCTGTTCTCTTGTGATGGAGTAGAGGTTCTTTTTTATTATCCGGATGAGTCGTTCCCATACGCCTCCATGATGGGCACCATATGGTGGGTTGAATGTCCATTTGATACCTTCAGCGTGCATCGAATGCTGGATCTTGCTGAGGTCAAGGTGTGTAAGTGCTTCTCGAAGCTCTCGTTCAGTCCCGACAAAATTAGTGCCGTTATCGGAAACAATTTCTTTCACTTGGCCTCGTCTGCAGATGAATCTTCGCAGTGCAGAAATGCATGAGTCTGTATTCATTGAGTAGGCCATCTCCAGATGTACAGCTCTGCTTGCTAGGCACGTAAACAAGGCTCCGTACCGTTTTACTTTGCTGCGGCCGCGCTTGACTTCTATGGGCCCGAAGTAGTCTAGTCCTGTATGGGTGAAGGGCGGCAAATCAGGTGTTATCCTGTGTAGCGGTAGGTCGGACATTTTTTGTGTCATTGCTGTGCCATGCCATCTCCTGCAAAGTACACAGTCCCTTGTTATCTTTCTTGCAGCAGAATTTACTCTTAGAATCCAGTATTTTGTCCTGAGTTTTGCGATAAGTTGATTTCTTCCACAATGAGCCATCGAGGTGTGAGTGTGATGTAGTAGTAGCTTTGACAGGTGGTTGTCCTTGGGTAGAATAGCAGGATGTTTGGTTTCCTCTGGCATTGCCAGCTTACTTAGTCTGCCTCCGACTCTCAGGATTCCATGTTGGAGGATGGGATCTAGTCTATAGATCCTACTGTTTGTCTTTATTGGTAAGCCCCTTTGTAGAGAGGTCACCTCATCTTTGAAGGATTGTTGTTGGACATAAGACACAAGTGATTGCTCTGCCTTGGCTAAATCCTCCACGGACAGCTGCGACCTGGTTCCGTACGTGTTAGTCATTTTCTTTCGTCTCAGAGCTTCTTTGATTTTTAAGATCCAGGCTGATGATCGGATCAATTTGTTCCATGATGAGAAGTGCTCAATAAAACGAGTCAGTGGCCTTTCATTTTGCAGTATACTTGTAGTGAAAGCCATGGCCAGCTTCTTGACCTCCGGGTCACTGTCATACAGCATGGGTGGTACTTGAATCACTGGCCAGTCAGTTTCCGGTTGCATCAGGAAATTTGGACCACTCAGCCAATGTCCTTCTTGAATGAACTTCTCTGTTTTTATTCCTCTTGATGCCATATCTGCGGGGTTGAGTTCTGTCTTTATGTGGCGCCATTGGAATTTGTGTGTCAGATCCCGAATAGTGGACACTCGGTTGGCTACATAGGTTTGAAACCTTCTGGCGTCATTTTGGATGTATTTTAAGACAGCGGTACTGTCGGTCCAAAAGACTGAGTCCTCGAGGATTAACTCGAGCTCTCTCCTCAGCATCCTGTCCATCCTAGCAGCGAGAACTGCACTAGCAAGCTCTAGACGTGGAATTGTCACCACCTTTAAGGGTGCAACTCTTGATTTCCCAATCAAAAACATTATGTGAGGTAGTCCAACTTTACTGCCGTGTTTCAAGTAGCTGACTGTCCCGTAACCTCGCTCACTTGCGTCGCAGAAGTGGTGCATCTGTGCTCTAACAACCTCGGAATCTTGTGGCTTAAGGCATCTCCTGATTCTTAGGTTGGAAATCAGGTTAAGATCTTTTAGCCATTCCGTCCATCTCTCTGTGTAAGCAGTTGGTATCGTTTCATCCCATCCACAATTTAGCTTGCACAGGTCCTGCAGTATTCCTCTTCCTGTCAGCATGACTGGCGCTATGAAACCTAGGGGGTCGTATACAGAGTTCAACACCGATAGAATGCTTCTGCGTGTTACTGATGGTTGTTTTGGGGTGATTGAAAAGAAGAAAGTGTCTGACTCAATGTCCCATCGCATGCCGAGGGCCCTTTCGATGGGCAATTTGTCTTTGTCGAGGTCTAGATCTTTGACTGCCTTTGCTCTCTCCTCCACTGGAACAGAGGCAAGGACTGCACGACTGTTACTGGTCCATTTGGTGAGTTTAAATCCACCTGTGGTGCAGACTGATCGAAGCTCTTTCACCAGACGGATGGCTTGGCTCTCGTTTGGGACAGATTTCAGACAGTCGTCTACGTAAAAGTTTTGGCGAATGGTGTTTAGAGCATCAGTGCTACACTTTCCTTCGTTGTCATCAGCTGTCCGCTTCAGTGCAAAATTGGCACAGCTCGGTGATGAGACTGCTCCGAAGAGATGCACAGTCATCCGGTATTCTGCTAGCGGTTGGTTGGTGTCGCCATCTGGCCACCACAGGAATCTGAGGAAGTCCACATCATGCTTTGGTATTCTTACTTGATGGAACATTCCTTCAATGTCCCCCATCACTGCCACTGGTTCCTGTCGGAATCTGAGGAGTACACCCAATAGTGTGTTCGTAAGGTCAGGACCCGGCAACAGCTCACGATTTAAGGAAGTTCCTTGGAATGAAGAGGTGCAGTCGAACACCACCCGGATAGTCTTTTTTCTTTTGTGGTAGACACCATGGTGAGGAATATACCACAGTCGTCCGTCTTTCCGGGAGAGTTGTTCCTCTGGCACTCTTTCTGCATGCCCTTTCCTCAGGACGTCACACATGAAGCCATTATAGTCTTTCCGAAAGGATTCGTCTTTCTGGAATCTACGGGCAAGATTCAATACTCTTTGTTCCGCCACCTTCCTGTTGTTTGGCATACTGATGTTATCCTGACGGAAAGGAAGTCGTATTTCGTAGTGGCCATCTTTCCTTTTGACTGAGCTGTTCATCACATGCAAGAATTTCTTGTCTTCAAATGAGTGCTCTTGTTTTTCATTGTAGGCCAACTCTGAAAAGTCTTGGTTGTATTGGTGTCTTAGAAGCTCTTCTAGCTTGGCTACTGATATTCTATTGGATGCTATCCGTGGCCGGCCGTCCTCATCCATAGGTGCAGTGCTGCAGAGAGGTCCATTTATAGTCCAACCTAGGCATGTAAGGACTGCATAGGGCCCCTTGCCTTGGCTATTGATCACTCTCAGTGGCTCCATAGCCTGTGGAACATTTGTACCGATCAATAGGCCTACTTCTGCTTTGATGGGTTTTATGTGGACCTCATTTAAGTAGGGAATTCCCTTTATGTCCGTTTCTGTCGGGATGTTTTCTTGACTGACAGGGATGGCATTTTGTGTGAAGACTTCAGGAAGTTCTATGAAGCTGTTGCCTTCCAAGCTGCATACCTCCAGTCCTCTTATTACGTGGGTTTTCACAGGTTTTTCATGACCCATCGTTCTGAGTAATATTTCGGTTTTCTTTCCTCTGACGGACAACTGTTCCATCAGGTTTTCTGTGACAAAGGTAGCAGTGCTTCCGGGATCTAGGAATGCATACGTCTCTATCAGACGGCTGCCTTTGTGTGCCTTTATTTTTACAGGTACTACTGCTAATCTATGATCTGTGGTTCTGCCCCACTTTTGTGCTGTTGATGACACCATAGCAATTTGTGCTGCAGAAGAAACCTTAGCCATCCACTTGCTCCTGGTGTCTGAATCCCACTTAGCTACCGGCCTATTGTCTCCTGGAGTAAAGTTATCTATATGTAACACAGTGGGGTGTTTTTTCTCACAGGAACGACATGTGAGACGTTTCTTGCATTCTTTACTCATATGACCTTTGACCAGGCAGGCAAAGCAGAGTCCATTTTTCTTCAGTAGCTCAACTTTCTCTTTGTGGGGAATCTTTGTTATTATTTCACATGTTTCCATCACATGATCTCCGTTACAGAAGGCACAAGGTTTGATGAAGGCGTCCATTGGTTTACGGATGCCCTCTGGCCTCTCCGGCCTCTCCTGTGCATTAGTGTTCATGTGGGTTTCTGTTTTGGGCATGACAGTTGTAGCAAAGCTTTTCTTGCTGCTAGGTCTTGTATACTGTTGGTCTCCTTTGAATGTTCTGCTGTTTATGCTTCCGGTAGGGTCTTGGATATCCCCGAAGACGGGATCTTGGATGATTCTGACCTGCCTTTCCAGAAAGAGGACAAGGTCATTAAATGTAGGTCTCTGGTGTGTTCTTTCCGTGATGTCACACACAGTAGACCGCCATGTCTCTCGGAGTTTAAATGGGAGTTTGAAAACAAGTCTTTTCATGTTAGATGGTGAGTCCAACTCTGACATGTATGAGAGGTTCTGAACTGCATTACCACAGCCTTTTAGATAGAGGGCGTAGCTATGTACGTATAGTGGACAGTATCTCTGCCTGTCACGCAGAAGACCAGGGTTCGATTCCCTGACGGGGAGCCACTATGAAGTGCCTTTCCATCATCTGTACGTATTTGGTTCCAGTTTAAGGCCTTTTCGATATATGCAGAAATTACTTTGAAATCATCACCAAAGTGATATTTAAGCAGGCGCTTTGCTTCCTCATAGCCAGTCCTGGCGTTCATGTGAAAGCAGCTTTGAACTAGCTCCTTTGGCTGTCCAACAGTATATTGTTCCAGAAAGTACAGTCGGTCCTCATTACTGTTGGTTTTATCCTCGATGTTGTGCTTAAAAGCCTTCATAAATGATCTAAAGGTGAGAGGATTGCCGTCAAACGTCGGCACCTCTCTTTGGGGGAGTTTAGACTCTTTCTGCTGTATCACTAGCAAATCTGTCAAGTCTGTCTGTCTTTGTAGAATGTTTGTGAGATCTATGCTCTGAGGTGTTTCACTTCTGGGTGTGGCTTCGCCTCTTCTGTGTGGTCGGTCAGAAACCACAGCTCTGTGTGTGTGAGGGTTTGCTGTCACCCTTGGTGGTTGCTCAGGTCCTTTTGAGATTCCAGTCAATGTTGGATTCAGAGTATGCATTATTCCTTGTAAGGATCTTTTCGGTATGGTTCCTATCCGTGCAGACTCCCTTTGTGTTAGATCTCCTCTTTTGTCAGATGCCTCTATCTGTTCTTCCATTTCTTTTCCGGATTCTGATGCGTCGTCACTTTCGAATTCTTCTAGAGCCTTTAACCTTGCATCAGCTGCAGCAATATCTGCCTCCAGATCCAGGGATTCCATTTTTAACCCCAGCTCAAGCTTTTCCTTTTCCAGTTCGTGTTTCCTTTTCAGAGCTTTAGCTCTGGCCTGCAGAGCAGCTTTGTCTGCAGCTATCTTCATGCGTGCTGAAACCATAGATGAAGAATTGGAACCTCTGGAGCGTCGTGAGCCAGTCTGTGAGACACTGTCTCCAACATCCAGCAGAGAATGTGGGTCGGGCTGAGCCCTTTTCCATTGATCCACATCAGTCAGGAAAACGTCATAATCTGCAATTTTTGGATCATACCAGTCCAAACTTTCATTCCTTCTTGCTTCCTCAGGCAGCAGAATCTGAACAGATTCATGACACAATTTAAATTCCTCCAGCAATCTTATAAATTCATTTGCACTTTCATTAACATTATGAACATCGGCACCTTCTTTCATCATTAATTTTATTTCATTCATTTTCCGAGTACAGTGGGAGAGTTTTCCTCTACGTGTGGCGCTCAATGATTTAAACGCTTTATTTTGTTGTGCCGTATCCGTCTCACTCATACCGGCTTCCGTGACTCCCCGTTCGGTTCCTTCTGCCATTATTTCGGTTTTCAGCGTCAGCTGTCAATATTCTTTAATGTTTCAGTTACGTCTTTATTTAATTTTACTTATTCGTGCGCGCGGCCGTGCTTTGTTTGATACGCGGTGTCTTTAAGTGATCTCGTAATTTATAGGCATTTTATGGATTTATTTGTTGTTATTGAACGTTTCCTTTGGTTCCTTCTGTCGGTTTTAATGTTTGATCGTAACCAGGTTCGGAAAACAGCGCATACGCTCGTTTACTCACGGTACCGGTGAGATCGGATTCTGGCCGCAGTCCAAGACGACGTGACTCCCGGGACAGCCTGTTCACTTCCACCTTGCCTGGCGTTCCTTCCTCGCGTTCGGATGAGATATTTTTTGACTTGATGTAGGAGCGGTCGGTAAAATCAACGCGCATTTGGCTCGTATTGTCACTTCGATATTCCTTTATTCATGGTTCGGTCAAAACAACATAAATCACACTCATAAATAGACGGAGAATTCAACTCGTAATGCGTAATGCGTAATGCGGTCAAAAAATAGTGTCTCCTTCCGCCCTCAAAATAGAAAAACACACCTGGCCTTACACAGGTGACATTTAAATAGCCGACGCCCCCTGACGTCATCATTAAATCATCACAAATAAATCAACAGAAAAGGCAGTTTCATATGCACAATACAAATGTAGTGGAATGGCTTCTACACATACAATGAAGCTTCATGTTAAAAGATGGATACATAATTAAAACTAAATGTAATGTACATTCATAGTACCTAAAGTAGTGTGAGTATTCAAAATTGATCAAGAAGACATGTGTCATCATTATTTAGTTCCATTTTACATTTACCATACATTTTTCCTGTAATAAGTATTTGATAATAATTTTATGTGCTGTCGCATTTTGTAGTGCTTCTTTTTGAATTTATTTCAAGAACGTATTGGTTTACAAAAATGATTGAAATCTTTGAGTGGATTCTTTTGCTTCAATATAAAACCTTAAATAAGAAATTCATGTTTCTTCATTATTTAAATCCTTGGATCTTGGTTGGAGCAATATTTCCACACAAATAACTTTCTTCCTAATCAAGAGCTCAAGTTCAAGGTAGAGAGCAACTCTTACATCTAAAAGAAAAAAGGATGGAAAACCAAACTCAAGACCCCTCTGTTGCTACTTGTCTGAGCCTCATTGAATAGAGAAGGTTGTTTCTCCCATGAAAGACAAGCAGGATGAATAAGATTATACAGCATATCCCATTCTAAACACCACTCTGTGGCTATTTCACAATGTAGAAGGAGCACAATATAGAAGAAGATTTTCAACTTCCTTTTCCAATTACAATTTAAAGAACGGTGCCACGCTCTTATATTCTGCAAGTTTTATCCTTTGCTGAAACATTAAAGAACTTTAACTGTTCAATGCCATTGATGGCATCATGCTGTTTCCACCAGTGAATAGGGCAGTGATTGCACATCAGCACACCTACCTCATGTTCTGAAAGCTGTCCAAGTTAAAACACAGCTCTCGTATGTCTTTGAGTGTGTTTGCCTCAGTGACCTTACCTTACTGAAACTCTCTCTGGAGTGTTGATGGCCTTCAGGATTAAGTTATTTTGTGTTATTTTGTATATCTCTTCCCCCGAACAACAATGAACTTTGCTTGTGAATAGTGAAATACTGGCTAATGTGTTCGCTGTGATCTATTTGAGCTTACATCTTGTTCACGCGATGTCTATTTCATTCAGAGAGTGTAAACTGCAAAAGGCAAAAGTTCTCGAAGCTTTCTGCAAGGAAAAAAAGATGTTGTTGCCGTCCATTGACATGTTTTCCACCAGGGTTAGACTGGTCGGCTGCCCGAGTATGCATCCAACGCCAGCAGACGTTCAAGGGCAAGCACAGAGTACCACTGGTGGATCGAGTGTGACTGAGCGTTGCAACAGATTAGCTCTGCTTCTGACAAGCCCACTTATCCTTGCAGACAGGTGTGAAGAATGTTCTCCCCTCCTGGGCAGAAGCCACTGGTTGACACGGCTCTTCCACAACAAGTCTTCCTGCGAGCATTATTGGGGAGTTACTTTCATATTTGCTATCTACCCTTTGTTCGGGGTCAAAAAGCGGAAGCCGTAGATAACACAGCAGGGTGACGGAGGGGAGAACTCTGGGTGGGCACTCAAGGGTTGTATATGACACCACTTCTGGCACCTACAGCACGGAGACGTGCAGTAGATAGAAGAGTTCAGGGGAGAGGCGGCCTGCTCTATCAGGAGTGAGTCATGTGGTAACAGAACCATGTTGCACTGTTGTTCATTCTGTGAACTAACACCTCCTGCACTGGACTTTGTTGTTCCCTCTTGCCTGGATCTGTTGATTGGCTCCCCACAGGCTGCCTTCGCACAGAGAATTTATTGCTGAGACACCCTCAATCTACAGGACACATCTTTTGTTCATTAGTGGAAAATTAAAAATAATAAACACATAAAAAGTATGTAAGCAGTGACCACCATTTCAAGCACTAACACCCTATTTAGCAAAGCGCAGAAACAGCCATGTTTTAGTTAGGCCCCCGACGAGCAACGACCACCAAACGTTGGGTATCTCATTTCACTAGTCTAGAGAAAAAATAGTCCCCAGCACTGGGTCTGAAAACGATCATTTGTGGGATTTCTGGGGTTTTTTCCGGTGATCACCGCCGAGCTAAAAGCTAAAATATCCACCAACGGTCGCACAAAAGCTAACTTGTTACATTGAGTGCTCAGTGATATGGACGCTGGAGTCAATGTGAGCAGCAACTTCACATCATCGCTCAATAATGCAGCCCCCGTGACTCGCTCTCAACCAATCAGAACGCCGGATTTCATCTACCCGTGTTATAAAAAAAAAGGATTAGCACTGATTACAGTTGCATTTATGTCAGCAGTGTCAATCAAACAGCCCTCTGGTGGCACACAGGGGTCTTTTCCTTTAGATGAACTGATACTCGATGCGGCCCATTTGTTAACCGTGAGTGTGGCCGTGCACCCTGCCCCACTTTCCCTCAAGATGGGTTCAGGCAAAGTAATGTTGCAGACACGAGGCCTTTGAAAAAGCCTCATCAGACCTCAGTCAAAATGCATCTGCCTGCCTATTTATTAGCACTCCATCACCTCAGAATGAAGGCACATAAACTGAGAAAGAAATAGCGCCTGAAACAAGTGTCTAAAGTGATGGCTGCTCTTATACACTCTACTTGAGCTTACCCAAGGGTAAAATTAGACATGGGGAAAATGACCTTAAAGTAATGGCAGGCTTCATGGCAGAATAGTGAGGATGCAGTTGTGAAGCAATATAGGGAAACTCTGGGAACTTTATTCACACGGACTGTAGTTAATGTTTCTGTTATTTAGTCCCAATGATTTGCTCTCACCAGTCTGCATTTGTAAGCACAGACAATCCTATATATGATCCTTATTCGCAAATGGTATTGAAAAAGGTTGGAAACACGTGTGGGCCTCCTGGAGATATTAGAACAAATGATATAGAACCATTTAAATGTCATGTAAATGCCTACGCAATGCCTGATGTGATTTCCCTCCTTTTTGCCGTGTGCTCTCAAGGAGAGGATTGGGATCAGAGATTCCAGACTGCCAGGCGGAATTTGAATAAATGGTCCTCTTTAAAGACAATTTTTTCTCATTTGTATCCCGTGGGAAGGTTCACTTGTTTGGTAATTGGTAACATGGTTCGAAGCTGACAGGACCCACAGATGAGAGAAAAGTGGGGGTTATTTCAGGTGTGAGTGGAGCTTGTTTCTACCAGCAATGAAGCAACCAGGACTACTTAGTATATATTGAATGGACAGACTGGGTTTGGCCTTTCATGTTCATACTGTTATGTTAATACTACTTTATCATGAAATGCAAATTTAGTTTTGTATCAAGAACATTTTATTGAGATAGAAGTAGTTTTTTAGTAAGAAGGCGGTGAAGGGAGACTTTGTGGGAACTCGGCCCTCTGCGACCTGCAACAGTTGCTAAACACGAGTGGCGCACCGTGCTTCGTTAAGGAGCTTAAGGAGGTGTGGGATGCCTTGGGAGGGACTCCAGGCTTAGTTGGCGTTTTCAGTGACACGTTGCCGTTATTCAGCCAGATTATACCATCTTCTTACTTCACATATCCAGCTATAATCACAAGCTGTCAGAGCCATCAAATAGTTTCAGATCAGTCTCTAGACAGGTCACTGTATCAACTGCAGCGGAGCCAAAGCGCTTATTAAATCTCCAATGCCTCTTTAATTATCTCAATGTCCTCGAAAAGTGATGCGCGCCACCCTGTGCTTGTGACACGCTGGCAGCATGCCTGATGACAGCATGCATGTGTGAGCCTGAAGCTTTGCTCCTTCTGATGAACAGAGAGTTGAGGGGGCTAGTGAGGGTTATTATAAGGTGTCGGAATAAGCCCAGTGAAAGGTATGGCACAGTTTAAGCCTTTTCATATAAGGGCTCCTCGTAAAGAGGTGAGGATTATGCTCAGCTCGAGCATCACATGTTTGGAGCTGGTCTCTTGTATTCCTACAGAGTCACGTTACATGTTTTTTGGGTCTATATGTGTGATGCATACACTGAGAATAAAGCTACAAAGAAGATTTTCCTTGCACAAAAGATGAATAGTTTTCAGTTCTAAAAATAAGACTTGCACGGGTGTAATTTAAACATTTAAAAAAACAACAACAACAGTGAACTGTTTTGAAGTTTGGTAGCACTCTCATTTTTACTAGACAATTCCACTTCTCTGGCTTGTAAATAGACAGTAAGTGTCTAGATGAGTCTTTCATACTTGCTGCTAGACAGAGAAGTCAATTATAAAAAATGCAGCACAAAGTGCATCTTTAGAAGACATTTTACTGATTAGTCAACTGTGAATTGTTGGGTATTACTTAGAAGCCCCAGTTTCCTTCACCATTAACTTAACTGACCTTTGGCTGGGCTTCTTTTCTCTTGAAAGTCTTTCATGCCCTACTTAGACGTACAAACTGACACATTGTGTTAGCATCAATGTCAGCACACCCAAAATATGTGTGGAAGAAACATAAAAATTATTGAAAATAAAATGATAGTGGGATCAGTAAAGAAAAAGACTGACAGTGAGTGTGAAATCCTGTTTTCTCTCAGATCCCACTTCATTTAAAATAGAACTTAGGAAGAAGATTTGGACGGCATAATCCTCACTGAAAGAAAACTGAAAAACAAAAATGGCAGGATTGTCTAAATAAAAAGGCAAAGTATAGAGCGTGCTTGATCCTGGAAGGTCGGTGCTTTTTGATGGGTCACATTCAATGGGCATCTAGTCTTCAGAAAGATTTTTTATTTTTTAAACCATCAGTGATGAAGGCATTCTTTTGGCATGCAAGGTTCATGCCACTGTGTTCAGAAAATAATGAGATGATGACACACAGAGCTCCAGCTGGGTATGATTGAATAACCTATTAAATGTGGGCAGTGACCTCTTAAACCAGAACAGTGCTCTTAATGTTTCATTAATCTCACAGCTACTTTTAAAATAATTATTTACTTTAATTGGTCCTCGTCGGGCTGGGTGCATTCCCCTCATTGAGAATTTATTTGCAGTTTGATTTATTAGTTTACTCTATGTATTGTTTCCCAGAACAGAAATTGAATCTATTAAAACAAATGTCAAACACTTTACCAGCTGACACAGTTGTGTCCCTGCAGAATGCTTGAGGATGGACAAAGATGAGATAGCATAGATTCAAGAGGAAACTAGAGATGATTGATCTTAACCTGCCTATGGGCAATCCAGAGTGAAGGGCTACAGGAGCAAAGGATGAAAGCACTAACAGATTTTTTGGAATCACAGAAGGTTGTGAATACCAAAACTCTCACTGAGTGCTGGGAGCTTAGACAAGGAGCTCATTTCTTCATACGTATTATGTAATTAAGGATGGCTCACTGGTGGAAACAGTAGTTACAAGTTAAAGACGTATATGTGTGGTAGGATATATCATTCTCCTCCTGTGTGCCCGAGTTCAGAGAAAAAAATATTTCCATATCATTTTTCTTCTCTAGGAACAATTATGGAGGCACCATTTTGGCATGGTATAATGAGATTTCCTTTTTAAAGACGGCAGAATTACACCAATCAACTATGAATCCTCTATGGCTGTTAAAAATTCATAACTAACTTTAATTTAACATACTTGTTTACATTTTGTTGAATACACTTCTTCCCTTTCTGGTAGTTAGCTACATGAAACCCTTTGGTGGACAGATTAAGCGCACACGATCGAATGCAATAATCAGTGAGTTTGTTTATTTGTTGCAAGGCTAGCTAAATCTAACTAACTGGCCCAATGCAATTGGGCCCAAAGCTCAAATGAGTAAATACAGTATATATCCTTTAATATCTGAGCGTATTAATTCGTTCGTCAACAAATAGCGTTTATCAGAAATGATCAGATTTGGTTTATTTTAGCAAATAAGGATGCTTAGCAGCAAGAACACACAAGAGAAAGGCCAATTAATGCGAAACAAAGGCAGCTGAAGGGTAACCTTGGTAATGGGTCACTGTGCAAGAGGTCCATCAACGGCCCGCACGACTAAAATGAAATGAAGCAGTGAGGTAAGAGACATCCGTTCCAGCTGACCTCATGCAGCTCGGCACGAAGCAGTTCGATTAACTCTCCCCACAAAAACCGAGGTCGGTACTTGAAAATCAGCAGCATCTCGACAGATTTCTAAACGGTCTATTTTCACCTAACTGAGCACTTTTCTCCAGATGATTGGCCCACACTTCAGCATGGCCTTTAAATGAACGCTTATGGTAAATGTCAGGATTTATATAGTATTTCTTTCAAATCAGACGTTCCCATGAAGACTCTTTAGTTCTCCTCTTACCATTGTGTCTAAGGCGAGATCATATGGGACCTCAAGCATTTGACATATTTTATTTTCCTTCCCTCTTTTCCATCACACAGATAAATGCCCTTGTGTGTGCCAGTGAAATCCAGCTGGCACAGCCCTGCTGCTTAGAAAATGCACACTCCCAGATCATTACAGATCTCCTTTTACAGATTTTAGATGTGTTATAGCATCATGTGATCATGTGTATTCCTCTGTGGTGGCCTGCACCTGTTTGGGTGGGGAGGAAGCAATTCAATTTGCTGCAGTATGATCTAATCTAAGTCCTGCCAGGTGATAATGTCTGGCTTTCCACGGTTTCCAGAGGTAAGAGAAATACAACACGGGAATAAGCAACTTTGCCCGATTGATGTCACCAACTGCTGACGAGGACTGCTGAGGGACTCCTGGTGACACATGGAATGATCTAAAGCTGACCTTGGGCCACAGCGAGCTGACATAATAGTCTGGTTTAAAGCTCACCCCCTGGGATCACTTATGCACCGACATCACCATGCGGAGAACATGCGAGGCAAACGTCTGAGCACCAGATTTAGAGGGAACAGAGATGCCAAGACTGAGCGTGCACATCCGCCGTCCTCTTTTGATTTGGACAGAATGAAAAGACTTAAAGGACGCACGGTTTGTGTCGGTAAAGGACAGAATTAGCTGAACAGTGACACCAGAAAGCGGTTTGTTCGTCAGTGACAGCGGATCCACTTCTTTATGTACAGCGAACACGTGCGGGATGTTGTGGGAGCTTGGCAGAGCGTGTGAATCGTTCAGATTGTAGATATTAATCAGGATACGGTGTTAGACAGCTGCCAACTTGGGAGCCCACAGCTCTGGTGTCGAATCCCCTTCAGTGATCACAGAAAGGAGAGGGATACTTTGCTCTGGGAGTGCGCGTCCCTGAGCATCAAACAGCTCACTACCCATGTTTTGGCAGGTTTCCCGTGTGTCAAAAAATATCCCAATGCAAGCCGCTGGTGAGAATCAGTCCTCACACCAATCCCCTGTGTGTTGTATTTCACACACTTGGACGGATATACATTGGATGTACCGGTTGTGATGAATCCCGATGGGAATATCACTCTAATGTGCAATAATATAAGAGTTAGCGAAATCAAAATCTGCCAGCGGAAGGCCAACAGAACAGGACGCACTGGAGCACTAGTTGATAGTCTCGGCTGTGGGGCAGACATTAATTCAGTGGTTTTATGACCACATACTGATCGATAGCACGTCTAGATGGAGTGGGGAGCCTTGGGTCTGGACTTAATTGTTCTCTCTGTCTCATCACTTCAAAATGCATTTGAAAATCATTCTTTCAAAGACAGGAGCAGAGGTTAGGCTTAATTGCCTTTTTGTTTGTGGCAAGGTAGGCGATTAAAAGTTTGGCAGCAATGCAGGGAAAAGACAAATATACAATCCCAGTTTCTCAGAGTAACTCTACAAACAACCAAGGAAACGTAGAGTGCTTCCTTATGTTTAGACATAACAGGCGTCTTTAACAAATGGTCGCAACCGTGGACAGAAATGTGTTTGTATATTTTAAAGAGAGACTCAGGCCAATATGTGCACTAAGTCAAATAATGACATAAAGTCAAAGGGACGTGATTTGGACCTTACGTGAACGATAGTAAAGGAAACACTGTGAAACGTGGCAGTGGGAACAGTGGGAACACCTCTACAGGTGTTACAATGACACTTCACATACGACTGACATTGATGAAATGTACCATGAAATGGTAAACAATTAAAACACAGCAATAACAACTTCTTTGACACAGAAAACACCTTAAACAGTATGAAGTACTTGTGCTTTCAATTCTCAGTGACTAGAGACTCAGAACTAGTCTCATTAAAAGTACTGGTTCAAATTAAAATTAAAATTACAAAAATACTTTAACAATTTGGTCAATGTATTTTTTATTTTTTTAAGTTACTGTGTCATAACTGACTCTCGAACTAGCAGCTGTTAGCATAGGTAAGCATAAAGACTGGTATTAAGGGGAAAGAGGTGGCTTAACACAAAACTACACCAATTTAAAAAAAACTAAATGAAGTAAATGTTTTAATTATTGAGCTTCATAGGTAGTAGTGAGCAGATTTTGTTACCTTTTGTACTGAACCAAGAAAGACGTCCCGTTTACCATATAGGCCTTACGGTAAGCTAACCATCTGCTGAGAGACGTTGACCTTATTTAAAACTCAGCTAGAAAGCAAAATAGGGCGTATTTTTCAAAAATATTAACTAGTCACTTTGTGATTACAGTTAAAATGCTAGAATAGCTGATCTTTAGTGTTCAGATAGACTTTTTCAACATTCATATTTTCTGTTCTAGTAAAATCCTATTCTGTGGCGGGATGTAAACTAGCGTCTGGCTCGGTGTGTCATGCGGTTGGTTTCAACCAGAAGAGCAACTCTGCCCCTGAGAAGTGTTCAAGCTGTAACTAAAGCTCCACTCTGCTCCTTTAAACAGTGTGTGTTACCCCAGTGTCCTGACGGAGGTGGACCACAACACACAAAGACACAGCGACACGCCCAGAGAGAAGTAGAATAAAAAAAGATGACTAACCTAACCCACCTGAGCTCGGCTCACAGGAATCGATGTCTTCATCATCGCTCGGACACTCGGCCGACGCCACCAGCAGGTCGTCGGTTGTCTGTGGAGAGAGAAGCACGCGTTAGAGCGACGAGGGGCCAAACAAACTCAGCCGCATCAACGCGGGTACGACGGCTCTCAGAGCTGCAAGCAGAGGTGTTTTACAGGGGGGTTTAGTTTCGGTTTAGCTAGACAGCGCGTGGCAGATGAGATGTGAATCCGTACAGATGCACTGTTTGGCAGCTGGATTCATCTGCCAACGTGGTCACATGCCGCCTTGCGCTCCCCGCAGCTGCTGCTGCCGCTTTCCAGGCAGCACGATCCTCACAGACGTGAGGTCTGATTGTCTAGGAAGAGCGGAGGCTGAAGGTCACAGCGCAGTCGTCAACTCGCATGCTCGGGTTGTGCGTCGGTGAGGGGCTTCACACGCACCTCCAACGATGGTTAAGAGCCATCGCCGAACACCCCTGACATTTAGCGGACAAGCCGCCATGAAGGCTTGAAGAAAGAGATGGTGTTTTATTGTTACTTTTTTCAATGAAAATGATCATCCGACCAACACAATAAAAGTGACCCTCTTGGACGGGGGGGAAAGGGCAAACTAAAGACCAGAAAAAAAAGTATATTTTTTTATCGTCTTGCTGGGCAATTTGATCAGCTGTGCATTAAAGGTCAAGCTATTTAATTCAAGCATGGCAGCGTCTTCGGGTCTGGGTCAGATTTTCAGTTGGAGCACTGCTAAGTAGAATAACCCGCCCTATACATTTAGCCTTGCACCTCTAAATACCCTATTTGTACTACTATGTTCAGAACCTCGTGTCGAAGACTGCCATTATTTGTTGCACTAACATTCATTACTTCATTCTCTCTCGGATGGATATGTACGACATCCACATAAATAATATAAGGAGTGAGAAATGCATAAGGCCCGAAATTGAAGACGGACCTCAGGTTTTATTCGATTTGTTCCATTATTTCACTGATGTTTGACTGTGCATCAAACTATATCTGCAAGTTGGATTAGTATTGACTCATTTTAAGGAAATTAATGGTGATGTCATTTGTTTAACAGCCATTTGGCTTCATATAATGCAATTCTATTGTGACTGTAACATCATTTGGACATTCGGTACACGGCCCGACATCATTTTTACATAATAGATCTGGAAATGATAGATCAAACCCATTAAGGGAGTTGTGGCGGAGGGGCTGTTTTTGGTGCATCCGTGCTGGTTGAGGCCCGGGGAAGCCGTCCAAATGTATATTTAATTTGCTGTGCATGAGTCTGATATACAGTGTCGGCCATCCAGATGGCAAAACCCCCGGATCTCGGAGTGCCACATCCATCACTTCAGCCTCGTGATTTGTTTTTCCTGGCGGGAGATGTTGACACTCTGCACTCACTGGCAGAGGTACGGGAATCAGGTAATCGATACTCCCTCTCTCTTCTTCCCACCTTACCAGTCTCTCTCAGACTCTGTCCTGCCAATTTATTTGCAAATGGAGAAGAGGAAGCAATGTGATGTGGGAGTAGTAGGTTTACCCCCTGTGGGATAACCTTAGTGGAAGTGTATGCCTGTTCCCTCATTCAGGTTAGACAGCTATTTAGCCCGAGGCCTTCAACTTTATCACAGCAGCAAAATGCTACGATGTAAATTGATTGTTTATTCTCTTTACTGGAGTCTTCGATTATATGATCAAAGGTCCAGACCTGGAATCTACTGTATCTTTTAATATGTGGAATACGACAAGATCTGCCCTTTTAGAAATCTGCATTACACAGACACACTGTAACACCGGGAAAGGAACTGAAACGTGAAATATGTCATTGCACTTCGATTGAGTTTTTCAAATAAGCAACAGGGAACCACTACGTATACTTTTATTGTACCGCCATAAAAAACATAATTTCACACTCCAAGGACAAAGGCTGTCAAAGTGTAGCTTGAATGTGCCTTTAAGCCACTTCTAAATCCAATACTTATCATAATGGATTTTTAAATCCAAAAAATATCAACCCTATCCTTAACATTTAAATGAATCTTGTGTGTATAGTGAGGTTAAGCCTACAAATCTACGCTAATATGATTTTGTATGTTGGCTGGGAGTCAGTCTGCCAGCCAGGATTAGTGTGTAGGTCAACATTTTGATGTGGTGATGACCCGGCTGAAATGCAATAACATTACCAATTCATGGTGTCCTCCTCCAATGCTTGACTTTTTTCGCCCGTGACTATGTGGGCCGTGTACAGGGCTTACCATGCAATTTAGCCTTTGCGATAAAAAATGACTGGTACCCTAGGTGGGATGTCGGGAAAAGACACTTGAATCTTTGGATGTCTGTTTCAATGGAGAAATAACACGCCCTATGCATTTGGATAATTTAACACGGCTGTGATTTGGAGTTAAGGATAAACTAGGTTTCTAGTAACAAATACCGCCTTTTTTTTACGTTTTCCAAAAAAGATTGTGCGTGCTTTGGAGAGTTCATTAGCTCAGCAGTGTCAGGTTCACTGATGTGTAAAGCATGATGCCCAGAGGAAAGACGCTCCAACACAGAAGCGTATAAACAAGATGTACCTGTAGTTCTTTTAATGGAGGTACTTCTAAAATGCTAAAAGCAAAGGCTTTGGGCTTGCAAAGCATCATTAATCTAGCGGTAAAGTGCTGAAACCACGGTGAACCTAAAGCACAGCTCATTTATCTGCCTGCTCGGAGCAGCAAAGGGAACAAACTCCTATGAGACGTACTGGGAAGACCTGGGGAGACAGTTGGGAGAATGAAGCACCAACGATGGAAGAACAGTGATACTGGAGAGAGTAAATGCTTTTAGTGTTCATACAAAATATATGAAAATGTTCATAGTTTTCAATCCCAGTGTCATTTCCAATTACTTAGGCATGGGGTGGAGGGGGTTATATACATGGAAGAAGATAAAAACAAATCATGTTGGACTTCCTAGATGGGTAAAGTTATTGATTGACCTTCGCTAAGGCGCTGATTGAACCATCAAAGGGGAGGTGGACCAGGAAATTCCAACCTGACTCAGCCGAAGGCGCCCTGGCGCTTTCTTTAACACTGTCATGGTGGCTTTCGATCGCTGACGATTGATGACAGACCTCTTAATGAGATGTCCCGTTAAAGCCACGGTCTACATTCGTGCTCACTAAGGCTTAGTCAGCAGTGTCAATGCGCTGGACACCCGCTTATCTAAAACTTCCTCGGTAACGCTCAACCACACTCAAATATACAGTATACTGTATGGATTAGGTGACTTTACTATAACGCCATACCTTGGTACAAATGTTTCCCCCTTAATGCAGGCCCGGAGAGCAGGGGACGGCTGTGCGCTGCTGACCTGGTGCTCAAGAGAAAGAGGCACCTTCGCCGTGATAACCTGTCGGCAGGTCTCTACGGAGAGCCCTGGGTTTTCACATTTTCACGTTTTCTCTCAGGTCTAATTTGATGAATGCTCTCTGGAACACATAACATGTCTCTTTGGGAGACAAGCTGAAAGTCAGGAGGACACTGAAGGCATCTGAAGGGTTTGTCTAAACCATCCCACTGCTGTCCTGGCTATGTATTCCAGTGAGGACGCTTGCTGTTTTCATTTGTCTCACTCCTTTTCTGTTTTTTTTTTCTCCCCTTGTAAGCCCTGTTTTTGTCCAATGCAAGCTTGTGTTTTACAGGTCTCCCTCTCTCTTGATATAGCTGATCTGTAACAATAACACATTTGATTTGTTTTAACTCAAACACTGTTTTCTGGTGACGTTGTGTAAATCCATTTACTTTTTCCGAATGCCAGATATGATGTGAAATGATGAGTCGGTAAATTCTGTGTTGATTGAAAACAGAAAACGGCTTTGCTCCACACTCTCAAGACAAATAAACAACCTCCCTGTCGACTAAACCGCAAGCAAACCTGCAGATTCTCCCTCATAACTTTTTATCGTTCTGTCTGATCCTTCATTTCCACGCAACAACTCATCTGCTCATACTGCACAGGAGCCATTTGATGGAACATAGACAATGTTAATTTTCATTGCGCTGGTAATAATGTTTATTCTTATCCCACTTCAAATGCCAACAGAGTAGGTTGTTGAATCATAATGCGTTCATATTCAATTTTTTTTTTTTTGCTAGAATATTAATGTTTCGCCAATTGTAATGCTGAGAATATCTACTAGAAGAGATCTCTCTTCAAGTTTAAGTTTTCTGACAGAGAAAAATGAATGTTAAATAAAGATTTCTTGTTGTTTACATTTAGCCAGAAGGGAAATGCATTGCCAGAAAAAGAATTGTTGTCCTCCTGTGATTTTTCTCCATTTTCTCATGATAATCCCAGATAAATCATATCAAGGTTACACTCAGGACTATGTGAAGCCAAAGCTATAGGTGCCAAAGCTCCAAATGCCTCTAAAAGTAGAGGAATCGGTATTCTCTATATACTGTATGTTCCTGTTCAAGCTGTGGGCCATTATTTCTCATGCTGGCTCTGATTTACGACAGTGGCCCGCTAGTGTCCAGCTCTGACCAGAGTTGTAGTCTGCACAGACTAATTGGGAGGAGTTTGTTGTCCTAAGCCTCACTCTTGCAGCAACACATCATTAGTGTGCCAGTGAGAGAGAGAGAGGGGGAGGGAGGGGGAGGTGATGGCATGGCAGATAGAACGGTTAGACACGGCATGAATCTAACCATGGCAGCTATCACACTGCAGCAGCAGCTCTTATCAGAACGCCTGATGACATCCAAGTACCTAACTTTGCACCCTGCAACTAGGTCGATGTGGATGAATTATTTAGTCCCAGATGCTCAATAGATTCCAACTGAATTAATGAAGGCGCGAGGGTCTTCTAGACTGTGAGTTCAACTCAGTGCATCGCCTGTCCTTCGCCCACTATCTTCCTACCGCTGGTCTGCCAAGCTGTCAACATCTGAAAGACAGTGGATCATTCAGTCAATGATTTCTATTCATTCATATGCCGATCATGTATTTTTGAGAGATTTTGATTATCTGGGATTTTTTTTTAATTAAAACAAAAGCTCCGATGTGGGACTTCATGGGGGCTAAACAGATGGCCACTGACACAGAGTGAGTAGCTGTGGAAAAAATGGTTGGACTCTCTGCTACCTCACTAAAGAGAATCTACATCCAATTCTGCAATTCTCTGTAAATGGATCAAGAAAGCTTCAAAACTCAAGAAAGAAAAATAAATGCAAAACTCATACCGGCTACTTCATTATTTTTTTCCAGGAAAAATGATTGCTCAGATATTTCTGAAACAATCAACTGATCAATCATACGAGCCACTGAGGACACTCTGTAGGTGTGATTCTTCAGAGCGCTTGAGAATTCATGCAAAGAAAAATGAAGGCATTTCTCAAAGGCAATCAGCTCAAAGTAATTAGCATCTCCTCCTCACTGTTTGGTGTTGTTTTTCCCAATTGTCTATGCTATAGCGTTAAACTGGCCACGGTGGACAGCTGTTCGCCCCTTGCTAAGTTATGAGGAAGTCCCTTTGGGGAGAAAGACTTTGCTTCATTTAAAACAAAGCAGCTGCTGCTCCAACTGGACCTCAGGCAGAGTATCAGAGTGTCATTAAAAAACGAATGGTCGGAGGCTCTCCATCTCCTCTCCAGGCCCCCACATGTTTCTGTCCCGCCGTACATCTTGCTGGAGGCTTGAGTCGCTGCACCGAGACAGTCTAACAAGGCGCTGGGAGGCAGCTTCACGCACCTGGTACGCTCACAGCGCACACAGCGCGGAAACACACAAGCACAGTTTCACACAGGAACAAATGCCGCCTGGGAATATTTCATTTCTTTAAATGTCAACAGTCTGGTGGATTCAATCTGTCCAGAAAAATTAATGTTAATGTGCACGTCCTCAACAGAGGATTGGATTTCACTTTTTCTGAGGTGTGTAAAGGTTGTTGCTATTGCAACAGTGCGTTAATGCATTTCTTAATGTGGGAGGAAAGTCAAAGGATTCAATACAGTAAAAAGTGAGTCTGACAATGAAAAAGAAATCTAACAATGAGGCTTTTTCAATTGCTAGTTTAGCACAGGGGCCCAGAAAAGTGGTCCTGTGTGAAATGAAAGGCTGCCTTTGAGAGAGGGAAGGTAGGGGCTAATGTACGAGTGCAAAGTTTAACAGCACAAGTGGATATGAATATGAGGTAAATAAAGAGCTGCTGCAAATTGTGCAAATACTTGTGCCCTCATTAAATGTGGTCCCTCTCGGGGACCTGAGAACACTGCTGTGTTTGGACTCCTTTTAATGTGGCTGCTTCCAGGCAATGCTGCGCAGCTTTGTAGATCTTTCGCGAGTCGCCCCGCAGGACCGATTTTCCAGGAACAGTCATCCGCACGGACGTAAGGAAAATTCAACAAGGTGACCAGGAAAGATGTCCCGCTGCGTGGGAGGGGACACGGTCCACTTCCCAGTCAGCGGCGGCGTCGAACTGTCACCATGTCACTCACTGACTCAGAGTGACCCATGTGTCTAATACTACGGACGATTCTATGCAACCAATGACAGTTGATATTTTGATTTCTAATCAGTCAGACGGATGTATTATTATTTATTAGACATAGGAATAATATGAACACAATATGTAGTCACCTCACAGTGCAGAGAGAGTGCACATCGAGAGGTTGCTTGGGAAGCATACACAGCTTCAAGCAGATTATACAAGCAAAGGCTGGATGCCTTCCGCTCGCTACATGCTCTAAATGATAAGATCTTAATATGAAATTCATAACACTATCTGCCTCCATATACCTTCTACGCTACCCCCTCTTGTTCTCTCATTTCTTTTCTCTGTTGCCTATGCATAAACACGGCTCCATAGAAATATATTACATGGTTGACTTTGTGCCTCCCCCTTACCCCTGCATACACACATCTCAGATAAATGAAATCTGTCTTCATTGAAGCATTTTCCCCTCTGGATGCCCTGATATTTTCCTTATCTGAAATCGAATCGGGAGCTCTGTGCACGTCTGTAGCAGGTAATGTGGCCTGAGAGCAGAGAACTGCCCTGCAGGAATATCATACACTAAGGATAAGCTAGCAAGTCAGGGAAGAATAACAATTACAAGAGAATTTATAAGAGAATGGCTGGTAATCATGGCGATTTCTATCTAAGTGTTCACATAAATCACTAAGCATTTTGGAAAAACTGTTTTGGTTCAATCCAAAGAGACTCTGAAATTCTTCATGTTCTTATTTCCTTCCCTCAAAAACTAAAAATAGCTGACAAACCAAGAGAGAGCGCAAGAGCAAAAGATATGCAGCTTGGCCACAAATCACTGTCTTCCTGACTTCACCTGCGGTATGACACGTAGTCCCAGTCCGTCATCTGGTGACAGAAACAAATTTGTCATCTTAATATAGATGCCATCACTGCTGAGATGAATGTAACAGGCTCTCATTCCCGTGTGTACATTTTGCAAAAACATGACATGAGGAAAGAGGAAGAGAAGCTTTGCCCTACAACAGCAGACCAGGTGGCCTGTAGCCCCCGCACAGCGTCATCATAATCAAATATCTTGTCCTCCATGTCTGGATATGTCATTCACAAAGGCTCAGTGCTATCACCTAGTGAGCAATGCTCTCACTTCCAAGACAAATGAGAAAAGACACTGAGGTACACTGAAAATCATCATTGTTGTATGATGAGGATTTTGTAAGTTTAGTTTTGATCTTATTCGTCCATTCGTATTTCATCTTGATCTTTGATCTGTCTTTAAATCAATAAAAAAATATTCTGTGAAATATTGTTAGTTGCTCTCCTGCCAAGACTTTCAGGAGAACCAACTTTGGGACCAACTTTTAGAACAGATCTGGATGCTTCATGCAAGGCGAGCACACATTTAGTTGAACTTGAGACTGAAAACCACTAAGCAAGTTGATCCGATATAACAAAATGAACTCACCCGCATTGCTCAAATCTAATCGTAAACACAGCAGCTCTGAGACCTGAACTTCTATCGAACAAGACAGTTCTCAAAATGTCTGAGAATTTACTGAAACAAAGTTGGATTCAAATTGTAAGGACTCGTACGTTTGATCGAGTTACATTCCATCACAAGGCCATTTCTCCATTACTCTCCTCTCCCGTCCACCAATAAACAGGCTTCATTTGCTGGCATCTGTATGGCTTTATTTAATTTATATACCTTGTGGAATGTGTTTTACTTTAATGTAATCTATTTGCTAATGACATTACCGTATATTGTCACTGCTTTCCGTCCCTGAACTTGCATTTATTGTACTTGATCTGGTTTTCAGCATCAGAAGATGGATACTCACTAATCAGAAGCAGCCAGAATGATATTCATTTAAGCTGCAGATTCAGTTACCACGTTGGTATGAAACTCCTGGTTAGGATTAGAAAATGAGATGGATGAACGTAAATATACAGTTAACTCAGGGTCTTCTTTACTAATGTTCTTTGCACCCAAAGGCATTTTCTACAACCGAAGAGACAAATAAAGGATTTTATCTGAAATTAAAACAAGACAATAATGTCTGTTGGAACTTCAGTAAGTGAATTGATACATTTGACAGGCATTGCTTGTACCTTAAATACGAAGAGCTTTAAGATGCATACAGACTTGGTGGGTCAATCTGTCGAATTTGGTAACGGTGCCAGTAGTGCGCACACTGTAAAGGCATAGATGCCTCTTCATTGATTGATATAGGCAGTATTGACGAAACACTTCCATGTAACAACGTAAGAAATGAGCACAGAGCCTCATGTGGCCTGAAGCAGGCTAATTTTCAATTATTGCAGGTGAGTGCACATCAACACACACACACACACACACACCGGCACGTATGTGTTCAACCCTGCCAAGGTGGACTGGATCAACAAGTCAATGGATTTGTACAACACGGTGTTGAAGGGCAGCTTCCATAATGGCCCCGGGTGAGTCGAGGATGATGGATGCGGTCTGTCGCCGGGAGTGAACGTCGCACCCCGAGGCCACCGTGGGGCCACCGTGGGGCCACCGTGGGGCAACCGTGGGGCAACCGTGGGGCAACCGTGGGGCCACCGTGGGGCTACAGCGCTACCTTCTCTGCCATCTGTCAGCACTGTGTGGGAACAAACCCATGACTGGGGCTCGAGGCAGAAAACCCTAGGACCACCTTCAACAACACACACCTCACTTTAGGGACAAGGTGGGGAGTTGAGCCAGACACAGCGGTGCTGCACTTGAGTAGTTTGTCTACATTTCCTGCAACTCAACCTGTTTTTCCTCTCTTGTAATGGATGTTACATGTGCATACGTGGTTTTTAATATATTTTATTGAGCTTGGTCACCAGCCCTTTTCACAGTTCAATATAAGACAATAAATGCAATATGACCATAATAGTGCATCTGTCAATTTGATAGAAATAGTTTTTTTCCAAGAGCATAAAGAAGCATCCAATACATTTGCATTATTGAGAGAATGTTTTCTGTTTTTCTGAATAATTGATGAACCTAACAGGGCACCTCACACTCTAGGTACAAAGGTACAAATACAAAAAGACACAGTAATCACTGTAAATATTTTTCCTGTTCAGCTTCACATAGTGCAAACATGAATTAAAATCTGGCTCTGATTTGATTTGATCGTGTTAAGTGAAAAAATACCAACAAATAAATTAAAAAAAGAAATGTTAATAAAATTTGACACTTAATTAAAAATGACTTTCAATGTTCAAATGCTTGGAATTCACTCTATTTTATCACATCACATTTGTAAAGTGAATCCAAACCAAATATTTCTCTAATCCTATAAGCCACAACCAGATAAAATAAATATGAAGATGCTAAAAAGAAATGAAATGAATGTCAATGATTTAGTTTTCGTACTTGCTAATAACAAACCCGCTCCTAGACCTGCTCAACAGTCTCGATAGAAACACCCAACTCTTGTTAGTGGGCCTGTCTCTTTTTGCTCCATTATGTCAAACTCGTACTGTAGTTGGGGCTACCTCACTTAACTTAATGCTACTGACATTTAAAAGTTATCCCATTTAAATGTAGAATAAAATGCTCCTTCGAGCCACATTTCTATTAAGTCTAGTGTATGGGAAGCTAATGAAAAGAGCTACAATGTAATTAGTGCAGCTAAAAAGATGAAATAAATTAAAATTTGATGCAATGCCAATCAATCGGTTTTTGATGTTGTTGTGCTAATTTTCAAAATGTAGAACAGCAGATAGTGTATCTAAAATGAATCCAAATTGAAACACCCTCTTATCTAATCCAAGTATAATATCATGTAGCAGAATGAAAGAGCCTGCACTTCATAAGGGCAGCTGTCTGAGTGGTGCTTAATACCCAAGATAAGTCGCAGGTCTGAATTGATGCATGCAGGATTAGTATTACATCTACTCTGTGTAGACCTACTGCAGCTTTAGCTTGTAAAACAATAATTCCTACAGGTACCAAGACAATCACAACAATGGTACAATAGAAAAAATACACATAGTGCATGAATGAAAATAAAAGAAGAAAACTTGAAAACTGTGCAGTAATTGAAGCCTAAACTGCCACAGATTCTTCACAACAAGATAAGTGTCAGACTAAGTTTATTGTTGTGTGTTTGTAAGAGCCAGCAAAGAGGCCACAGGGTACCCAAATGCTGGCTGGCCTGAAAGTGTGGCAGTGCAGGACTTCAATCTTCGTTTATTTCCTTGAATAGAGAACAGTGTCCAGGATGTTTCCTTCTTCTCAGGGCCCCAGAAAAACAGAACCACAACCAGCCAGCCCAGCCGGAACGAAACCATGTGCTGTGAGTGCAAATGAAAGTGCCCTCACAATGTATTTTGAATGTTCCCTCACTCCCACATAACAACCATTACACCCACCTCATCCAGGGTTAATTCACAAATTGAATGGCCAATTGGCAGTTTGGTGTTAATGATTTGACGTAGTGGCCATTCATGCCCCAGAGGAACAGGCTATAATAACAAGCTTCCAAAAAGAAATTGCACTTTGCAAAAAGGTTATGAAATAAATATGGCAAGCATGGAATGTCGGATTCTACCGTGTGTTTTTGAGAGTTTGATTTTGCACCGTCACGTTTTTGGATTCTGAGGAAATTATGAAAACTATAGTGTGTCTGGATATTCAAGTTTCCTTGAGCATACGTTTCAATAATTCTTTGGGCACCAGTAAAGCATGGAAATAAAATAAAAAATGTGACCATGTACCTACAAACCTATGCAAATCACATCCACCGGATTTATACTAGTTTTTAGCGCTAAACACCAAATGTTTGCATGCTCACTAAGGACAAACAACAATGGAGAACCATGGTAACATCACTTAGAAGTGATTATGATGTTGGCACTGCTGTGCCTAAGCACAATCTCACAGAAGCGCCAAAATGGCTGGCTTTGTACTTTTCCCATTTTCTAACATATGAAGAGTAGAGAAATAAGCCATGAAAATTGGAATGACTTAAATTTGATAGAAAAAAAATGTCATGGAAAACATAACCTCTAACCCTGTAACTGCTACTGCTCAAGTGTCAATTCATTTAATGATTTAATGTTATAGATTACTGGTGTACTCGTGTGTTGATATTGCAACTTGGCTTGAATCACTGACTGAAGAAAAAGCATTTGAATGCTAAAATAAAATGGACAAAGTAATGTGTTCCCTAACAGCCTCGGGTCTTTAACAATATACACGGAATGCTGTAAGACCTTATCATACCCGCAGTTGTCTCTCCATGATGCTCAAGCCATTTCTTACTTCAGAGTGTGTTGCTGCAGACAGCACTGGCAGAGCCTCACACCATGGCTGCTTGTGAGATTTATGTACTGAATGCCTGCTGGCCAGGGTTGATAATACAGAGCAATGCAGGTGAGGATCCATCACTGTCAAGAGCTCTCAATGGCTCTTCAAGATAGCGGGCTTTCATTTTTTTTTTTGTTCGAAGGGTGGCAAAGGCTGCTATCTCTAATCCAAGAATGGTTTTGATTAAGTAGCATCTGATGTTAAAGGCTATCTTTCTACAGATTGACATTTTGCTTAATTTCGTACACCAGCAATTAAAAAAAAATCATAAATACATTTACATTTACAATTGCAGCGGGTGTTTCCTAGAAAACCGTCTGCAGCATTTCTACAACCTTTAAGAAAACACGCCTTGAGGTTGTGTTCCTCTGCCAGCCGGTCGCAGTGGAATTAGCATCTGTGTGTTGCCAAAACAATCATCACTACATTTGATTTGAATAAACATTTGTGTAAAATTATTATAATTATTATAAATATCCTTGAGTTATGATTAAAACGCGGTGAGGTCACAGCGACCTATGATCACTTAATTTGAATCCAAATGGGAATTTGCACGGAACTTGAAGAAATGCGAATGTATGAGAATGTATATTTTTGTTGGTATATACCAATTAGCAAAAATAACATTTACTTTAGTTAAGTCCTGATACCTCAAGCAAGGAGGGGGATTCTAATAAGTATTAAAATATGAATACCAGTGACTTGTCAGCTTTCCTCATTGTGCAGCTCTACCTTGATTTGCTCTGAGATGATAATATTCTTAGTTAATAAAGCTTGGGAGGACACCCAGTGGTTTGAGAAGAATGACATTAATGTAATGCTGCCCATTTGCCGAGGCCCACAGTATTTAATATCATAAAAGCCCCAGTTGAGCATTTACAAAACTTTTTTTTTAGTAATGTGATTCATTGTCATTAAAAAAATTGATTATAATTGCTTTAAATGACAGTACCGAAAGCAGTAGGCGTTAGCTATTGCATCTCTACTGGGGTCGGCCGTACTAAAAATGTACGAGTCCCAGTCATGTGAAGCTCTCAGGACATAAAATAAGTCACTGAAGTGCTCTCCCATCAGAGCGGAGACTGCACAGCTGGACAATGATTGGAATGCTGACTATTCAAGGTAAGATCTCTTTTGAGGTGCAGTGTTCTGAAACAGTAATGTCATCCTGCGAGTGGTCTCCATGGGAAGGTCGTCAGGTTCAATCACACTGAAAGCATTGACATCTCCCCATGCACATGTTCCTGCATGGCTCATTCATCTCTCTGCCTACATCACGTAGCAGTGACCTTTCTCTCTGTGTGAATGCATTAGATAACACCTAAACCAACACAGGTGGCCTTGATTAATCTACCTTTTCCTCCTACTTACAAGGGACTTTAAAGGTGAGCTTGGATGTAACTTAACAGAACACGGTCTCTGAATTAATTAAGCCAAATAAATTGTAACAGCATCACCACCAAGCTGCATGAGGCCTTACTGATACACAACAAAGAGTTTAGATCCCCCAAAACATAACTAATATACAGTACAAAAAGATATACATTTTACAGTAAAAATGTAAGTAATTGAATTGTACGTTCAATTATTCTGTGTCTATCACAATCATTTATATAATGCTCTTAATCTGGAAGACAATGCCTTAAAAAATGGAGGGTATCCAACCATCAAGCTTGTTCCTTTTGGCCAATCTTATGGTCTCTTAGAAATTCATAACACCACATGGCATTGGAATATAATTATAGTCTATTGTTTAATATTTTACTTGCAATGGGTTCAGCCACCATGCTGAGTCTGAGAGAAAACCATTCCAGTAGATCAATATTTACGATTATATTATTTGTCAGCATCTGCAGATCCCTACACAAACGGTTAAAACTGTCAGACAGAGAGAGAGAGAGAGAGAGAGAGAGAGAGAGAGAGTATTGATCAGAGAGAGAGAGCGAAGTGGGGACAGCTACTAACTTGGATCTTTACTGCAACGTTTTAAGCTTATATGTTAGAAACTAAGTAAATTTTAGAATGGATTTTGGAGTCGAAGCTTCAACAGTGTGTTCGAAAGCCTTACAAATAGTTTTTCACTGAATGTAGCAGAGTTGATTTTGTATGCTTTCATGTGAGACTGAAGCATGGGGAAATAAATATTTAGATTTGTATACGTTCGAACAATGAAACCGGTATTGCACTTGCAAGCCACTGAAATGTTTATCCTAAAACTCTTGAAATAGCCTGACCACTATGTCTTGACTGTTACTATAAAAAGAATAATACATATTGCAAAAAAGGAGGCTCTTGTATGAACACAGCCCTTTCTCGAGATACTATAATCGTCCTTTAACCAATCTGACATTTTTTTTTTAGAGCTGATTATGCCCTGATTTAAGTGTAATTTTAGCGCAGGACTATGCTTGATTCAAGCTACTAGGTATGCTTCCCTTTAACTGACTCTCTCCCCCACTCACATTTTAAGCGTGTATGCATCTCAGTGTCGTCATGGTTTCAATTATATTTCACTTGCTTCTTATCAAGGCTTAAATTATAGACTTGCCTTTATATAATGTACAATTCCCATTATGTTAAGCATTTACCAATTTCTTTATAAGCCATCACGGATAAGCTTCTGACTCCATACACAATAAAGCACCCATCTTATCAAAGAGGTGGCTTTTTTTATTTGTGTGTACAGGCTTCTGTTTTTCTTTTATACTGCACATAAATCAATACTACATTCAGACTTTCCTCTATTTTGAGATAGAATACTCCTTTTTCTTTTTGACCTAAAACGTCAATACCATCTTCTGCTCAATGCGCAGGTATTACTGGCTCGTAATTGTAATGAATCGTAATGTCAAAGCCTTCTTTTTACAAGCTAATTCCTAATGCTAATGCAAGTAAATTAAGACAAATATTACATTCTTATTTAACGTTTTAAGAACATCCACGAGTTAGCAGTTTTACTTTTATTATGAAGTTGATTCTCGTAGGGAAACGAGTTGGTTTCTTTCTGTTCCTGCAAAGAATTGTGCAGGTAAGTTCTGATTGCAACCGAATTTGACATCACACTATGTGACATCTGAGGAGTAATATGCTATTCCACTCATGCAGGACAGATAAAGAAGATGGAGGACCGAGGGATACTGGTTATCACTCTAACATACGCACGCGCGCACACACACACACACGCGCAGACACCACATCTGATTGCACGGGGAGAGGCCAGCCTCCCAGCCCCGAAACAACCCACTATTCTTCCTCTTCGGCTTTTAGGTCACGGGACTCAAGAAGAAGACAGGCATGACACAGTTAAATAAAGCAGTCGCTCCACTATATAAGAGCACAATGATGAAATGAGTTATTGTAAGAATCCGGAATGCGCTTAACGTGATGCTGTGAGGATTTTAAACTGGATCAGGTTGGGGGGGGGATAATAGCACGTTAGAAGATGATCTTACCTGCTGAGGCTCTCGTGGTGTGGTCTGCTTGACTCGCCTGCTGGATGCCGTGGTGGTGGTTATCTCCATGATGGACGTGGAGGTCTCCGAGCGGTTGGCTGTGGTGCTCGACTGCGGTGTGATGGAGGAGGGCGACTCCCCCACAAGCCGCACGCTGCCCTGGATCCTAACGTTGGGATCTCCCTCTGCCGCCATGTTGAACACCTTCAAGCCATTATAGTAGAGGCCCGAAAGTTGGCCCTGAAAGGATCCACTTCGGTCTCTCTCCCAGCCCCCAATCTGTATGGTGGTTTGGCTGTTGAAGATCGTAAGCTGCCGCCCTGTAGGAAAACAACGTTATGTATATACAAGAATGTCGGACTGTGGACTTTATCCACTTCCATTCAAAGAAAAATATAAAAAATTACAGAAAGACATATTATTTGCCCAGTGGCTAATGAGACCAATAAATTGCGGGTTGCAAAGGCAAACCCTGGTAATTTATTGCAGAAATAATGATGAAATGCCTATGAAAATAAAACCAAACATGTTTATGAAAAAAAAAAAAGATTTAGAAAATCAATGAAGCTTTGCTAAAAGGGCAGTCTAAACTAAAATATCAAGAAAAACAATTAAGTAGTAATGTTAAGGCAATACAAAAATATTAACAACAACTACACGTAATAAAAATGGGAATTTGTTGAGTAGGATTTTCCCTGGTAAATTATGACAAATATATGAAATATTAGTTGAACAAAAGCTATAGCTATTATATATTTCCTTCCAATTTTAATTTACAAATGCTTTAAAATGGCTCCCGGCTGTGATAATTTGACTTTTCTTGTGTTCAATCTCACGCTGAGCAGGACACATTTCAGGAAATTTGGATCTATTCATCCTTTTAGCAAAAAGCAACCAAGGAAAAAACAGCAGATATGGTTGGGAAATAAAAATATTTAAATACTGCAGTTTCATAACACAAAACAGAGGACAAAAAAACAGAACATAAAATGATAGGGCTTATTTCACATTTAAAGTGAACAATGTGAATACGGTATTGAACTATAAGGAAACAAAGCATGCACTTAATTTGTTTTATATAACAGTTCCTTGATCTAATGCCCTATACATATTTACAATGTCTGTTAAAGGGACTCAGAATTCTGATGCCAATTCATATTGATCACTATTTATCACTGCTTTAATCAGAACAGATCAAATAATACCAATTACAGTACTGTACTCACAAAAGTGTTTCAAATAACACTTATAATTGACTAAACAAGAACGTTTAAATTTATCATTTAGATGTTTACAACAAAATGCTACAGTAATTATAGACATTTTAACAATGCTGAATTTAACGTGGATTTAAATTCTTATTTACAGTCCCTTTAACCTTAAGTTGACAATAAACACGTATTAAAACAGCTGACATATATAAAATATATACATTATTATACATTAGTATGAAACACTACAAACTAAATTTAACTGTCTAAATCATTTTATTTTAAATTTTACTGAACATTTATTTTTTAAGGTTTATTATTTACAAAATGTTGTTACAACTTGGTTATGATCAATTTATTTTATTTGAAATTTTAATCAGTGATTTTACCTTTGTCGAGTAGCCATTCGTCAACTACTCGACCAAGTCGGTATGGGATTCGCTGTCTAGCAATCGCCAGGCGTTCGTTATCATTGTTGCCTTTAAAGTTTAAAGAGACATTTCAGTGGTTACAATCTGTAGAGTCAAAGGGTAAATGTTCATACTTAATGCTCCAGCTATACAACTGCACAATGCTTTTATATTTAAAAAGTTTTTTATATTTAAAAAAACAATATTTACTAAAACATTATTTGAAAAAAACCTCAGGCATTTTTATTTTATTTTAGCCAACAAATTAGGCCTATATTAATGGAAAATAAGTGGACTAGCACGCAGATGTTTCATCTAGATTAATAGACCTATGTTATCAACCAACCCAAATCACAAGTTTATACATTTTCATTACAAAATCTTAACTCAAATATTTCCATCCCCTTTGTCTTTTCCCTCTATATCTTTTTAACCGACTTTTAAATTAGTTAATAACATCATTTAAATGTATTGTTGAATCAACCGTTTATAGTTTAATGGACAATTTAACTTTAACATATTACTAATGCCCACCCCATTTATAAATATAGTATAATTGACAATAAAAAAATGACCCAACTGCAATACAGCCATTTACACAGTAGACATTCATAGTATCTGATCAGAAAAAAAGTCAAAAGACAACGTCAAAGTAGGCACATTCATTGTTAAATATTCAATAAAACAGCTTTGACAAATGCTACGAGTCATAAGGAAGGAAGTCTAAACCTAATTGCACATTGATGACATTGGAGTTAATGAAAAAGTAGTTTTCCAAAAAGAATTCCTTAATCCAAAAAAAGTCTGACCGAAAGAGCAGATACAGAAAAACCCCACTCCAATATTGGAGGGGCACTTTGTCATTAATGACGGGAAACTCTGCATCACCCCTTTGTCAAGGCCAATAACCTCTTCAGAACAGAAGACTTTGAGCAAAGTGGCACTGTCCCGGAGAGCTTTTCCCCTGGCATTGTCTGCAGAGATTGAATTCAGTCGGCTCCATTCTTCCGGCAGATTGACAATGTTTGTTCCATCAACTATATTAATTCAGTTCTGGCAGATAAAAGATCCGGCAGCTAACAAGGATTCGGTGGAGAAAAGCTTCGAAGGGGAAAGTGTGGCAGAGACATGAAGGGAAGGAGGTAACTTTGTAACAGATGCACACAGTTGGCCCGTTCAAAGGTCTTAAAGGTAAGAAGACGCATAAAGAGACAAGTTTTAATCGCACCGGCTTGAATTACTGTAAGGGATCAGCTACCAGGGTTTAAAGCTCCTCTATACAGCTCAGGGAAGTCGATTGTGCCCGGTTGGATTTACACTTACACTCAGCATTGACGTAGACACATGCATGCTGCCTTACTGCCACAAAGGGACACTGTGTGTATGATACCATGTGGATCTCTGATTTTATTTAGTGGGCCACATTTCTGCCACAGTGCTGCACATTCTAAGTTTCATTATTTTTCATGTATATAACTTTTCTTGGTCCATTATTATGAGCAACTTCATGCTATGTCTTTAAACCTGCATCTTCAATACAAATCGGTTTTATGTTTTCAAACTAAAGCTAAATTTATTCAACATTCCCATAATAAATAAATAATAAAACAACAATGACTATTTGGGCCAAGTCCCAAGTTATAAATCTTAAAAATCGGACTACAAATATATGCAAGATTTATTGATTTCCTCACCCTGGCCACTAGAGTTCTTTGCAAATGTAACTGAAACACTGTAGAATAGTGCATTTGTTGGTGAACTTCTAGTAATCCATTTACAGTAATAGAACGGTGTTTGAGGGACTAATCAAAATAAGTCAAATAAACTACACTGACCACGCTCATGGTAATGAGGGGACATGTCACCCAGTGCACAGTTTATAATATTCGTTTTTTAATAGTTTTGAGCTGTGTGGCACAGAGGTGTACATTTCAACAGGCTGTGAATACACAGGCCACACTTAAAGGAACAATTCACTGCCTTTTTGGTAGTTCATGGGCATTTGTTTACATTAAGAAAGAACAAATGCTTCTGATTTATAACCGTATTGTAGTGACCAAGAGTTACTGAATCCCATATAAAATGAATTCCTCACCAAGCTTCCTCAAGGTACCTGGATGTGAAGTACGCCTGCATGCAGCTGCGTCCAGCTAATGCAACGTCTACGTCTACCAATCGGCCTGCTGTTGAATGCACAATGTTCCTGCAGCTCTGCGCCACCAAATTCTCCAAAGCGCTGTGCATTATGCATATTTCATGCAAACAGAAAAGCAGGCGTGTACACACACACACACACACAGCTGCCCTTCCTTATATTCTGAAGGTCTAAAATCAATCAACAATCCATTCATTTCTGTTGTTGTGGAGTATTGATGGGCTTTGCTAATTCCTGCCACCTCCATTTGTCAGAAATGGAGTGTCACTTATGTCGCCTCTCTGTTTCCTGGTACTATGACGCCTTATGTGAGGAGGGGTCAGCAACTCGTACTTGCTGCTCAGGAGAGCACTCAGCATATAGTTATTGGGTTGAAGGAGACCAACTATAGCTTCCATCGCTTTATCTCTGATTAATTTGTTGTTAATTTATGCACATTTCCCAAAACATATGCTTGCTTTGTTCCTTGACAGCCACAATGTATACAAATGTTGTTCCTTTTGTGTTCCACCACATCCTTCTACAAAATTCTGTGCTACTTCTAGAAAGACAATCTCAAACGGGCAGGTAGACACAAACACACTAAATACAAACTCATCCTCACAAAGCGTCCCACTGTGCCAAAATCCTCAAATTTTGTGCAAAAACATGCTCTATTTCCATAGACTGTAGCACTGTGCCCCCCCCCTCCCACACACCTCCGTGGAACGCTAGTCTATCGCTAAGTCCATCGCTAAGCCTACCCTTATTCGGGGGTTAATTAAGTGTGGCTACGATCAAGGTCTGATCGTGTATTGATCCTCACTGTGGGACACCACAGTGTTAAACAATGCCCTCCCCTGGGCCCGGAGGCAGCAGGAGAGCCCATTCATCCTGCCTGCGAGCGCAGCTTGTGGCGGCTGCCGAGCGGTGATTGTGTTCGGTGTGGGACCGCCGGGCTTATCTCCTCCGCCAGACAGCAGCGATTCGGCTGAGCCGTCCCAGCTGACCCGCTTTGCCCTCACTCACTTGTTTTCTTTTTTATTAATAAAGTGGTCAGATAAGGTGGGGGCCTTATCTCATTACAAGCATTTGGACACAACAATAAATGAGCAAATATGCAAATGCTTCCTCTGTTCATGGAGCCGGAAGTATTAAAGAAGGAGGAACCCAAATCAAACTTGAATTATTATTTATTCTGTTCCCATTTTTTCTTTACTCTGGAGACAGCAGCCATTGCACCGTTTGGTTGCAGCTTGCTCAGTAATGACTGCTTGCACAATAGGCTGAATAACGGTGGCTAAAACACAGAAAGGAACCAAAGCAGATCTCTGACGGACAACGCTTAGCATCCTCCCCTTTTATCCCCCGCTGCAAGGTAGGAAACAGGACAGGAGGGTAGGATCAATCGAGGGGAGGTGGCTGGACAGTTAGGGATAAATAGGACAGAAAAAAAGAAGGGAACTTAGAGGTGAGGGGAGTGCGGGTAGAGGCAGAGCTCTATAAGTGCACCACGCTCTGCTAACGGCAAGAAATGAGGCCAGGGACTCGTCCATTATCTTTGTGTGCGGCGCGTGTTCATTGGACGCTCCGATAGTATACTGGGCCGTCCCCCGCGGGCCCAGAAGCGCCATTGTGGTGGTATTACTTCCGTGGCCAAGGCACGGGGGCTGATTTTTTGATGGTCGGCCCCCGCCTTTTGTGTGTACTACACAATAAAAGAAAAGAAATTACAACCAAACTACAATACATAGAAGGCTAGTTATGTCTCTGTGTGTGTTTTTTAGTTCCTTTAGTAATTGTGCTAAAAGACGTTTAACAACCCATGAGTGTGTAGCAGTACAACACTTTTTAATGAGATTACGAGGGCAGCACATTTACGTCCTGGTGAACCAATTATTTCCTTGCTTTGAGAAGGATCACTCCCGCTCATATAAGCTCCTGCTCTGTGTCATTCTCACTCTCCAGCCATCAGTTTTATCTTTGCTGTCTACTCGTGTTATAATCACTGTTGTTCTGTCAGTGGCCTGGGAGTGGCTGGGAGCTGCCATTAGGAGTGCGTTAGAGGCCTACAAGGATACTAATCAAACTAGAGGCGAGCTGAGAGAATAATGACTTTGTGTGCTGGGGGGTGAGGGGAGAAACTGCGCAGTAATTGTGATTGGATGTAATTAGTCTGCTAAGAGACTAATACGGTAGCTGGACTTGGCATAGTCACTGATGCATGATCAGAAGGGATGAGATTGGTCATTTCTCCCTTGCAGCGTTAATAACTGAGCACTTATCATGTGATAATTATCTATCTAGCTATCTTATTGCACAATACATTGACCAAGAATCTCAAATACAGGCACCCCTCTTCTTGTACGATATACTGCTTAATGTTTTTTAATTACCAAGCAATACGTTGTGCAATAAATTATTAACTTTAAAAGCTACTGGATGAAGGTATTATTGTTTTACCAAGCGGTACATTTCCTCACATTCACTGCTGAATAATTAAAACCTTTAATAAGAAACACTTATGTGTCTCAGGTTTGTCTTACCTACAAGTTGTCTATCTAGTTTACGAGCTGCACATGTGTATGTATCATAGGCGTCTTAGGGACTGTGGGTGTTTGTTGTTTGAAGAGTGAGAACTTTGCGTCGAGGCATTTAACCCTGCTGTTCATTCTGCCATGTCCACAACATTCAAAAGACATCAGCTTCCTTTTCTACCTGAGGCTAGCAGCAAAGATTGAGTCTCAGTCAGAAAACCGTCTTTCATTTGGATGAATGCTCTGGTCATGGCTAAAAAGGTCACCAAACATTATGCAGCGGGGTAGAGACAGGTTGAATTTGTCTTGCTGCCAAGTTCTTTCATGAATGCTCAAAATCTAACAATTTTGGAAGTGGGGGTGCAGTTTTTACTTATAGCGTAATCACTACTATGTAGTCATATAATAGTCACACTCCTTCAATGCTCTGTAGGTTTTGTCAAAGCCATTAAGCAGATAAAAAGATTTTCAATTTCAAAAAACACAGCAGTGAGTTTTTAAGTCATCATACTACAATCGTCTAGACATCCTACAAAAACGTACCAGTGTTGCTGAGTTATTTTTCATTTCCAACAATAGATTATTTCATATTTTCGCTCCCCAAAATATAATGGCATAGTTTTCATGTTCCCGAATATGAATCTCCACTTTCAAGAGACACGACTCCCTCTATATCGTGTACATTAGCAGTTTAAAATAACAGCATAAAAAAGTGCTGAGCATTTCATAACAGGTGGAATTTCTATGTGTTACGCTTTTATTTGAATGACTGATGTCATTAGTAATGATGTCTATGTGCTCTGAAGGGGATAAACATGTAACTGATCAACCCCTAATTTTGAGTAGGAAACAAATGAATTACGGCAATCATTTAGTTTGAGTGTGTTACGGTGTGTACACTCGGTACTCTTAATTTCATCATCTTCTGTAATGGCAGAGAAACAAATATTGAACTGGCACACGATTACTTGCCACAGTAAAAGTGGTAATTTGTCTGTAAATAGTCTATTGATTTTCCGTTTTGTGAGCAGAAACTGAAGATGTATTATTTCATTTTTACAGCGAATTTATTACAAATAATATACTTTGATATGTTAGACTGTTGAGTTTAAGTGCAATCAGTTTACACAGACCTGGGCTGTTTAACAGCATCAATTAATGTAAAGCGATAATCATAGAGATGAGAAAAAAACTCAACAACACTTGTATTATTCGTAACAACTGCTGTAAACAGAAACAATAAAAAGCCATTAAAACACATGCCAAGTCAACATAGAACATCCTAAAAGACAAAGTATTACTATCTTGATAATCTCTTGGTCATGTTATCACTTTTCAGCAGCGGGTGACTCACCTGTGGGGTAGCGCTCAATGACTGGCAGGTCATCCACCTGCAGAGTGGCATTACCCCCACTCCTCGTAAACTTCACTATATGGTACTTTCCGTCATTTACAAACTTTGACGTCTCCTCAATATTAATGTCGTCTGTTCCGACATTAAATACAACAGCAATGTTTCCTTTTTCCTGAAAAGAGAAGAACACAGAAAAGAAAAAGCTTTTAGTGACAATTATTAGCTAAGCAATTTAGATAATAAGCTAAGTGTTGTTAAAGGAGTAATGGTAAATTATTTTCATTCATCCATACCTATTCGTAATATCTTGAGTTATTATTTCTAAAATTTAAATAAATAGCATGTCAGGAAGGATATATGATCATTAGTCATTAGTGTAGCTCTTTTCTCTATGTAGTGGTCCTATGGCCTCTGTTGTTGTTCCCCAGAGTAACATGTACAGTGACATATACTTTCCTTAAAAGGTATTCTTTCTTAACACTTTCTTTTTTGCTCTGTTAGATATTATTCCAAGTGCACATAAAACATGCTTGGATGTTTAGATTGTTGCCTGGGGTTTGAAGCCTTACTTAATGTATATGTTCTTCAACATATTGCTCTTAAAAACCTAATAACAACAGTTTTACAGCCCGGGATACTGTGGATTTTGATCTGTGCTGGTTTTATGACATGAGTTTATTAAATTAAATAGCAAAGTTGTTAAGAGTATTGCCTCTCGCCTCAGTGCTTAATGCACTTGTTCTGGCCTTCTGTCTGATACTGCCATGTGGTTCTTTAAAAGTGCAATCTTTTTTGGTTTCAGCCAGTCATCCATCACGCACGCACATGCACATGCACTCCCAGACACACACAATGTTCAGTGCCTCAGTTTAAGATACTGTGTACAAACCCTTATCAATTTAAAAACCCCAATGTAGCTTCACTTATTGCAGAGAATCTGAAAAGTATGTGCTAGACAGCAGTAAATACTGACATCCATATGGAGAGAGCACAGAAACACAAGCATTAGGACAATATCGCACAGGACAGCTTCGTCCACATGTTAGGTTATATCTACTCTAACAGGCTCCAGCATTACATCCCCGATCCTGATTCTCACTGCTTAATGCTGTTAAGATGTTGGTGCAGCGACTCTGCGTGAGCTGCAGTGAAAAGGAGCATCTGGTTGGAGGCTCTAGTTACTGGAGCAGTACAGCACTCTGCATGTCATTATCCAGTCAGCACAGCCAATACTACACTACTATCTGTCTCTCTCTCTGACTCTCTCTCTCTGACTCTTCCAGATGCACAAACATACTCAAACCCCACATACACACACACACACACACACACACACAAAGAGCCTGGTTCTTTCACAGTGCCGAATGAGTCGAGCATGTCTCACGAGCCACAAGCTAAAGTCCAATTAAAACCGTTTATAATGTGTCACACCCCGTTACTAAAACTAGGACAATTGTATGTTTTGAAATGTAATTTAAACAGATTATATAATCTGATGCATTAAAGCTTCAGCACTAACACAATTTACTGACTCCTCTGGGGCATAAACACCAATTAACACAATATGAAAAGCAGATGGTTACAGTGCTCATGTCTGCACAAGTGAATGGGCGAGCGGATGATCTGCAGGCGCTGGTTTCGTAGTAAAACCTCGTGTTGGCTGCAATCAGGTTAAGAGATTTACCCTCTTCTCTCGAGGCTCATCTCGCCATCCTCAGCCGCACCGAGCACGGCAAGAGGCCCCGGATACTACGGGCCTGTGCCATCATCCCACCTCAACCCAAGGCTCATTTTCATTTTCGAAGTACTTGACTATACAGCAAGATTTGACCTGCGACAACGATCTGCGATTCAAAAGGTCAACTTTCTACCACACACTCAACACATAAATTTAGAACTTTTTTGTACTACTGCGATTGGAAAAAAAGAGACAGGCAAAAAAAATGGTTTAGTGAAGGGACCAACCCAATTAAAATCCCTCTTTTAATAGCCTCCTTCAATTGACTTTTAATGCTCCCCATGGTCTCATTAATACATTTACTGCATTTAGTCACAAACTGCCAACTCAAGTTTCCATAGCATGAAAAAGCCTTCTTCACAATCTTGAAGGTATTGTAGAGGTAGATGGAAGGGTTTGACAGACAATGGACAAAAATCCAACCGTCATATTCAGGGAGTCAGAAATCAGCTGAAAGATAAGAACTGAGAGATACAGTTTATGTCTTATTTAAAGATTGATGTGATTACTCTCACTAGTTTTTCCTCTGCCCTCTGAAATAGGATTGGTATTTTCTTTTAAACATCAATACATCAATTGCTTTTCGCGTTCCCTGAAATTTGATCTACTTGGACAAGTGGCTTCTCACAGTGAGGAGCCTAATCCTACAGCTCTAATTGGATGCAGCTTATGTCACTGTGATTGATAGCTGCTTACGTAACCCCAATCCAGTACACCATGTACAATTTTAGGGCCGCTAACTTGGTGAGGACTGCTCCCCAAAGGGCTGCCCCCCCCTGGGAAAACAGGCCTAATGTAGGCTGAAAATGTACTGCAACCGAAGATCTGAGCTCTGCACACTCGGCACACTGTCGTGATTAATTGCTCATCAAGCTGCAATATAGTTTAATTAACTGATGAAGTTGATCCAGCATTCTCCTCTAATCTGCTCTTTTTTTTTTAATGCTTCTCATCCTTGCAGCTGGAGGGTGGAGTAGCTGCCGCAATACTCTGGGTGTCAGTTGCTCGTTAAAACTCCCCATCTGCACTCATTATACAACCATGAAGATACTTTTTTTCACCAGCCATAAAGCTGCAAAACAGCCTCTGCAGGCCAAGTGTTTTCTTTTTCTTTTTCTGTAATTATTAGTAGAACTGAGTAGCATCATTTGTTTTCTGTTAATCATTTCAACAAATTCGTCTGATTATAGAGGACTACAACGCTATTAATAAAGTTCCCTTATTGACAGTTTAGGTTGTAAAGTATCACTGTAACTTACTTAGAGTTTGTGGTTTGTGTCCCTCTTTATAACAGTGTTCCCATGAATAATAAATCAAATAATAAATAAAACAGTGTGTATTTGTGTCTTTGCTCAAATGATGTGTGGTGTTCAGACTCTTGAGGCTAAAACAAACCCGGTGCAAAACTGTTACACAGCGAGTTGAATGATCCTCAAGTTTGGAATGGTTTACTGGAGCGTGCAGGTTTCCCTTGCCCACGTTGACACAGCTTAAAAAACAAAGTCAGTGAGAAGTGGTATCGGACCTCCTCTCCAATCTTTGAATGAAAGGAACCTGCGTGGTAGGCAGAAATCTTTCGCTTGTTTACAAGTCACTCGTGTTGACATTCATGTCGGCAACCATTGTGCATCCGTCACATTTCATATCTCACCGGCACGACGCCGCGGGACTGCAGCACATCCCCCTGCGGTGAATGTGTCTGTGAAGGGTCTGCTGGCAGGTGGGAGAGCCCCATTGTCATCCATCCAGCGCGCTGTGACACTGAGGGTCTCTGTGTGTGCGTGTTGAGGGGATACTGCGCTCCGGCTGCCTCAATGTAGCTGGGGCCGGCCGACTGTTCACTTATCTTTTAATTACCTCTGACAGTCTTCTGCTTCTCCTTTTTTTTCAAAACGCTTAGTTGATGAAATTAGAGAAGTAATGGAATTATAAGGAAAATGTGTTTCCCTTCAATACAACCATAAACTGTACATACAGTGCAGTAAACCTGAGATTACAGGTTGACAAAAGTATTAATGCCACTCATACATACTTTTAAGTGTAGAAAATTAATTGGAAGACAGCATGAAAGAACTTGTATTCTTCTCTAACTGCGTCCATCTGGACATGCAGTCAACCTTTGCAAACCCTTTTGTATCACTTTAAGAAATTTAGACTTAAAGAAGTCCTTTCATTTCACTGCCCTCAGCTCCTTACAGTGGAAAACAACAAGCCATTAAACATGAATACCAAAGAATTGGTACAGGACATTGATTTAAAAGCATTTAAACTCTACACCTTCAGGCATCTTCATCATAAATTTAATCATCCGGGAAAAAGCGGACAAGACCTGTTTACTGTAATAACTTCCCACTCAAGCAGCATTCTAGGTATTAATCCATAAAAAAAGGTTTCCCTTGGTTTTAAAGGATTTAAAATATTATTTAAATTGCCTCAAACTTGTCAAACAAACTCTCTGCTCCTCAAACAGGGTTCCCGCTTATCGACTTCTCTGCGATGGCCAGTGACTTCACGGCCCAAACCCCAACACGGCATCTCACAAGCAAGCGCCCCTATATGCCGTGGAACGGCGCAATGTGATCCCCAATCATTTCTACACATGATGCATGTAGCAGTGTAGCGGCCAGGATTTACCAAGATATGCGTGGTCTCTGCTGAGTGACTGTGAAATGCAAATACTGTCTGCTGAGTCATACACTTTCCAGACGGTATAGAGCAAGTTGTATTTCCAGCTATATTTTCACATTCATAAAATAAAATATATATTCAGTGATCGTAGTCGCCCCCACAATTGGGTCCAGCGGTGCCTGCCATAATACAAGATTATTCATTGAGGAGATCACTAAAACCACAGGCCTGCTTTACAGGAACTTAACTGACTCGACGAGGTTATTTATCTTCTTATATTTATCAACTCTTAGAAATCCACGGACTTTGAGCTGCGTGTCAGTCAACTTTCACAATGTGTTCTAAAAAGGGAATCAGAGTTTCTACCTCGGAGCGTTTCCATCGCAGTGAGGCGTAGGTGAGTTTGCTGGGAGCTCAGCTTATTTGAAAATCAAGTCCGGCGGCGATGGTGCTTAATTACCTGTGAAGTCCGCTTTAAATGGTTTCTATTGCTAGCAGACTCTATCCGAGGAGCTTCATCAAATACGGCGAGTTAATAAATCATCAAGTCAGCCGCAGCAGACCTTTGATGGCGGGTACCAGGAGAGATTTCTATTGAACCGTTACCAGGGAAAAATACAAAACCATGAGTTGATGCTCGTGTGGGAGCAGCACCTTCCGTGTGAGATGTTGCATAGAAAACATACACTCACAGGGGGGGGGGGGGGTGAGTGCATTCAAATTCAGCGTTGTAATCATCACTGGTACAGTGGCCCTGGAGTTCAGAAGTTCCCACTCATTCAGAAGTGTTCATAATGTGAGCTTCACAGGGTGCTTATTCTGTTTTTCTCTCTCCCTTAAAGTGACTTTTCGCTGTGCGTCCGAACCCTTTCTCTGGCTCTGTCTTTGACACGTCGCATCAAGGGAGGTCAACAGATAACTGGAATTCTGTTCTCTCTCTCTCAAAGAAATCAATTCAGGTTTCAGGTGATTCTCCTGTCCGTCCGTACGTGACAGCTGGCGCACAGTCCGGGTGCGATGACCTTCATCTCTGTCCTCTCTGCCAGGACATCTTGCGTCCCCCTGAGGATAGTAAGAGTCCAGCTCACTTCATCTATATGATTCAGACAGAGTCTCTCTGGCGGAATAAGATCAAATACACACACGTGTGTATTTGGGGAAAACGGGAATGGCGCAACCCCCTTAGTTGGAAATGCAAAAAGCTCAAGTTAGAGCAGGGGACATACGCCTGAAGGCAGGGGGACATATGCCATGACTGACCCTTTCTCCTTAGGACAAGACTGCCAGACACTCGACATGACAGGGATACATATCACCACAAACATTTTGTCGTGTCTGTTCAGATCACAAAAACAGACGAGTAAGTCCTGCATGCTAACATTTGTGCCCAAAAGTGTTTCTGTTCCCTCAAGAAAAGGTACTATAATTGTGATGGATTTCAAAAGACTAGTTTTCTTGTTACTATAATATAATTCCTCATTCATAGCCAACCCTTTCTGGTTAATTCTGAGATATGTTGCACAAGGATTTTTCTGTGTGAGAACTCATTGTGTATTTATGTGACAGCTTTGCTAATCCTGTGAAAGGTGTCACACATATTTCAGCACAATCAAAGTTTAGAAATACGATGTCTCTTATCCCTAATCATGGCTCAGTCCTATTTGGGTGTTTGATATAACAATGAGTTCATAACACAAAAAATATGTCATCCTGACAAGCATAAAAGATTCATCCACGGATTTGAGGTCATACATTCTTAAATATGAGCATACTAGAAGCGATAGACTTTGATGCCTTGAAAAATACATTCATTCATTCTGACATAACTACACTTTTATAGAGATAAAAAAAACTATGTGCAACTCTTTCTCATAACAGAAGTCGGTTATACTCAATATCAGTAATACATTAATAAAATGGTAATCATTTTCACCTGTGTGATCCCTCGAACCACTGAGAAGATATGAAAGTAAGTATATATTTAATATGTATGTATGTAGGTTGGTTGGTACGTATACAACAAGATTTATAGCGTAATGGTTTGATAGAATGGCCCGAAGAAGAACTGGCTGTACAGGAAGAAAAGAAATATACCACCATCACAGCCAACCTTCACAGTGGACCTCAAGCCACACATTACACACCACTTTGAGTAACTCCACCTACGGAGGCACCTTGACTACCAAGTCTTGTATTGCGTATACTCTATTTGGACCTTTGCAACTATTACAGCCCCTTCTGTTATTGTAGAGGAAGAAGAGGTTTCTCAAAATCAACTGACAGTGGACAACCACAAATGCACACAGTACATTTGGCAACAGAAGCTTTACTCCTGCCTGTTATATTAGTCTTAAAAGGTACAACACATTTAGGCATGTATTTGTATGAAATATAATGAATTATGCTTAGACATTTTTTAGTTTTATAGTATTTGAAATACATAACGTTGAACCCAATCAAAGAATCTTAGTAACTGTTGCTTGTTGTGTAAATATCTATGGCAAATAAATGTATATTTATTCAGCTAAATGACATGTAATATATTGATAATGGCTGTCCCCGAACTGGGTTAAAGGCTGCCTTTCTCCTTTGGGAGAACCCTGGAGAACCTGTTTCAAACACTTCCACTCAACTGGAAAACTGCCAAGCTTTAAAATTGCCTCCATCAATCAAGAGCTTTTAAAGGATGCAACGAGCAATTTCATGGATGACTTTTTTTCAACTTTGCCAACATTATTCCCCATCAGCTCCGTGTATTACTGTGCCATTTTATTCCTTTATCCAGCGTCACAGAAAAAAAAAAGACTCCCTCAGTGCCTTCTCATGTATTCATGTATGCCGACTTCCCTGTCTTTCATTGTTAACTTAGCTCAAACTGATTTTCTTATTCCCACTGTGAAGCTGATCTCAGAAGAGGAGAACATTAAAATATCTAGAATAAAAAGTGTTATGTTATGAGGACAATGCTTTAGAGGAATGAAACTCAACCTAGATTTCTCAGAATATGGAGGACTTTATGGAGGACTATATGGAGGTTGCTTTCACAAAATTTGAAAAATGCAATTCCACAGCATTGTACTTGCTCTCAGGCCCCATTTTCATCTTGAAAAAATGGCTGATGGAGGCCTTTGGTGAATATGGGGCAGCCGAGCGGGGAAGAGAAGGGAGAAGATAGGGTCGATGTATTTGTGATACAGAACCGAGCCTCCCAGTTTGCTGAAAGAACACCTGGCTCGCAGGAATACGGGTGAGGTGAGATCTAATCAGCGGGAGAACTTTTTGAGAGTTACTGCATATTTGAATGATAATTCATCCCCCAGAAAAAAGAAGGAATAACCAACAAAGTGTGAAAAATGTAAAAATCGCGACACGTCTCAATACACCGACCGCTTCACGTGGTACGTGAGGAAGTGTGGTGTAAAAATAAATTCAGCTGCCTGCTGTATGTTTTATCACTTGTCTCCATATACGTTCCTTCATGGCAAAGCAGCCTGCTCTTAAATATGGTGCATCTTTGCCAAAGTACCTTTAAATCTTTGGGTGAAGATAGTGAGATATTATAATCTGCCTGCATGTGACAGGTGGAGGGGAACCAAATATGAAAAGGTTTGTTGAATCACATATTTTTTGATCAAGGCAGCATAAGGACTAACCGGCTGTCATATTTTACAGTTTGTGCGTTGGTAGGATTTCTTTCAAAATAAGTCAATTTTAGCCTTCGTGATTTTATCTGCTAGGCGGAAAAAAGACTGACATACATGCACAGTCAATTTAACAGTGCTGATATAACCAAATGGAACCAAGTTGGAATTCAAAAAATGCACACAGATACAGAATAAGTACAATACGTTAGTCAGTTTTCTCCAACAGAGTGAACAGCCATCCACAGCAGCCAACTTCCTCTTCACATACGTTTATAAAATGCATCTCTGTCCTGTGGCAAGCTGACATCATTGGGTCGAAGTATAATGCCCGCTAAGGCCACGGAGAAAGGTGACCAGTCTAGCCAGGAGCCGTCATTATGAGCCCATTGAGCCAGTCAGAACTCCAAATCAATTTTCAAGAAATGGCAAAATCTGCGGTTTTCTTTTACTTTCCATTCTTCAAATTAACACACTCCAAATGCAATCATCAGCATCGACTTCAATTGATCTCAATCGCCTTAATCAACATTTGGATGGCATAACTGTTAATCATTTATTTTCCGAAGATGAAAGGATGCACAAAATGTGTCATCCAACCCACTACATTTCAAGGATTTTGTCCAATTATTCTCACATCTCAGTTATTGTGGGTGTAGTAAGGAACATCCAATAAATGACGAGATGGGGAGGGTTGTGTAAAAATGGACACGCTGAAGACAGGCCTTCTGAGAGGACGCCATGTGACCGATGTTTGGATGCGTGTCATCTCTGTGGAGTTGACCAGACACTTTCACAAGAGCTCAATGGGTGTTGTAATGCAGACTAGTTTCTGACCCTTTTTGCTTCCTATGTACACACGCCACAACATTTAGTACACGGAGTTTAGTTGAGGATGGATGTGAAGAGCGCAGCACAGACAAGAAGGTTTCAAAATGATCTACAGCTTTTCTGTAGGCCGTGTTGGTTCATTCATATTTGTCAATGTGTTTATTTTTAAAATTGTGTAGCAATTTAATGAGATAATGTCATCTCACCAGTTTTTCATACATCACATCAGAGCTGCTCTGATTGGTGGTGAAATTAGAACAGGGGCAGTCAGATGTTACTACAGTACGTTTGATGAGGCCTCTCCAGAAGTTTGGGACAGAATATGGCAGAAAAGTAATTTGCTGATACAATGATACCCACAGTTGCCCCGTCTGTTCATGCACAGCAATTTCTCCATCCTGTCCACAGACAGGGAACACAGTACAGTACAGGCTTGGTTGAACTGGCCTCTGGGCCTTTTACCACAAAGTACCACCCAGTCCTGTTGATAATACCTAAACCTTATGATACAAGCAAACAATCCAGACCTCTGTTACCTGAAGAATAAATCATATCGAGCACAATGTCAATTACAAAGCTTACATACAGTATAAGAATCTACTAAATATATTGGTTAGTTAGATAAAAACAGCTGATGTTGTAGTCTGTAATTACGGTGCGTAGTGAAATCACCACATATCTTCTCGGTTCAGAGAGTGGACTTGATCTATGCAGTCCGTGTTTCTATTTCATCATGAATATGTAAACTGCAGTTATCGTTGTAGTAAAACAGCATCCGTAGGGGCCAAAGCAATGTGATGAAGACTTGTGTCAGGCCAAGTGAGCTGGAACTGATGGTGCACATAATTAATGGTCTGAAATAGACTGAGAATTAGTGCTGGGCTTGGATGTTAATTGACTATGATACTTGGGCTGGTGCCTCTCAGCCTGAGGCTTACTCTTTCCCCCCCCATCACTTTGCCTCGATTTCCGCTGTGTCCTATTTCTCCTCCACTCCTTGCTTGCTTTGCTCAGATTTTGCCTCCTACTCAATTCGCTTCCCCCCTTTTTCAATCTCATTTTCCATGTTTCTTATCCTTTCCTTGTCAGTCTCCGTTACCTTGAAGGTATCTGGGACTTCAAAAAAAGAAGGAAAAAAAAAGTGAGGGAAAGACATGTGGCACACGCTCCTTTTGAAGCAGCCACCTACACAAACTTTGCAATCTTCGGCAGTCTCTTACAGGACAGAGAAGTCTCTGTAATGATACACGAGTTGTAACACTAATAGGACACCAACACACACATAGAACTGCAGGTTAACTATGGATGGGTGACATCGTCTTGATACGATCCGTTTATCAATAATGAATCTGTTCAAATCAATTACCTGAGCGGAGTGAATGAGAGAAGTGAATTAGAGGAAAGAAGAGGCAGACGGATCAAAGCAAGGCTGGAAAGATGAGAACACTCAATTGCAAGGAGGTGTGAAGTTGGGAAGGTTAAGAAGGAGGTCTTAGAAGGGAGCGAAAGAGAAAGGGAATCAGGGCAGACAGAAGGAGCTCTTTAAAGGAACCGGCTGGCCTGAAGGTGTATAGTCTGTGTCTTCATTTCAGAGATTGCATTGTGTCCAGATGTCTGCTAGCCGCCTGCTTGTTCCCTAACCCGTTACTCTCTCCCTCCACCTGCCGACGTCTGCTTCCCGGCAACACGTGTTGCCATGGTGACGATTCTTCCAACATCACGCTGTCATAGAGGCCTCCCCTGTCACCATTACCTTCCATATCGCCAGGTCGTTTATTTTCTGTCGCTGCATGGCCAGAGCGAGGGAAGACAGCCGTTGATTTGTAACGCTGAAGGACAGGCGGAGGTTGGAGGTTGGAGCTCAGCGTACAGAAGTATTCATCATCAGCGAGGTAACGGACTTCGCTGAAAGCGGTTCAGCTCCACTCACAAAGACCCCCCCCCCCCCCCACCATTCGTTCTGCATTTCACCAGCTCCCAGTGAAACAAGTCATTCAAATACATAACTAGTCACAAAGAGACAATGGCATATTGAAACTGAGGGCTTCTAAACCGTAATACTGTTAGAGAATGGAAACAAATCATCTCAAATGAAAGGACAGGCTTGGCTTTCGAGAATCAGACTGAAGTTTCCTGTCGCTTTACTTGCAAATACGTTCTACTTGAAAGAGTGGAATGTAAAAAAGAAGAAACTTCGTATTAAACAAAGATGCAGGTGTAGCAGTAATCAAGTGCTTGGTAAAAACAGCGACTGATGATCCTTTTGAAGTGGATACAGAGGGTCTGCTATATAGTGACTAGATATGATAGAAACAGTAATGAATACTACATTTCTTGAAATAGTTCATACACAGTGGGTCTCCTTGTGCAGGAGGATGTTTTAGTTTCTCCTTCTTTAAAGCGTTTTGTCATTCTGTTTTCACTCTGAAAATACCTTTTCTCATGTGTGCACAGTTTTATCATCGTAAGATCTACATTTGCAGCACCGAATGCCTGCTGCACTAAAATTGCTTTTGGGATTTTAACGTTAGATACATTAGTGCCGTATGTGTCTGTGTATTCAATCAGTTGTTGGTGGTACCCATATACATGTTCAATTAGCTTATTAGTCATAGTTGTATCCAATGACCTCCCTTGTAAGACAATTAGCACTTCCATGTGGTAACAATCCATTCAACAACTTCAACAAACAAGCCACTTGTTTGGGGTGGCAGCAAAATCCTGCCCTTCCTTAGAAATGCAAGCACATTGGTATCACTTTTACATTTGACTGCTATTCTACTATGACTTTAACTTTCAAGCTCATGATTTACATATCTCTGTCTTAGTAAAGCTCAAACAGAATGTGGGCCCACTTCTGCGTGGAGCTCAAAGTGTTAGGGAGGGCTGCAGATTAAAACGGCGTCCCCTGGGTGTGCTCACCAGGCTGTTCAGCACCGCTCGCATGGGAGATTCACTACATACATTCTCTTTTATGGCCCTTTCCTTATTCATCATAACACAGCTTCAATTTTATTAACTTCTCCAGCCAAGCATACATCTTCGCCTGTGCCATCAGTCTTTTCCTCTCTATTTCCATCCATACAGCAGCCGTGTCCAGCCAGTTCCCCATAATGCCCATAAGCACACACACGCACACTTATACAGATTCAACACCGCGGAAGGCTGAGTAAGTGAACACTTTTTTCTCTGTATGGTCTCTGTGGTCCTGTTGGGTAAAGAGTTGTTCCCCAGTTGTGCCTTTCTGCAACACTGTCACAGCTGGCCTCCTTCAAAAAGTGTGTGATCAAAGGAAAATATGTACATATGTACTCTAAAATGGAAAGAACCAATGAATACTGAATATAAAATATTAGCAAACCCAGGAATTTCCAATCTTAAGCATGTAATTGAGTGCTAATGTAAAGCATCCACCTTCACACATTTGTTTTTTTCCTTTGGCTGTGAAAGCTTTGTTGCACACACACAAAAGGCAAATTTAATTTGCCACAGTTTTCTCCGATATACGAAACAGTTCCCTGAAATGCAATATTAGCTCGTTTTTTTCATACAGTTTTTCCAATAATACATTTTCAAGTTTTTGCCATTATGGAAACAGGTCTTTTCACTTAGTGAAAGAATAGCAATTTTTACCTATTAGGTATAGCTATTGAGATACTTCAATAGTGTGCTATTTTTTGTTTTTGACCAGAATTGACATAGAATAATTTACATACATCTAAAAAAGAATTGGAATAACTTTCATCCAGAGAAGTGATGACATAATCAACATTCAATGCGTCCAATACTTCAGTTAATTACACAAAAGGAAAGACATTCCCACAAGCCAGAGTGATACTTTGATATTGTTGAGTTCAAAGTAGTAATAGTAGTGTTAGCAGAAAAAAATTAGGTGGATTGTGGTCAACACAATAACTGCAAATTGTAGCGTGTCAGCACACTAATGCTACCATTTACATAACGCATTGTTAAATAACACGGTTATTGGGGCTTAGGTAAAATTACTTGAAGTATTACCTGAAGTTGAGTTAAAAAAACAAAAACAAAACATGCAACGGATGAAGCTTGCTTCTCATTCAGGATTCATGAGTGGCCCTCAGCTATCTCATCCCCAAAAAGAATTCTACAAAAAGACAGTCCAGATCATAATGAGAGAAGCCAAAACGGTGCAGAAACTGTCGTATTCAGTTGTCCGATCCCGCCATATGCCCCGGCTCCTGTTGACATACTTTCTGCTTAAGGGAGAGCCAATTTATTTCCACAGAAGGATGGACCACTTGTGACATTTGGCAATGGTGCATCAGACGTTTCATTCAGCTGTTCCAGACACACAAACAAACAAAACACAGAAGGCTGGGAGGTGGTAGCGTTTGGGATAGTGGCAGGAGAAGCTTTGATAAGCTAAGTAGAGTTACGTATAATTGCTATTTTTGTCATGTCATGTCTGTCATGGTCCGTGGGGGTTCTTCTATAACCACTTATCCACCTACAGTATGTTGGGGTGGTTGCAAGCATATGTGCAGACATGAAAAGAAACATACAGCTACAATGATTGTTTTCCAATATCCCACTGTAATCATTCTCCAAATAAATACTTCTACAGTTGCCCTTTTGTATGATGTTGCATTTTGTTGAATGGCCCCAATAATATCTACCATAGAACAAGGAATTATCCTTGCAACCTTCTCAAATCAATGGGCTGTTTTGCTAAAAGATGTGTTTCAAGGATGTTGATTCAAATCAAAATGTACATGCATGAGATTTCCAAATCACTGCAGTGTACTAATAATGCAGCTAGTTTATTCAGCAAGGATTAGGCACAATTACATTTTAGTCACATCACACATTATAAATTATTGTTTTTTAAATTAGGTGCTTTCTCTGTTAAGAACAGGTCACCATTTGCCTGCACATATTTTATCCTGAATTTGAATAAATGCCAAAAATTTTGATATATTTGATTCTAAATCATATAACATAATGAAGATTTGGGACAGAATCATATAAGGGTCCCCTGGAGACATATTACAGATTTAGGATCCTGATGGGGTTGAATTACTTTTCTATCGAAATCACGGTAAAGCACGAGTAGGAGGAAACAACCCAGAATGCAACTGCAATGCCATTTCGTACACATATAAACCGAGCACATCTTCAAGCATGCAGAAGAGTTGGTCTTGTTGTGTGTGTGGAGGCCACTCAACAGAGACAGCACTCCTTGCAACTCCACTCTCTCTCTTTTGTCCTTATCCCTTTTGACCTTTCTGCTGCATTTGACACAGTGAACCACCAGATCCTTATTTCTTTCTCCAGGAAGTGGGTGTCTCAGGCTTTGCTTTCTCCCTTCTCCCATGCTGCCTCAACAACCACTCTTACCGGGTAACTTGGATCTGGGTCTGAATCTTGTCCTCTCACCGCTGGGGTGCCCCAAGGCTCCGTCCTTGGCCCCTTCCTCAACCAGCAGCACGAACCTCTGCCTGTTTGACTGACATTTCTCAGTGGATGGCCGCCCACAACCTGGAAATTTACCTTGAGAGCCTCTTCCACAAACGGCCAGACTGTTACCTTTGACAAATGCGTCCTAACTGTCCCAACTATCTGTTATAACATTGCTACTTGCGTACCGTGCAGCCATTAAATCAGGTCCAGTCTACAGCCAGGACATGGTCGAACATTACGTCCCTACACACTCACTCCGCTCTGCATCTGCCAATCTGCTTGTTGCTCCCTCGCAGACAGCTAAACACTCGACAACATACCGGCTGTTTGCAGTCCTGGCTCCTAAATGGTGTAATTAGCTCCCCAATGATGTCGGGACAGCAGAATACAGCTTCCGGCGCAAACTAAAAACACACCTCTATGACTGTAGGTGGAGCAGGTACCTCTTTATTAATCCTTACGATTGCACTTACTCATAGCACTTTGTAGTTTGGCTTTCTTGAAGAAATTCTGATTTCTTTATTCTTGTTGTTTTGGGTCTGTGCCCTCCTGGTTAAATGCACTTATTATAAGCTGCTTTGAATGAAAGGGTCAGCTAATTTTCACATGTAATGTCAATGTTGCAGGGGAGTTGCTTCGCCTCCCTTATAGGGCTAAAATGTGCATGGATTTTCTTTTTAAAGAGGATGGTTGTGCCAGGCATCCCACATGCAAGTCTAATAAAATGCTTTCATTAGCAGAGCCACCCAGGTGTAACGTGGCCATGAAGGCAGGATACCCAAGTTAAAGGGGAGTGCAAATTCAAGCCCATTCAAGCAAACATTAATCTGTGTGATGGCTCAATAGACTTTTTATGTCCCTGTGTGCAATGGGCCTGTATCTGTTAGTGTGTGCAAATGAGAAAGGTAGAAAGGCAAGTTTGTGTGTGTGTGTGGCACGCTTCATTCACACAGAGACATGCCTTGTGTCATATGGTGCTGAAGGCAGGTCTACACATGCATGTGCTCCGATTTCCATACTTAGCTCTGGGACACTCTCTGATGGGATGTAATCACTTTATCACAGTAATGGAAATTGGATTTAATTCTCTCTTTTCAGCGGGAACATGTTGATTCAGCCTCACTTCAGCTTGGAGGGGAACATTCTTGGTAACTGATTCCTTGCTGAGTGCCCCTCATCCAGGCCATAAACACAGATCTTATTTGTAGAAGCGGTAAAATTGGTTAATTAAAAACAATAATTCACTACCGGTCGTTAGCTGCTGCTAATTAAGCAGAGTTGACAGAGCAGGGTGTGTGTGGTGAGGTGGCTGTTACAGGATATATATTGCTTTTTAGTCTTCACGCTGTCAATGTGGCATGTAAGAGATATACCACTTATTTCTGTCTCACAGGAGACTCCTGAAGGATTGAACGATGCACCTGGAGGTCTACTGGGAGATACCCAGACTTAGTGTTTAGAACTACCAGCCCTAAAATGATGTGGTAACCCCAAATATGTAATAAAAAAAGAAATAACACAAAAACCTCTGTGGCCACGTTTATATCAAAACCTGTCGGAAAATAAAAATCTCCCGACAGCTCTCTCTCTCACATTCTAATCCTTCCCTCTTCAACGTGGAGCTAGAAGTGCAATTTTGTAAATCCGCCCAGCAGATCAAAGTGCTACCATGTTCAAATGGCTGCCACCCACCCACAAGCCTCTCCCGTGGAAGAGCAGCATCAGCACAGTGTGTCTAAGGAGAGTCGAGACGGCCTGATTAATCTTCTAATAGTTCCAGAGAGAGATAAAGACGGATACTGTAGACGCAGCAACAGGGAAGGGAAGTGACAGAGAAAGTTTCTGAATTACGCGTCATGTTCCCGCTGGAGAAAGTGAAGAGAAGACAAGCCACGGGGAAGGCTGATGAAAATGGCCACTTTTTTCATCTTGGCTGTGACTCTTACACATTTTTACATTTGAAATGATGAGGGTCCTTTGAATGAAGGCTGCTCACTGCAGCACGGTCCCCTGCCCTCCTGCCCGGCTTGTCTGTCCTCGACAGACGCCTCAGTCTGCTCGACAGGATGTTAATATCTATCAAACGGATTCCATAAATATATGAAATAAAGATCATAATACTAGATAAAAGGGACGTTAGTGCCAATTCATTTTGGGGGACACGATGGAGAGTGTCATCTCCAAAGAGTATAGAGGAATTTAGAAGGCAATTGAAAGAATGAGAGTGACTTAGCTAAGACTGACAATTGACAATTCAATCATTCAATCTCGATTCAATGGAACCTTGAGCCACCACTAGAGCTTGTTCTAACAAAACAGGTATGATGGGAAGATTATTTCATTCTACTTGAGTGATGCAAAACATAAGACTTTTTAAAAATATAATTTTCCCACCCAATCCAACAAACCAGCTCCTCTAAATCTTTTCAAATCAGTGTATTTCATCTTTTTTTAGGTGAAACTCCCAAACTCGATCACAATCCGCGTTGACAAGCCCTTCTTGTCCATCATGCACACTTGGAGGAAATATCACATATGCAAGACGAAGGCAAAAAATATATTAAAATGTATGTACGAAGCAAAAGCATCTTCAAAAACAACATTGAGTTTAGATAAGCAAAGGATCCGGCAGAATGTGAAAAAATAATTGCTTTGTTATCAGGCCCTGCATAATAAATTGATCACTCTTTCTTTGGTAACGCTTATATCAATGAAACCGATTTTGTTTGGCACATGGAAAAAATAATTATGTTATGTTTATACAGCTTGCATCACTATCATCAATAATGTAGCTGGTGTTGGATGTCTATGCTGTTATAGGCGGGGAAGTGATGGAGAATACTTTGCTTTAATATGAGAGCTCCTCCTCCTCCGGCTCCCTGTGGTCTGAGATAGTACAAAGAGGAGGAGCAGGTGGAGATTAGAGGTTATATGATAGCACAGAGATTTCTTTCTTTCTTTTTCTTCACTGCACACTGAATTAAAATCTTTATACATACTTGTGTGTTTAAAGTCACAGTAGAGGGTGAGGAATTACACAACAAGCAATCAACACAAAACTTGATAACATCTTTGTTTGAAGCCAGAATTTATGGTACCAGTACACAGCTCATTTTTTTATTCAGCCAGTTGCGGCGATCCACCGAAAAACATTGTGCATTATTTTCTAAAAGCATGAAAATAGGTAAAAAACATTTGCAGCGGGAGTTTGGCATGAAAACTTTCATCCTTCACAATGATGAAAGTGCAGACCGGACTCTTGATTTCCAAATGAAGCCTGGGGATTGAGGTATTGCCTGTCCCATTCAAGGCAGGATAATGGAGTACTGTATTGAAGTGGCCCTCTCCCTGACAAACAGGAGAGCTGCTATGAGTGACTGTCGCCTCCTCAGTTTGTCTATGACAGCGTCTGTCTTCATTCAGCGCTCTTAAATTGGCTTCGGAACCGATTGGAAATGGTTCTTTTATTATACAGCTCCCATAACTCCCCCTCTCATCAAAGCGGGGCCATCTTTCATCGGGAAGATGACGTTTCCATTAGGGTCTGCCAACTTCTTACTGCTGCTCTGTGAGTTGTGGTGCTGGGGGAGAGCATTGTTAACCAACACAATGACAACCAGCAGGATATCACTGGCATGGGCGTGCACAAGCCTAGGTCGCACCAAGGCAGTTCATCAGATGACTGCTGAGCCAGAAACGCACACAGAGTGAGGCGCATCGACACGCAGTATCTCTCTATATGGCTCGCTCTCTTTTATTCGCTTGGTTACACACACACACACATGCCGAAAATTCACCGATCTGACAACGGAGACGCAGACAGAAAACAGGACTTGGCTAAAGGGACCGTGCCTCTCAGCTCTTCCTCGCCAGTTTTAGTCTTTCATCAAAGGTACGAGCGGCCCACGAGGTTCAGCTGTCAATCCGGCGACGTGTTCAGTCCCCAAAACACACAACCGGGGAGCTTTCAAAGACTAAAGCCTGCTCTCTCTCTCTCTCTCTCTACCGCGCAGGTCGCCATCTTCATTAGCTTTGTCTCCAGACAAGCGGCTCACGTAAGCAAAGAGGACTCGCTTCTAGAAGGCAGGATGGCTTCAAAGCACCGGGACAGCACACAGAGCAAGGGCACGTTATGTTCTCTACCACATATTAAGGCAGCCTGTCGGCCCGGGCCCGGTGACATTGTTGGTGCTAATGAGGACACGGCTGTGCCTGGTGTGTGTGGGTCGGCCGAAAAAACATATGCTCAGGTCCCACTCTGGGAGTTTTAATTAGATCTACATTATCAGACTGTGTCGCATTGGCCCTATCAGCTACTTTTTGGATGCATTATAAACCAAGTGAGCACGGGAGATCTGCACTGTATGCAAATCATTCTGTCGATGCCAGGCTAATTTTACATTTACGCCGCTGCTTATTTTAAGTTGTCTGCATTTCTCCCTGACAATTTGTCTTTGTTTGCTGCTTTTTTTATTTTTTTTTATTTTTTTACAGCATTTCCGCCATCAAAATCTTATCAGACTCAACTCCTTGACGTTTGCACTTTGCTGTAAATGTCAGCTTGCTTTATGAGGCCATTGATGAGTTTATTGAACAATTGAAAACTTGCGGTGCTCAGTGCAGCACAAGAGCGGCTGCCTGTCATCCTCCACAGAAGCACTACAGATAAATCACGATTTCATGGCCACTGAAATGGATCCCTGCAAAGCCGTACAGAACTACCGGGCATTACTGAAGGTCTATCCAATGATTGCAGTTATTGTCTGGATATGGTACAAAAATAAGTACCAATTACCGGAATGGAAAGTAAGTCCTTCCATATTATTTTTGTAATCTACCATACACCTGTGTGACTCAAAATGTGCCGACAACGTGACATAACCAACTCAGTCAGGCCAACTCATCTCTTAGGCCTTATGCCTGGGAACTGATCTAATCTCAGGGCGGTCCGGACTCGGCACTCGTCCGGACTTGCGGTTTATAAGGGGAAAGCGATCAGACCAGGGTGGTCAGCGCCACTGCCATGATGATTAATGTTGTGCATTAGAGCTGTCTGGACTTCTGTGTCCATGCTGCTCTGCAACTCCGCCTAGTGGAGCACAGAGCCGAGGGAGGGAGGAGGAAGCAGGTACTGCACGCTGCTCCTGAACACTTATCTGTGTAAAACTATTTTCACTCTTGCTGGTTGACTGCAAACAGAGCCTACTGGGATCACGTCCCCTGGACCAGTCCCATAGGTGTCTCACAACCCACGATGGGTGTTTGCATGCAAACTCCTAAAAAACTAAGGGCAAAGGATGACCCTGACAAGATGTCGGTCATTTCTCCAAAACTCAAACGCAGTATATCAGAGTGGAATGGATGGAAAATGCTACGCTCGTGTCCTTTTACTAACGTACAACTACAACCCTCTTTTAATCTTATCCTCCTGATCCCCCTGTGCCAACATCTGGCTTGTCCTTTAATGACATGTTTGGGTCTTTACTCTTTATCTTTTCAGCTTCATGCTTTCCCTTCTTGATTGTCTTTGGGTTTATCAGTCATCTTGCACGGAAAGGTAATAAGAGGCCAACATACAGAGGGAGCCTTGCTCCGCTTTGTCATTTTGCTGTCTCACGCCCCTTCTTTTTGTCTTTTTTTTTGTGTATTTGTGGCAGGAGACCATATCGTGAGATAAGCCCTCTATGGCCCTTTGTGTTGAAATAATACGACGGGCCGATAAGGCCTTTTGGAAGAGTAGTTCACTGCTGCTTCTCTCCTCTCCAATGCGTGTTCCTCTTTCCAAGGTGCGTTAGGACGTCCCCGAGGGGCTGAGAGCTATATAACCCGTCAGGTTTCACCTTTGACAAAATGTCAAGTCTGCCTCTTTGACGTGCAATTAAATGTAAGCGTTTATTTACACAATGTTCTCTACTGTGTTTCAACAGCAACTTGACCTCAAGATTAAGCGTTTTCAAGCTTTTTATTTCATTGTTCCTGGTATTTTTTAAATCAAATATCTTGTGTGTAATATTTCTTCATTATTGACATGCAAAACTTGAGAGACGTGTTAACAAAATAAAACAGCACATAATGGAGCTCAGGTAATTAGTTCTGCACCGACACAAACTTTAAACTTTAGAAGTTCCCTGCTCCTGCCATTACGATGAAGATTTTATGAAGTGGCAATGGTTATACAACTACATCTAGCTCGCAAATACCATAATAATGGCCACGGATGTTTATGGATTAAAGAGCAAACACACACAGACTGTCGCTCAACAGCAGTTACATTTTCATTTGAATGTCTGTGGCTTTCTGACCTGTAATTTCCTCAGAATAATCAACATGGATGAGTTTGAGGGAGACCGAGTATACGTATATTTCACACTACAAAGCTGACCTTTGTTGACACTTCCAGTACATTAAAGAGATATTCTCATCGTTAAACAAACCTAAGACAAAACTTTTTGTCATCTAATTACGATTAACTGTCCATTGCTGCTTAGACGTTTTTTTGAATTTCCCCCAGAGTTAAAGGCAATACGGAGCTGAGAAATTCAAAACACCTGCATAGCCCATAGAACTTGGCTATACAGTATACACAGTAGATGTTTTGGTTTCATACTTCTTGATCGGACACTATAATGCTTCAGTGGTTAAGGGAGATTAAAACTTTAACTTGAGCGTTAAGCTCAGTGTCAATCCAGCAGAGTCACAGAATTCCCACACCAATTTTACAGCAGTTCCTTGTTGCACACGAGGCTATTTCACAGAATGTACTGGTGAATTATGAAGTCAAGGAGAAGAAGACAGTTGATTCATTAGGACAAACAAAGGGAGGGAGACAAAGAGTAAAAAAAAAGGCCTCACATACACTTCTAATTATTGTTGTTAAGGTGTTTGCTTCCTCGTTCTGGGAAGAGCAAACCAAACCATAACGTAGCAGCAATTTAGACCCCCCCCGCGGAATAAGCTTTAAAGTTTAACACCGATGCATCATTTACTGCAACACAAACATAACCTTCTCCCTGCAACATCTCTACTGAGGTAAAGTGCGCTGCATGGATGATAAAGTGAGCAGAATGAGGCCACTGATCCACGGGTGCTCTTCCCACCTCATGTGCTTACCTGAGGGATAGAAGAGGACAAAGGACCAACGTGCGCCTGTCCCTTTGATGTTGCTGTAAGAGGTGCACTGCACATGTAGGCTGCTGACACGTCATGGGCTGTTTGCCCTGGCACACGCAGCACTGCCGGCCTTCTTAGCACAGCTCTTATTATAGCGGAGAGGAAGAGGAACATTTTTTTTGCACATGTGCACATTTACGCGCACACACAATCCCTTTGATGAGGCTATGGAACAATGTGTCTGTGACCAGGGGCTCTGTCAGAGTCCTCGGCTGTAATGCAAGCCAGAGTTGTGTCTTTCAGCTACTGCCCGAAGAGCAGTAACGTAATAATAATAATAATAATATTTATCTTGAATGTCAAGTTCTGCTCAGAATGAACTTAAAGTTAAAATCTCTGTCTCTCAGTTGAACATGGCTATCATTGACTGGTAGCTATGGAGGATATAGGGAGGGTTACTGTATCCATTATTCATAAAAAAGTGAAAGAGGGAGGTGAGTGTTTCTGCAGACAATGTGGTTGCTCTCCCACAAACCGAGACGCACTTTGAAGGCGGGTATCGTTCCCCACTTGACCAATCCCAGTCAAGATCGCTTTGATACGTCTCCTCTTCATCTGCAGCTTCCTGCTGCTCATTTGCTCTTAATGTGTTATGAGTTCATATGCTTTTTGGGTGAAAAGAAAATCTAAAAATGTAGCAATCTTTTTCTTGTTCCTGGAAGACACTTTCCTCCACAGAACCAAATTAAAGAAAGAAAAAAGAAAGAAAGTCGCGCTAGGCCACAAAGAGTACGTCAATTCACCCGCTGTGGCATGCAGGGAAAGATTTCCACGGCAGCACATAATTAAAAACAACACGCGTGTATGTGAAATATATTCTAAACATATTCTCTTCCGATGGAAGGCACAAGGGGCTGGAGATGAGCGCAGTGCAGCACTGTAAAAAGGTAATTAAGTTGACCCCAACAAGGCGAGGCGTCTGTTTTAATATTTCCTGCAGCCTCACACAAAGCACCGTGGAAGCCGTCAACATGAAATTATGAAATAATTAGCTGAGAAACAAGCTAGAAGATTTTTCTTTTCCGGGGATATGTGTAAGTAATTGTTTAAGTCATTTCAGACATGGCTTCTTTGACCCTGGTGAACACCATTAAGCACCGGTTGTCATACTGTGTATGTGTGGTAGTTTAATGTTTAAGATTATTCAAAATCTTTGTTAGGTTATTTCAGGAAATAGCCTTCCCTTGAGTGTTAAAGTCAAACTAAAATGAGGAATTTCACTTTTTGAGTGATGACATTGCAATGACACGCAGCTATTGTGCATATTTCTCCATTCTTTACCAGATTAAACTGGTTTTGGAACTTTCTATGAAAGCAGCTTCTAAGCTTCGAGCCTCTTGGTTCATTGCATGACAGCTGTTAACTGACTTCTTTCTAGTCCATTATAATAATTTTTATATAATTTTTATGTTGAATAAATCTGGCTGAACAGAATATAAAAGTCAGAAAGTGGAAGTTGGGCTTATTCGCCCCCACTCAGAAAGTGAAAGTTAGATGGTCTACTTCCCTAATTGAAGAAATGAAACCAACAACTACACTTTGCTTTTCATTCATGTTACTCAAACACCTGCTGCATCTAAGTAGGATTAACCCAAGAACCCATCACCTGTCAATCAGATGATGAATACATCTGTTTACAGATATTGAGCTAACATGTAGATATTTGACTGCAAACATGTGAATCAAAAGGTCAAAATTTACAGCAACTTCTTCTCATAACATCGGTAACAAATTAAATTACTTCAGTCCAAACCGAACATGTTCACCATGTGAAGGACCCTTATGTCGGGGTTGACAAAAATAAATCGCTATTTCTACTTTAGTTACTAGTTTAATTCAAAAAAGGAATACTACTTATTTGATTTCAATTCCAATTCAATCACCATAAACATATTTATCCCTGAGATGAATTTGTTGGAAGTTGACGTGGAAAAAATATATTCAAAATGTAGGAATATTTAAGAAAAAGTGGGAAAATAATAAATAAATGCACTCCATATGCCTTAGCTGGGAGATGATGTACTTTGGCTCACTGCAATGGAGCGAGAAATAGTGAGACTATTTTTATCCCACCCTGAGGGCCGGGGCAGCTGTGTCAAAAGTCAACAACTATCATGACTCCATGCTGCAGCGCTCCAGTCCCAAACGCACACAAACTCCTTAAAACCACACACTAATAAGGAACGCTTAAAACGTGAAATGGGGGAAAACGTTGATGGGCTAATGTATTTACAAGGACATGTCCCACTAGAATCTAGGGGAAAGGCAGCGTGAATACAAACTAAATGCATCCCTTTGGATTGTCGTAACAAATAGAAAGCCCGTGCTCTTAACCCGGTAACTCAGAAAGGCGAACACGCGTGACAGTGTAACATTAGCGATGGAATTTAACCCACTTTATCCATGACAATATCGCTGTGTATGAGGAATGCTCATCATTTATATATTGATGTACGGCTTTGAGAATGACAAGCTTTACTCACTGTGATTTGTTACACTAATGAAAGTAAAGACACATTATTGTCCTGCCGTTTCAAACACACACACACCCACACACACACACACACACACACGCACACACACACTCCTTCCTCTTCATGGACCACTTGGCTTTTTAGTGGCAAAGAGCTTGAACAAATTGAGGAATGATTTGAATTGAAAGATGAGTAATGGTGATTCTAGCGCTGTCCCTTCTCAATATGGAGATGATGAGATTTGATTCTTTGAGGTCAGGTGCATCACCCGAGCTCTATGACTAAAAGGAGGCCATTCGCTCTCACGTACAAGATGTTGTGCATGATCAGTCACGGCTGACATGAAATCAATGCTATATTTACCAGTCCAGTACCTACGGTGGCCGAGAAGGTTCAGACAAATACAAAAGCAACAACACAACCGCAAACGCCACAACACAACACGAACGCCGCAACACGAAAATACAAAAGCCACATCACAACCGCAAATGCCACAACGCAACACGAACGCCGCAACGCAACGCGAAAGCGAAAACGGAAGTAGCTGCCCACGGGAGCGAGCGTATTTTGGAGGAACGGAGCTGGAGGATGGCAGATCGTTTAAGAAGTAAGTGAAACATGATTCCTTACTTTAACTGTAGCCGCAAGGAATCATGTTTCACTTACTTCTTAAACGATCTGCCATCCTCCAGCTCCGGTGTTACGTGCCGACTGGGTTTTTGAACCTACTGGTTTGGCTACGCGTGCGTGTTTGTTTTGCCCCGACAGCGGCAGATGTTGTCTGCCTCGGTCACCTGATCCGTCACACAGTCGCAAACATATTTCTGAAAATGTTCAAAATGCATCCCATATCCAATGCAGCGGTTATGATTGTATAAGTGAGCACTACATCACTGCTACGTATAAAGAAATAAATAAAAGAACATACGTTTATTAAAAGATCGCCACAACCTGGATTCGAACCCGCAGTCGAGCAAAATAGCAAAACTTTATAAGACGGCGGCGCTACGCCGTCGGCCAACCGAGCTGTCAAATGCCGCTACTGATTTCACTACTTATCATGAAATTGCAAATCGTCAGTGGCAAGAACATCTTTTGGTTCAGGGTGAGCCAAGACAACTGGTTTTTGGTGGCGTAGCGTGAAATACATAGTTCTGTCAAGTTTTCTAGCACATTGCCCAAGTAGGATTACTCTCTTAATAACATCTAAACGCGTAGCCAAACCAGTAGGTTCAAAAACCAGTCGGCACGTAACAACGGAGCTGGAGGATGCCAGATCGTTTAAGAAGTAAGTGAAACATGATTCCTTGCGGCTACAGTTAAAGTAAGGAATTATGTTTCACTTACTTCTTAAACGATCTGCCATCCTCCAGCTCCGTTCCTCCAAAATACGCTCGCTCCCGTGGGCGTTCCTCCAAAATACGCTCGCTCCCGTGGGCAGCTACTTCCGTTTTCGCTTTCGCGTTGCGTTGCGGCGTTCGTGTTGCGTTGTGGCATTTGCGGTTGTGATGTGGCTTTTGTATTTTCGTGTTGCGGCGTTCGTGTTGTGTTGTGGCATTTGCAGTTGTGATGTGCCTTTTGTATTTTGTGTTGTGGCGTTCGTGTTGCGTTGTGGCATTTGCGGTTGTGTTGTTGCTTTTGTATTTGTCTGAACCTTCTCGGCCACCGTAAGTACCACTACTATTCTTAAGTTCTGCACGTTATTCTTCAGAGAAAAGAAACAGTCACCGTCGGCTCCCCGTTCTTGTTCGTGAGACTGAAACCAACGATGGGGGACTACATGAGGTGAATGAAGCTCCCTATGCATGCCTTTCCACTGCTATCTCCTCATCATGGTCAGCTATTACCTCGGCATTACGGTGGCTTTAGCCTCCACAACTGCCAAACAAACTGACACGCAAATGGCACTTCTGGTTCCTTTGGTACTAAGGGAAACGATGTGTACGCAGGGGAAGAGGGGGACGGCATCTGGTTGAGTTTAAATGTGGCGGAGCGTGGAGTTAAAAAAATATACTGTATATGCATGCAACTACGATTACAGATACTCTTTCTTTGACGAATTGATCCCACAAAAGAAGTAAAAAGAGATGAATGGGAAAAATTAATTTACTAAAAATTCAAATCCTGAATAAAACTAACAAACACAAATAGAAGAAAATTAAAAAATGATGGAGCGCCTCACCATCCGTGGTATTCTACTGATGATTCACAAATCACATGCTCTGTTGCTTTATTACCTTTTGAAGTGGATGATTTTGGCAGCTCCCGGCTGTCTTAACTTATTGTACCAGTGAGCTGAGGAAACCCAAGAAGTAAGAGTGACTTGTGTCGGAACAAACCCATGGAAAGTCTGATCACTTGTGAGATGGATGTTTACTCCTACCGCCTGTTCACTGGAGCGTGACACTTCAATATGAATAATGTCACGGGGAACCAATCTCTGTTTGGACACCGTGCTTTTAACACAAAGGTACTTTACCCCGGCTTCTTTGGTCTGGGCCTTGCGTACATTCGAAATTTGTACTTTATCTCTTTTAAATTAATTTGTATCATCGTGCTTGAAGTAGTAACTGGTAGGTTAACATCAGTATAGTTTTAGCTGCCGAAGATAAAAACAAGCCGTACTTTAATAATCATTTCATATATGTCAGTCACTGATAACTCATTGACGTGTCTTGGCCGTGTAACATCACTTGAAAGTTGTAATCCTGCGGGTATTGGATGCAGGTGTGTTCTAAGCATGGGGAGCAAATCTGAGAGGCAATTACTAGGGCTGAAACCTTAGCAGGAGCCTTGCATGAGAATAAGATCTTTTCCCTGGACAGGTGTTATAATAGGAGTTGGGGGGATAGCGTGACACTGGTTCTCACCTGAGACCAGCAGCACCACTGCCGGGTAACAATCTCACCTGCAGCAACAAAGCACCATGCACCGGATTCCCGTAATGACATCTGTGATCGTGCATAAGAAAGGTGAACTGCAAAAGCTTATGAAAGCTTCTATTTTCGAAGTCGCTTCTCAAGCTATATCACATTATTTATAGGTTAGAGAGTAGAAACTGCAATTAAAGGTATCTTCCACCAGAAGATACCCTCCTTTCTAGCAGTCAGCTAAAGGAGGACCAGGGGGAGCAATGCTCTACCAGAGAAGTCATTATTTTTCTCCCACCCTCTCCGCTCCATGGAATATATTATCTTTGCTGTCTTAGCCTTCATTGCTTGCTTTTTTTTAAGGGATGCATGCAATTAGACGAAGGGAAAGAAGAAAGTGCTTGGAATAGGGATTGAGTACCAGCATAATATGAGCTCACTGGTCTCCTTGGGGCCCAGCCGGAGACTGTGAAGAGCCTCTGATAGTCACTGTCACCGCTGCTCACTGACAACAACAAAGCAAGACAAAAAAACAACAACCGCAAAGCCTCCACTTCACTGACTAAATGGCTTCCTAAAATTATACAGATGGATTTCTGATAACAAGTACCCTTGGTTTTTTGTTGGGGGGGGGTGGATAAAATACCATAATAGCATCAAAGTATATCTTACATTCTTACTTTATATATAAACTACACAGTGAACGTATTGACATGTTAAACAGAGAAGGTATGGCACACACACATTGAGTAAATGGTGATTCAATTCTTCCGTATGGATTACTGCACTGGAAACACGCAGGATCATCACATCCATAATTCCCTCTTTTGCATAATGCCATTGTGAGTATTTCCCTGGATTTGACTTTCAGCTACAAATGTAATGAATTACTACCAGATTACTTAGATACTTTACCAGGAAATACTGTCATCCATAGAAGAAGTCTTAAGTCCACGTGGGATACTTGTCAAAGTAGCCTCATCAACCTCAGAAAAGGTAATAGGGATTGTGGAGAAATGGCGGAAGCCTTATTATGAATTTAGTGGTTCTTCCATGTGCGCGGCAGTAATGAGCCTGAGGAAAGTGATTGTCGTACATTTGATGGTTCACTGACTTCACAGTCATTGTCTTTATCTGCGACAGAAAGGAGAGGCGGGGGAAGGATCGCAATTCCTTTGAGGTGCATTTAAATCATGGTCTCCACATATTACTCAGAAAATTCCCTCTTGAGAGTGTGAGATGAGATGGTGTCCTTCAAGCCCCGCTGGGTTTCCTGTCATCATGAAATGGGAGCAGGAGATTAGGGGGGTGAGGGATGTAGAGGATGGAGAAGCAAGGGGGGGGTAAATGCTGAAATCTGGTCTAATCCTATCTCATACAGCTGAAGATACACTCCTCCTTACACATGTGTGCTCCTAGCTGAGGTAACTGGAAGGAATGAGGGGAATAACATGGGGAATCATCATCATCATCATGTATTGTTCGGGAATACACAAAAAATTCCGTTTTTATATATCAAATAACGGAAATCGGCAGTCTGTCCCACTTCATACCTATTTTACTTGAGCAAATAATAAAGTTTACCCAAGATTAGTAAAACAACCTCACTCAATAGTAGCTTGTAGAAAAAATGGGTCACAGTCATTACATGTAAAGGTATTTAACTCAATGCAACCAGGTACGGTTTTGCATGTGACTAAATTCTGCAATTCTTACATAAAAAACATATCATGTGCTCATTGTGTTTAATTGAGTCCTGTAAAGCCCGTCCTTCCCATTGCTATTAATGAGGAGAAGACAGAAGCGTGAAATACATATCTTGATGGTTTATTACAATTTCATAATGTTATTGTGATTTGATTTCCATTTGGCTGCATCACCAAGCTTAAACAATAACCCTTATGCCAATTAAATAACAGAAGCAATTATGCTTTGTAACAAAGTATTTTATAACAGTTTAAACATAATGACGATCGTTTCATCAGAAAACGATTTGCCAGATATTTGACTGTGGCGTTTCATTGATAGCGTTGGGGAAAAAGCAGAATTCAAAGATGTAATATACTCCCATCCTGTGGTGTTTGTGTATTTAACAGCCTTGTTGTTCAACTCAAATAACAAAATGAGCCAGAAATCTGTATGACCTTCATGCCTCCGTTCATGCTTCCATGCTTTTTTTTCCTTACTTCTTTCATTTCTAATGTAATGCAACATTGCAAAAAGCCCCGGGATTAATGTGCAGGAACACAAATATGAAGCATTCAGAGTGACTACTGACGTGGGCGACACATTGCCTCTGCTGTAAGAACAGGCCTTATCAACATTTCCTCTCCATAAAATGTCAATGGAATGCTGCACATTTCATTTACAGGGATACAGGTGCATCTCCTGTTAGCTGTGTGATCTCTGCCTCTCTCACCTCTCCTGTTGCCGTAGTTCATGTCTCTTAACCTCTAACATTCATCAGTAGTATGCCGTGTTTCATTCCTTTCCTTTTCCAGGCCACAGCTTTATAGTAAGTTGCAGTGCACAGTTGCAAACCCAAGAAATCCTAGGGATTCACCTTCACCTCTGGTCAGAGGGGCTTAAATTAATTTCCGCATGATATTTAAATCAAACGCAAAAGTGGGGGAATTGTGCAGCAATAAGTGTGCGTGATCTACAAGCAAGTGAGCAAATTTGTATGTATATTAATTCAGCGCTGCTTTGGGATGAGCTACCCAGCAAAGCCCCGTTGTGCCATTTAATTTAACAAAGTTGCTCTGTCTGTGCAAATCGTTAGAGCGGACATTTTTCATCACTCGCATGAAAGAAGAGCAAAGAGAAAATATTGTCTGTTTCATCCCAATTCAGGTGTTTCATGCAGGCGGCCAGGAGCCTAGAAAGCTGCAGAACACACGAGGGTCTTTGTGGAGCACTTGAACATCTGAGAGAGGACATCCGACTTTCACACCCATGTTGCAATTTATGTTCGTTTGAACATCTCCCCTCTTTCCCCCCCCCGGGTGGAAATTGGTGATGAATGACGTTCGTGAGAAGGGTTGAATCCGTTTAAATTGGACGGTTACCCCTGAATAAAAACTAGGGGTTAAAAAAAGCAAACGCATGCAGAGAAAGTACGCAGCCGTCTCATATGACCAACATCACGGCCGCTCTGAGGCCTCGGGACAGGCCTCCTTATGTCACCGTGTGCTTACTGTGTGAATATCGGTGTGTGGGCAGCCGAGGTTGAGGCAAACTTCAAGACCAATTTCATGTTTGTGAGCTTGTGCTGATCTGGAAATTTTCTGTCTGTGTGTGTGCAATATTCATTTATGCTCCTGGCCAGCATCAGTGTAGTCATGTGTTGGAGGCTGGTCTGTCCGGGATGTGTGCATGTGTGCAGCCACACGCACAGCGCGCATATTCAGCTTACCGATTGAGCTGTTTTTTACATTTGCTTTGGTTGAATGTGAAACTTGCGTCTGTTACAGCAGAAACAATATTATCCATATCGCCAGGGATGTTCAAACATTAACTTCGTCCACTCTCACAAGCTCAGGCTGAGCACCAGGACGTACTTTATCTGCACAGGGGGAATTTTTTTCCAACCTAACGAGTTGATAGAGGGTCAGTTCGCTCCGTTTGTACTGGAGGACATGGGTATGTAACGCGGCAATATAATAGAAAAACATGGAAGGGAAAAAGAGCTTGAATGTTCAGAAGAAACATGCCTTTGAAAATGCGGATAACATTGAAAACCTTAATCAAGGACACTTGATTAAGGTTTCTATTCCTATTTGGAATACCAAGGAATTGTATTCTTTGTAATTTTATATTCACCATAAATGTGCAATGGCCAGGTATGTTTAGCAGCGTCTCTCTCTCTTACATTGACCAAATGCTTGAGTTGATAACACTTGTTTTCCCTTCCAATGTAAATGATGTTTCCTACTTGAGCTAAAACTAAAATAAATAAATGATAGATGAATCATTTTAAATAAAAATGTATTTAAAAAAAAAAAACTACAGCACCAACTTCCATGTGCTGATGGGGGTTTCCATTTGTAACTGGGTGCCAGCGAGAGGAAGGGGATGTGGTCAAATAAAATGTATCCAGGTTGTGTATGCGCTGTATGCAACAGACCAGCATGTCTGCACTTCGACCTGCACACACAGCGAAGACCGGATGAGGGGATCAAGAGGCGCTCCTTCTTAACACAAACAAAATGAGCAAACTCACACCTTACGGAAAATCATCACGTGTCATCAGGTTGTGATTGAACTGTTGCTCAATTCTTATTGGTGAATGAAAAATGGTCTCATCCACTGCAAATCAGTGTGAAAAGCAAAAAATAGAAGGATAGATACATTTGCAATAAAAACTGCAACTTTCTTTTAGGACCTTAATCCTAATATTATAAATCTACATTCCACTGTGGTTAGTCGAGTTGACCGCACTTGCATTTGAAAGATCACTACTAAACAGTGATTGACTTACGATGTGCAGCTTCAGGAAGTCTCCGAGACCAGAGGAGCTATCCACCCTCACCAGGACGGCGTCCTTCAGGTGCGTGCTGAAGCCAATGGCCAGCCGGTCCGCTCTGGTGCTGGGACGGTCATTCGGCGGCCACGTGTATGTGATCAGTCCACCGTCCCGCCCAAAAATGTATGTCGTTCCCGCTAGAAGAAAGAAAAAAGCAGAGATAAATATAAGACATTAAGAGTTTATTGCTCCTTATTCCTCCTCTCCATTATGTACGAGGATTGAACACAACACGGCGCGGATGCAGCGTCGGTGTGAAGTGTTTCATTGTGCTGAGTAATGACTTTGCAAAGCAGCGAGCAACACATTCCTCTTGAACAGCTCTCAGCCCCGTCTGAGAGCTTGAGTACACTAGTATCAATTCATGAGAATGGAAAAATTCTGCAGAAATGAGGGAGGCAGGTACTGGTTCCACACACCCCCCCCCCATAAAGCTCCACAATTAAGCAGTTTTTTTTGTTATTGCCCGCTTCACCTCTAGACGGGGGAGACACATATGAATACTAGTGGATCTGCAGTCATGTCCCTGGTGCCCAGGTAACCAGCATGCCAAAACGGGCACCTCCCCGTCTCCTGCGCTTCATTAGCAGCCTCAAAGGCAGCGTTATTGACTTACTGGTCCAGTTATGCCCTCCCTGTGACCTCTAAACCCCACCGTCTCACTGCATTAGCCCATTGTCTGTCGGAGCCGTATGAAAGGTGTGAACATGGCCGGGGAGATGGAGCTGTTCTAATCACGCAGCTGTTCAGCCTTGTTAGGGTGAACTAGTCAAATTGCTGGTTGAAAATAAGTCAATATCACCAAATGAAGGAAGTGCTTAATAGAAAGGGGGAGCAGGTTCCTGAATAAGGTCAGGTTTACCATCAAATAAGAGCCTTTTTCTTTCCAATTAGACTTCTTTAGGAGTTTCAATTAGTTTCTGCTCGGATATTAAACGTATTGTTGCATGTGGAACAGAGTGTGTATACCTGCATGCTAGTTGGAATGAATGAGTAGGGGACTGGGAAATAAATGCTTGTGAGAAGGGATGAAAATAAATGCAGCTGTCAGATTAGCATAAAATAGCTATCTTCATGAAAAATTAGACAATGGCCCTAGTTTGTTATGCACGCACATGTGTGTATGAGTGAGAAGGAGAAACAGTGAGTGAGCGAGCACGTTAATATGCATGGGGAAAAGGGAGTTGAACAGCCTAAGCCATTCTTACTGTAGAATGTAAAAACTATCGATATATTTTGCATTTACTTATTAATGTCGGTATTCCTTTGTCTCAATTTTCTTCGAAGTGCAATAATTACAGCGCATCACTCTGCTCTCAAGTTCCTTTTCCCACATTCATTCCCAAAACACGATGTCAACCATTAGCCAAAACTATTTGAATCATTTATTTACAATACTGTGATTAACAAATGCTGTTTGCGACATCCAGATCTACGGCAGAATTTATTGTTTTCATAAAGAACAACACAAATTTGTAAAACATGAATGAAAAAACACAGTGAGCACTCTTGTTCGCCTGATGGATAAAACATCATAAAGCTTCATGACTTCTACGAGGGAAATTAAATTATGTGTAATATATTTCCGAGGCAGGCATCATTTCTTTTTCATGAAATCTGGCGGCTACAGCTGAAAACCTGCCTTGTTCCACTAATGCATATCTGATGTTGGCCCCTTCGCAGAGCAATCTCCAATTCATGTAGCTGGACTGTTGTCACTGTCTCCGAGTTTCCCCCCAAGTCATCAAACACTTGCTCCATGCTCGAGCTTCTTATAATTAAGCTCTTTTAAACCATGTCAGAGTGGGAACGCACTGGGCCCCAAAGCGTCCATTTCCCCTCGCTCTATTCATACAGATTTGACACCCACTTCATCCCACTGACAGCTTATTTACATTTGATGACCTAAAAAAAAAAAACATCAAGAAGCTAAAGGTCAACTCAACTAACTACTCAGTAGATTATTTAAATGGGTCCAAAAGAAAACTGAGGAAGTGAAAATAGTAATGTTTATCGATTAGTGGTAAGGCTGAAATCCATACAAGCACACTAGACCAGCGATAAACCCCTTGAGGGACCAGTTAGGATTAAGACGCATGCAGAAACATAAATGCACACCTACACCGCTATGCAGTGGCATCAAATCAGCAGCAACTCGAGTAGCACGAGTAATTATGCACTCGCTCCATATTTGGTATGTGTGTCCTCCTCCGGGACACTGGGGACGACATGATACGTTGTAGCCATTAGATACAGGGGCGTCCTGGAAATACTTAATACCGTTTGTTGTCTTGTTAATTCGAAAAGTGCTTACATTTCTCCCCTATTCATCCCCTGTACAATATTTAATGAAAAAGAATAATGAAAGGACGAGATCAAGGCATATCGCGGGGAGTTTGAGATACAAAGTGCTACTAAGTGATACTAAGAGCTCTACGCTACACGAAACCTAAGAAATTCTATTTGTACTGCTTCAGCTATGCGTTTAGCTATTTGCACGTCTTACTTCAAGACTTTTACAGATGATGAGACCTTCAGGATGAACTCCTCAACCACAAGTTTCCCCTGCTAAGGGATAATGAATTCATCTGTCCTCGCGTTGGACTACACTGAGAGCCCGGCTTCCCTTCAGTTAACATCAAAGGAGATAAACATTGGCAGATCAAAACCCTCCGCTTTCTTGGAAATGTATATTGTCAAAGAGGTGTGTGGGAAAGTAGCCCTTAGGAGAGTTTGATATGCCCCATATGACTTTCTCTGTATCCGTTTCTCCAGCAGGAGCAACAGCAAACTGCTCAGCGCTGTCAAACGAGGAGGCGGAGAGGTGTGAGCAAAGGAAAGCACCCGGTGTGGCAGTTGTGGGCCGCTTAAGATTAACAAACCGAGCAGCCTGCGTGACCGTGCTGCTCAGCTAAGGTCATTCTCCCCGACCGCCTTTCCTCCGACCTCCAAGGCGGCCGGCGTAACGAGCCTCGCATTACCACCTCTGCCGAGAAACTGGGGAGGAATCCAATCATAATTACATAGTTGTGATGGAAATATGAAAAGGCGAAATGACATTATGGATCCGCTTTCCCTCAGCACCTTGCACTTGCGTTTCTCTCTTTCTGGTGCCAAGGATTCCCGTAATGACTGGTGTGCAAAAATAGACGAGTCAGATACAAAATAGCTTCTTTTTTTTTTTGATCCTTTCCATGGATCCGTTTTTCTTTTTTTTCCAATTTTCTCTAGTCGATTATTGTCATATCCATATGTTTGTTTAGGTCTATATACCTTGTATAAGTCCTGTATATGGATGTAAACTTGTATTAAAGCTCGACATATCTGTGACTAAAAGAGAACTAAAAGAGAAATACGTAACATCTGTATGAATTGCTCCATGTTGTTCACACCCAAAACATTAAGAGGACAAAACAATGTTAAGCATAAAATCATTGGGTTTATCTTTGGTCTGCGACCCCCTCAGGGAGGAGGAGTACAATTAAAACAAGCTTAATGAGGTCTATTGGATTACTGTCTCAGGTTGCAGAGAAATCATTAGTGACTTATGAGGACACTATTGTCTATTAAAACACTATCGGTATCTAGTAAAGGAGTCGTCTCTATCAATGCTCCTATCAAAGATTTAGTGTTGAAAGGGGAAAATTGTGAGTCAACTTGACACATTTTTTTAATATCCTGATCTATCCTTCTCGCCATATTTTATCTTCTGGATCAATTTTATGGTCTGCTGACTGAAAAGATGAAGTGGTAAATAGATGCAGGAGTTATAGCAAAACTGTTAAAACTTCCCTTATTTTTAGCTGCATGTTCTGATTTGGCAGCGATTACGAGGCTGTGAATAATAGAGGCAGGAAAATACGGGCACCGTTCACACAGCTTCTGTCTGTAATTAAATGGTGCATCACACCGCATGATCCAAAATAATGATGCCAAAACAGTGATACCTGTCTATATATAAACACATCAATTGCTACAATAGGTATGTGTGTGTGTGTGTGTGTGTCACAAGTATTTTTTCCTGCAAAAATAATATTCAAACATCATGATATCATTGTGATATCTTCCAACAATAATGGAAGTAGGAAATAATTTGTGCTTTGTGCTTTACAACATGCGGAGGGCTTTGTTTACACTTCCGTCAATCTTGAAGACATTTCGTAATATCAATTACTTTAATTTCTGTAAACATATTTATTATAAATATAAAATTGTTAAAGGGTCAACCCCATTGTGTTGTTACTGTGGTGAAAATTATTTGGCAACATTTAATGTATTATGTAGTTGAATCAAAACAACACCTTTCATTGTATATTCACCTACAGCAACGACTTTCCCCACTATACTGTGAACATTTGTGTCAGTTTACTTCAGATTTGTTCACACATGCGCTGATGCTTATGAATTAAAAACATCTCTCCTGTACACCAGGGAGCATTTTCCAGAGGCGGACTGTGCCTTCCTGTCGTGGGGCTTTGTGTTTGGCGAGGTGACATTTCGTTTTCCGGTCGGTGGCAGTGTGGTGTTCTGGCAACATGCTGGGAAATTAATGAAGTGATCCAAAGTAAGGAGAGAGAGAGAGAGAGAGAGAGAGAGAGAGAGAGAGAGAGAGAGAGCTTGTGATATGAAGAATCACCTGGGATGCAGAGTGCGGTGGCCTATAGTTGTGTCCTGCGCTACTTACATTCCTTTAACAAGTAATGCGCACACCTACTGATCCTCATCATGAGCTTATAATGTATTTTTTAGGATATGTCGGCAGAGTATTACTTTCATGCAATTCCCTCAAGCTGGATTTTCTTTGTTGTTATTCCAAGTATATCCACATGTGGCTGCAGGCTGGGGGGTGAACCTCCACCATCGCCAGACTGCACTGTGGTTGGCGGCCATTTACGTTGGCTGTTCACCTAATGTCAAGGAACCATTTCTTCCACTTGGCAATGCAGCTCTTAGCATCAAAGCAGCACATTAGCATACTATGTTATCTCACCCATGCTAACCGAATTAGAAGAGCCTTCATTGGCTCCTTGAAATTAGTCACCTCGTGCTTATTGTGAAACAGTACATTCCTCGTTCTGTGCTTTGACTCTTTTGAATGAAAATGCAAAATATTCACATGTTGAAAAGGCCTTCAAAATGTGATATGTTGTGGTATGTTGTATTGGGAGGCACTGCAAAGGGACCATGCGGTACATTACTTTTACAAAAGTCTATTTGCTCTTGACTTTCATTCATTAACTATGCTTTGTCAAATACTGAAACCTTGATTTGAAAATGTTTCCTTGAACATTCTATTGATGAAGGAATTACATTAGAAACGACAAAAATGAAATGAGCTCTGCTGGAAAAACTCGCCCTCAAGTTAACTGTCAATTTTGTAGCAGCAACCGAACGCTTTGACGCGGCAGGTGAATAATTGCCTGTCACCTTTGACCGCAGCCTCTGTACGTGGGAATAGTTAAGGACAGAGAAAATCAGCAGCTCAGAAAATATGAGTTCAGTGCAATTGGTCTTCCGGTTGTTTGGAGTCAGCAGTTAAAGCACAGCCTCTGGTTGTCTGACCCGTGGGCACAGAGGAAGAAAATTGGCCTGGACAATGAAAACTGGACGGCAAGGTAAGGTGGACACAGCTACAAACCCCTGGGGCTAAGCCCAACCCCCACCACCCAATCTTTATCACTGCATCTGTTCATCGTTTCGTTGCAGTATAGCATGGCCCCTTTCAACAATTTAAAAATCACTCCAAAGCTTTGCTCCTCTTGAAAGCAATTCTCCTTCTCCACTGGTGTGTGAGCGGCCCGTCGGGAGAGACCAAAAAGGCTGTGGATTGTTGACTTGTCCTAATTCCCTCTCAGCACAAACCACTGCCTCCCTTATAATAGGATAGGCAGTTAGAAGAGCAATAGCTGGCATGAGAAAAGGTTTCATCACAGGTTGATGCTGGAACAATCCTCCACAACATACTATTGAAAGCAAAATAAACTTCTCATTTGACCACTTCAACTCTGTGTGAGGGGCAAGGTTTACTGCATTGTGCAAGCAACTCATCAATTTTATACATCATTGGCCCCTTGCTATAATGGGCAGCCAAAACATTTATTGTGCAGGGAGTGGAAATTGAGCCATTTTGCCAGCTAGTGTATAACCGCTGCCATTCAGTCATGAAACTAACTCATCACATAAAAAGCTGTATACTGCACACTCTGCCACCTTGCTTTGCTTCTTTCTACGCTTCTCTCTCCTCCCTTTCATTTCTCGGTGATAAATCCTCCCTTCCGTTTTTTACCAGAAGGCTGTAGCTGAGCTATTCTCTTTTTAGTCAGCAGAAAGCAGAAGGGACAGAGGCGCTAAATCAACCAGGAGCTCAGACTGCCTGCTTAATTTTTTGTTGGCTTAATAAGTCGGAGCATAGTGGCACATACAGAGCACAATCAATGTAAACTTAAGTATGTGTGTTTTAATGTGTTTCGATAATAGCAATTTTAGAGTAACTGATGATAATTAAGTAAATGACGGATGAAATGATGAAGTGGAACTGAATGTGGATGTAAAACAAAGCGGAGGAAATGTACCCTTGGTCTTTAGACTGGACAGATCTTTTAATTAGCTTATTTCTATAGTAGAGTTTTAACAATATCCTGTGACCTATGCGCCTCAAACTCCTTCTAATGAAGACAATCCCACTGTAGCATTTCTGCTTAGCACAGCTGACAGTGTCTTCAACCTGCCTTCATAAGCTGCACAGGATTAATCCTCTCTCCCTGCTTTAACTTGATGTAATTAAATTAAGTGGGAACTAAAAGTGGGGCATTACGGCCTGCCCCATGATTGGTCATCCTCATTGGAGGGTATGCGCATATTGGAAATATGGGACCGACACAATATCATAAAAACGGAGAGAGAAAACATAGAAGCATTTAAGTCAAAGCTCAAGGCCAGTAAAAAACACCATCATGTCAACTGGTAAAAAGGGGGAGAATAAGAGAAGAGAGAAAGATTTGTAATGTAATGACAAGAAAGTAGTTTAAAATTGGGAATGGCAGTATCAGCATAACTCTTGTAATTCTATGTAAATTAACCATTTATAAATATATACAGTATATATTGGTTAGATTACCAGAAAAAATGCTATCCAGCGATACGTGCGCACACATTAATCCCATATGGAATGTCTTTCCCCTACCAGTACATCAGGGGTGTGCCCCGCGGAAACGCTGTGTCACGTACTGTAGTTGAGTAATTGTGGCACATCAAAACCGCTGTCAAATTGCCCTGTGGAGTAATACAAATTAAAATGTGGCCAAATATCCTTTAATGAGGTCATAGATTCTAATGTCTGACGAAATTTGGTTCAACATCGGCACCAAAGTGTGTGCTCCCTTTCGTCAGACAGACGTTGCAGTACTTTGGCATATTTTATCCTCACACTGCTCTGAGGAGATCCACCTTTCCCTCCCCCATGACGTAGCCCCCGGGTAGCCACACCAACGACCCTCACCCTTCATGGCAAGGAACCATCAATCCATCAATTCATGGTTGAGGTAAAGTTCTGCCTCCGGGGTCCAGTAATATAAAGCCCGTGATTCTCAGTCCACCCTTCTGCCCCCTCCTGGGCCATGCTCACTTCCACGAAGCCCTGAGTGATACATGAGCCCCTGCCTTGTGAGGCCGACTTGCCCATCTAGACAGAGCTGACAAGACCCAGTGTCTTAATGGGGCAATACTCCAAACGGGCCCTTTGTTACCCCGACCAGCTGCATATCTGCCTCCCCAGCCAACAGCCTTGGCTCTGATAGAGGTGTCTCACAGTATCGACAGCTTCTAATTTACTCTCTCATCATCACTTGCCTCATTTACTCCTCAGACTCAATGCTCCCTTTCTCTCAATTCGGGTCAGCCATTTTGTTTGCCAGCAATGTGTTGATTAGATTATTCTGCATCCAGTGTTCAATTAGCGTGCCAACAAACACACATATCAAAGTTAAACTTGGATTAAAAAAACAACAACCATCGGGCGATTCTCTGCTCTTTTCATTCACAGTTAAAAGGCCTCTTTGAGTGATTGCATGCCATAAAATATCAGTGCATAATTTAGTTTCAGTGCGTCTCTGCATGGAATGAACCAAACATCACAGCCTCCAAATGCTCTCTTTACGCTCTTGTATTCTCTACTAGGGAGCCAACAGATGTGCAGTATGACTGCAGTTCTAATTACTGAAAAAGACAAACGTGGGGGATAATTACAGAGTGGAAGTGAGGCGGAAAGCACAGTCCAGGGCCAGAGCTCTGATCTGAGACTGGGGACCACTCTGGCTGCCCATCACCAAATGCAGCCAACCTGCATCAGCACAAACACGACTCTCACAAAAAAGCTGCTTCATGATCAGATAGAGCTGATGTTCTTTACTGAGCACAATCATGCATTGGAGCTATTTATAAAAGAAAATAAAGATATAGCAGTCTACACTATGCCTGCGCAATTACAACCGACCGTACTGACGCAGTACAGATTTCTTTGAAAATATTGAATATATTCACATCTCTACCACTGTGTGTGAGGGAAAACACCATTGAGTGGAGACTCCTCAACAAGTTTGTTTTTTACTGCTTATTCCTAAGCCGTACCCAGGAGAGAAAACGCGTGCTTTGGTCTTAATTGCAAGATTAATCATCTACTTTGCTTATTGCTGAGAAGCCTGACTTTGTAAGTAAGCCTCTACTAAACGGTGAGATATTATTTAATGAGCTGCAAATCTTTAAAAAAACGACTCAAGAACGTGAATATGAAGAAAATAACACATATTTACTGACTTTCCGAGGGAGTTTTGTTGAGTAGCACAACAGCCTTTTTCAATATAGCTTCGTATACAGCTCTGCTTCCTCCTTAAAAAGAAGCAATGTCCTGTAGGAGCACCTTAAGAGAGCAGCGTTGTCCTTCTCCTCACACCGATGCCATGTATCTACCAACACATACAAAAATAAACAAATGTGCGTGGGTATGTATTGTATTTCTACACTATGTTGCAGAAAATATGCTTATATTAGCTTGCACCAAGGTAGGCGTGTTTTTATCAGCCCATGCCAGAAGACCTGAGGCACCAAGAAATGGAAGGAGCAATGAGGAAGGTGAAATCCCACACAATCCTATTAGAGTGGATTAGGGGGCTGCTTTCTTTCTGTAGCCACTCTGCTGCAGGTGAGCGATTGTAAATTGCCAAAAAAGAATAGTTATGTTACAGTTGGATCTTATTAAGGCCTTTTATTGTAACCAGCAGGCATTCCTTTTTTAAACCTTTTATTTTCATTAGTAATCCAGGATACATGATAGGAAAGTGGTTAGGTAATGATTTGAAACCTAACAATTATAATACTGTCAATCTACTGATGTAGGAGATCAGAAAGACGCTTTTTTTCCCCCACAGACTTTTGAAAAGTAATAAAGGACTTATTATTGATCAGCTGATCAATGACAATCATACTGTACATTTCCGTCTTCTGTGTGCTGACTACCAGAGAAACCTTTTCGGCTTCCCCTGCGTATGGGCTTATCAGGCTGAGAAGGCAAAAATAATCCACTCTCCAGTTTTTTTTTTTCTCCTTTGACCTTTCTCAAAACCCAATAAGTGCATTTAGGGCAGTTCTAACAGTACTCTTGTAACTACCGTATGTCGGATGACAATTCTTTATTTATTTAAAGTGCATATTTTGCTTTGAGACATTTTTATTCTAACTGGCCAATTATATCTCACTATATAAATGAAACCTCTACCATGGGCAAATATGCACATCACTTCCACTACTCACATTCACAGCCTTCTGACAATGAATCAAAGTGATTAAATGGATGGAGGATGATCTGGGAGAGGGTTGTGCTTTGTGTGTGCAGTAAGTTATTGTGCATTTGTGAGTAAATATGCAATAAATGTGTGTGTATAGAGGCTTTACAGACACAGAGATAGCTGCTGCATCATTATGATGACTGGGAATGAGGCGTCACCAACGCAACTGAACACATTTCAGATTAGATTAAAATGAAATACCAAAAACGCGGGGTGTAATATTTCTGATTTCCGCTTTATGTATTTCAATTAGTCTTTTTTTCATTTGTTTCTTTTCTTACTCTCCTGAGAAACAGAGATGCACTGATAGGATGAATCAGCTTGGACTGCAGAGAACTATTTCCATTACCATCTTTAACACATTGACCCACACCACAGACGCATCACTCCTCCACTCTTTCCCTTTCTACAGTCAATGTTGGCATACAATAATCTAGCCGTGGTTCAAACGCTCAATAGTTAATGTGTACAATAAATCAAATCCAAGTTCTGCTTGAATATAAATTTGCCTCTTTTCTATAAATTAGATTATCTGGCATGTTGTTGAAAAAAACATATCTTATAATCTAATGATTTTTATGCATCTGGTGCGTTCCAGTGGAATTGTCCCAATACAAAACACAAAACGTGTTTTGCTGAACTGCACATTAACATTGCACAGTGCAAAATGGTTCAGTCGACTGCATGATGACTTTCTTCCCATTTATGAGTAAGATGATGCATTTTCTCCACAGACCCTAACCAGCAAACAATTTTTCTTTTTTTTTACAGAAATACTTTTAGCCAGGAGTGTAAATGTTGATGATGATTCACTAAGTGGCTTATGGGTAAAAAGCTCCCTGACTAAACCTCAACCAGGACCTGAGCATGTTGACTCAAACAAAGGGGGTCTTTTTCTCCCCCCCCCCCCCCCCCCCTCTCTCCCCTTCTCTTCTTTTCTGAGCCTGTAATCCCAACCAGACACATTACTCAGCTGACCCGTCGCTGCCAAACGCATGCAGAGTCAGGTCTCTTTTCCCTTCATGCCACGCATAGCCTTGTCACCACCAAAACCACAAAGACCACTGCAGGCGCTAAACGCTGCCAACTCGCTCCGCTTGGATGAACTCGGTACACCAACCAGGGGGCCGAGAGCACGGGGCTGGTCTGAGTGCTTCGGAAGAGGTGGAGTGCAGAGAGCATGAAGGAAGGGAGAGAGAGCAGTGAGAAGGGAAGGGCAAGATGCAAGTAGTTTAAAGAGCTTAAATGCACAGAAAAAAATGAAAAGAGGAGGTTTGTGTTCTCACACATCAGAGAGGAGGAGGAGAATCAAACGACTGCATGTTGCACACTATCATTCCTGGGTCAATAACTGCCTTGGCTCCCTTTAGAGCTGAGGGAACATGTACTCAGATCCTTATCAGGGCAGCTATCATCTCAGCTGCCTCACAGAAGCAGAGATACTGTCATCCTCACACTATCACGGAATGACATCAGCTCAGAGACATGGGAGTAATTATATTATACAAGCCCGCAACACACCAGCAGCAACGCAACAATATCCACTTTTTTTCTCTTCCTCTCTCTCTCTCTCTCTCTCTCGCTCTCTCCTCATTTTCTCTGGTGGGCTTTTACTGAGAAGTGTGAAGTATATCAGATGGATCTTTAGGTTTACTTCCCCCTTAGTAAACAAATGGGTTATGATTGTGTAAGGATGACATATATCCAGACACCAGTGAAAACAACGTGAGGATGTGAAAGGTTCTGCTTATTTTGAGCACACGGTGAGCATTGCAGATCAGCATCTTGTGCATTTACCAACAAAAGTTAGACGGAGATAGTCTAAAGAAATCCTTCCTCATTAACCACTTAAGATCGATTAATTAAACTCTAAAACACCTTTTTCTTCTGGTTAGATAATCTCATCAATCCACGGCCAACGATTGAGAACAGCAGGGGGTGAAAATAATATGATAACCTAGTTGTCTGGTATCGCAAGTATGCGATCCATCTCTGTGAAAGAGGACTTTCACCTCTGGGTATCTATTCATGATGAATGGTATGTCTACTCCTCAGAGTTGATACTGTCTGAACTTCATTACTGCAAGCCCGAAACAAACAATGCATCACACTCCAACTCAATTTCATACATCCTGACCATGGTAATTTTCTTCTTCTCTCCACATAAATCAACAACAGGAATACAAATTCAATACAGAGGGAGACAAATCACGTTTTTTTCTTGATGTATTCTGATACTTATCAGGGTAATGTTTGTTTTCCTATGAAATTAATTACTGGAATTGGCGGAGTGAAAGATATTTGGAAAAATGGATTGATGGGGCAGCCAGAGTTAATAGTTTAATTTAGCTACATACTAAGGAAAAAAAGATCCTTTTAATGAAATGGAGGCAATTTCCATATAGAGCAAACTGTCAGCCCTCTATTAGCGTTGTTTAGTCTAATCACTTGAGACAATGTTAAATGCACTGTGACAATAATAGGATTAGATTCTAACATTGGCAGTGACACCAAAAGCTATGAGCGAGATAGAACCGTGGGGGCAGAGCGAGAGCAAAACTTTTTGTTGTTTATTAAATAGACATTACAATTATGAAGCATAAAAGACACTGCTAAAAATACACAATCGAACCTGGGGGGCTTTGGCTCTTGCATTCACACATTTCCTTGAAAACATTGAGCTGTGCATGCTTAATTGCTGCTGTGAAAAGACGCCCCATGTAAGGAACAAGCCCATGAAAATAAAACCAATTTCAGCACAGCTAAGACAACACTGGGGCTTTTACCACAGCAGGCTTTGTCCTGGAGCCAGGTACCATGTGGAACAGCATGTCTCCCATTTTGCATTAATGCACCCTCCGTGCGCTGTTCAACCAAAAATGTAATCATGTTACTAAGAAACCCGCACATTAGCCCCCCAGGTCCCGCCTCCCACTTTATCTTTCATAATAACAGCACAGTAAAGGCAGCAGCGCAAACAATGATATTAGGGTTTGGATAGTGCCTGAAAACCCCACATGTCCCAGAGATCCTAAGGGGGGGGGGACAGGTCACGAAAGAGTGGCCTAATTGACTCTCTTTCTGTCTCAGCGGGCCTCCCCATCGCCCTCCTCATCGCCGAAGAGCACCGACTCCCTTGTTCATACAAGTCTAAATGTGCCCAGTGATCCGGGGGACCAGCGAAGTTTCTGAGCTGCTCGGTAAAAAAAAAAACCACATCTTCAAAAGGGACAGCGCTGCTCTGCGATGGAGACATCCCTGACAACTCGATGCCTTGTACTTTTAAACTTCAATATTAGAGACTTCATCAGGTACAAAGGTACTGCAATGTGTTGAAGCATTGTCTCCTCAATGAAAGGCAGAGTAGCTCAGCATTACGTCAGTGTTACACCAGTAGTGATTACGTCACTTAAAAATGCCTGGGTAGTATGAGGAGTAAAGAAAGAGTATTTTGGTCATCTTGGTCATCTCTTGGTCATCTCTGTGTATATATATATATATATATATATATATATATATTCAATCCTGGATATTAGCATCGCTCACAACTGCAGGTAAAAATTGCAAGGCAAAAAAAAATACAAGCACCGCCAGAGTAAAGGGGGAAAAAAAAACTGCGGTATTTCTAAACTCATTCTCACACATGTTGTATTGAGGAGAGCATACTGCAGTCTACCGCCAATTGTTGGCCAGAGGTTATATAACTCCTCATTTTTGAGATTCTTCTCAATTCACTTCCCTGTCATGGACCTTTGTACCAAACAGGGGGGAAGAGGCCTCATCCACACATCCAGAGTCCGGGAACGACTCGTCACCCCGCAGAGCCCGAGGCAACACATCTTTGTCTCTTTCAAACACCCAGGGGCAACATGGAGCGCTGCAGCCTTCTAATCCTGTCTAATCTGGACACAGGGAGGCATCTGGAGATAGGGATATGGCTAATCCCAGACAAGGAGACAGAGGGCACTTTGCTGAGACCGTGAAACAGGGGATGTGAGTTAGGCGAACCACGCGTCAAGGGAGGGGTATTCTTCAACACAACGGAATAAACAATGTCAAATAGTATTTTAACTCAAATCAGCAACAATAACGAAAGAGTGAAGGAAATGTAAAAGAAAAAACATCCGAAGAAGTTACTGTTCCCGTATTATTGCTGGTGAGACAAGGAAATACTTACTGTGCCCTGCTCTAAGGGACGCAGGTGATCTGTGGATGGCAATAGGCACAATATGGTGACGCTTGTTTCCATGGGAGAGGTGAATGTGGTGGAGGCTCTCCACAGCACCAGGTTCCGAGCCGGCCACAAAGCCCAGGGCCAGGGCAGTGATCCACAAGGCCAGGTGGGGGAGTGAGGCTGAATTCCGGTTTAGGGGCTCTGTTACCGGCCTCAGGGGAGAAAACTGTGTCCACCAGCCCCCGGACATCTTCCCTGAGTTGCCAGATGAGGCTTCAGGTCAAGGTGGAACTTGGTGAGCCCTACAGACCCATTCTTCTCACCTTGCCAAAATTCACTTCGCCAAGAGGCACCCGCACAGATCCGCAGGCAAAGAACCAAAAAAAAAAAAAAAAAAAAGCAAAGAGGGGACACCACACAAGATGTCGGTTGCGAGAAGAAAAGAAAAAAAGAGCCTCTTGCTGTTCTCCACAGAGTTAAGAAATCCACAAGAGCGCCCAGGGAAGTAAAGCGGTATCATACATCATCATACGGAAACAATCAGATGCAATCAATCAAGGAATGAGGGCAACCTCAAACAGAAATGGAGAAATCCCAGCTTGCTCCGATTCCCCGAGTTCCGCTATTCTCTGTTTCTCTTTATCCTTCTGTTAAGCTTTCTCAAAATGAAACACCTTCCAACAAAAAAAAAAAAAAACTACATTAATATTCCCAAACATGCAATTGCCAGGAAACACAAACTTCAGTGGAGACTGATGGCACTTGTGCCAAGTGAATCTCTTCAGAAGATCGAGGCAGGTGTTCGCTTCTCTTCCTGCCTGCAGTGGTCTCAAAGGACGTCCAGAGGAATGGGTACATAGTTAAATCCGAGTCACATTTCCCCGCTGTCGGACAGCTGCAGCAGAGTGCGGGAGACGGCGTGATTGTGCCTGTAAGTTGTGCCAAGTAGCGCCTGCACGCCTTTCCCCCCGTCTCGAGATCTCTGCTCCCACCGAGACCAAGCGATCGCAAAGACAGCACCTGAGAGAGCAGCCCAGGGCACAAACACACAATCACACAAGGGCAGCGTCGGCAGCGCCGTTCCAGAAGATGTGCGCAAGAGGGGAGTGAGGAGAGAGGAGAGAGGAGAGGAGAGAGGAGGAGGAGGAGGAGGAGGGCAGAGGGAGGGGGAGCCTCGACAGCCAGCCAGGAAGCAGCAGAGAGAGCGAGCCGCTATGCAAATGGCCAGCGTCCACACAGCGAATCACTGGAGCCTGAGTGCATTACAGAGGAAGAGCCTATTTAGACAGAATAGCAGGAATTGAAGCTATGTCCCCCAGCCCTGGATCCTCTCACAGCCCCCCCCCCCCCTGCTCCCCCCGTTCAGTCATTTTCAATCCACTCTCCCGCGTGGACATTCACGAGCAGTAAAAGGACGAAAGAAAGCAACCAAGAATGGATTCATTTTTGTTTCTACTCTTACTCTAGACTGTTTTTTTTTTTTTAAACCACTCTCTGTCTCCCTTCCTAGATTTTTTTTTCCCTCTCTGTGAATCTGGGGAATTTGTAAGTTAATAGTCCTGCGGATACAAAACAAGTCAAGCCAAGCAGTCAAACACAATCCTTGCCTCTCCATCCTCCGGCAAAACAGCTTTTTGTAGGTTCCTGACTGGACTCCGCCGTTGGTCGCTAGCAAGATTTTAGAAGAGTGATGATGCTGCAGCTCAAAGAGGCAATTCTCCCTTACACAAAATCAAATAAACACAAACGAGCATGTGAACAAAGCATGCACAGCAGTGTGGACACTGCCTGCAGAGAGGGTGCTCCATCTGGGAGAGTCTGCCTCGCCTGCTAATAAAAGATCATTTCTCGCATGGGGAGGGGATGCTGATCACAGGCTCCGACCGCAGCGCGGGGTTACGGGAATGTGGAGAACATGTGGACATGAAAGTCTTGCTGATAAACACAATCCGGTTCAGCTGGGAAGTGTGCTCAGCGTTCAGAGTTCAGGGCTGGGGAGCACAAGGCTCAGCTGCAGTGTGCCTTGCCTCTGTTTGCACGCCGCCGATTCAACATCCTCCCCTTGGCTGTTCTAAGCTGGAGGGGCCAAAAAACGGCCGTAAGCACTGCTGAGCTGATCTTTGCGGTTTACAGGGAATACACAGCCATTTTATGCCCGAGGAAAGCCAACTTAGCTAGCGTGACACAAGGGGATAATGTGTCCCTCTCTGATGTCTTTTCACAGGAAGACAATGACAGACACCTTCGGATGAGGAAGAGTTAAATGAAACTATTGAAGGGAGATTGCTCTTTATCTCTTTACTTAGCGCATGCATGGTTGCTGTAGTGTGAATTTGGCGAAACAAGCAATAAGAGCAGTAACTTTGTTATGAAATCAACATAAGTGGAGAGACATAGTCTGCCATCTGAGACGAGCACAGAGGATTTCTCTGTAAATGGTATTGCGTTCCTGTGCAGAAGCAAAATGCGGTTGAAGTACAAAACAGATGCTGCTCACATTAGGCAACTTTGCGGTTCTCACCTTGTAAAATCCCAATAACCTGGTGCAGCCACCTGATGAACCACTGCTCTGTTCTCATTTGCATTGGTGAAAAGAAATGCTCCTGCAGAATGTGTTTACACTTTGATAATTATCAGCAGTGCAATTTGCATAATTACACCTAATAAGCAAATCTATCAGGGCTGCTTGACAAGGACAACAAACAGACTTATTTTGTCCTCAACCAGAGACTGCAGGAAAAGAACTGGACGAGTAATGCTTCCTCACGTTCTAATATTTTTACAAGTTCCCACCGGGTATTTAGTGGAAACGCTTTGTTGGTATGCGGCAACTTAAGTAAATGCCATCAGCCTGTGAAGTGAGGCACTGAACAGATTCAACCTAAGTTACTTGTTAGTTTGTGCCCCCAAGTGGTGGAACTATGAAGTACACAAAAGGTATACTGGTTTACCAAATAGCCAGCAGCTGGAGTTTGAAATATAAGTAGGCAAAGATGTTATTATAAGTGTATTACTAAAAGTCTGTAATGAATCCATTCATATATTCAGACAATAAAGTTTTGCTCAGATATATCAGTCTGATTCTAATCATTTCCTATAAAACCACCTGGACCGTAATACCATTAAGCCTTGAGGTGGTTGATCTTTACTTTGATCTGATTTGGCGTGACAATAACTGAAGTATGCAAAGCCAGAAAACAAGATAACATGGAAGCAGCTGAAGGGAAAACACTCACATCTAAATTCCTTGTGCCTGCACAAGAGCAAACATCTGGGATATAAGCCTAAACTAACTACAACTCAGTTACAGATATGATCTGCTTGCACCAAATGATTGCAGAGAGATGGCCACAAATCCTTTCACCATTACATACCATTTAGATAAGTTTTAGTTTTTTCTATCGTGTTCCAGTTAGCAAGATGTCTCCTTGACACAAAGCCAACTACAGCTCTTTGTTTCCAGTTAAGCCCCAAAGGATTGTTCTAGTCTCTGATGCATGTGATGGTTTAAGCACAGTCCCCTTTTGGATCTAAGTATCTGTGTTTTTGTGTTTCTTTTGAAGATAAAATGAAAAGTTAAATAATGCCACGGAGAGTTACTTAAACAGCAAACAGGGAAATATGGAGCACACCCCCTTGAAGTAAGGTATCAGCGTGAAAAGAGATAAATTGGTCTTAGGGGTTATAGTCTCTTGGAGAGCAAAATAAAATAAATGGACATGAGTGGTCTCTAGTAGTTACTCACTTAGGACTCCAACCACCACAGTGCACTCCACTGATCAGATGATTTTTGGAGGAGTGGAGGAATAGTGGAGGGAAAGCTGCAGATTGGGGTCTAAGAGTGCCTGACCCAACTAGAGCAAGCCCTTGAAATCAGTTAAAGGTCTATCAGGCGACACCTGGACTGACTCTTTAGAGAGAAATGGCCACTTAGAACCACGATAAGAGCAATATTTCTCCTCCCCGAGAGCCACTGTGATATCTACTGCAAAAACACATCTAATGAATTTAAGCAAGCAAGATTACAGCAGCTAACTGTTTTCTATTCAGGTGCAGTTTAGTACATCAGATGAAACTTGAGGGCCTGAGGGCAGATGCCGCATGAAGGCCAAGCCATGCATGCCCCTGGTATACCTGTTGTGTGCTGAAGTGACACATCTGTGTCAGGCAAAGCATATGCGTCCTTATACAAGAGGGTGTTTGAATGCTTCCATAACAAAAAAAGAAGCATTCGAAGGACAACGATAGAAATATGAGGAGGAGAAGGAGAAAAATGAAAAGAATGGAAACATGGTGGGAAATGGAGATGGATAAAAGCGACCCTTGACTACTTAGATGCACATAAGGAAGCCAGTGGAGAAGCAACGGTTACAGCTACATCAGTAACCGTGTCAGCCTTTCATCAGAAAGATATTGCATCAACATTATCACTGCCATTCATTGCCATTTAATTGTTAAACCTAAGCTTTTTCTACAACGGGGGTAAACTGTGAACATCAAACGTTTCATTACTCGGTCAAACATGCTGAGCAATCTTGACAGAAAGACAGTCGGGAACACAGTGCGCTGATGCTAATGTATGCAAGTGTACGGAAATAGAATCAGAGTTCTGTCTTAGTCACCCCGAGATGTAGCATGATAGGAACAGACAGATACAGGGAGGCAACACTCAATACAAACACACAAGCTGTGCAGCACACGGGCCGATCACAGTGACGATACCGTTTGTGTGGGCGGAGCACGTTCCCCCCGAGAACCTGTCTTACAGATTATGCTTCTGTATCAGGTAGAGTGGGTGAAGGTAACTCTGAACACAATGTATAAGGCATCAACTGGATGATTTCTAGTGCAACATCATCTCATCACCTCTGGCTGCAGAGCCAAGCAGCTTAAGGATTAAATCAGTGCGGCCATGACGACCCCCGTCGTGTGATTAGCTCTTTCTATGAACATCTATCCATCATGCATGTGCAGCCGTCGCAGTCAGTGATGCGTGCACTTTAGGCCTAGAATAATCAGCTACATGGTTTAGGGGAGATGCAGCAGCCCTCACACACCACATAGAGATGTGTGCTGCACTGTTCATTATGCAAGCTATGAAGACTACATAAATAACACCACTCGGGCTGATAAAACGAACCCCTAATAGGAAATTAATGCAAAATGAGTGTTGTTAAATTCAATCCGCAAATGGAACTGGGTGGTGGTATTATGGGATGACTTCATCTTTACTTGCAGCAAAACAAAGAAACCAAAACTCCACATTAAAACGCATTCATCCTTACTCTATTTTTTTTCTCACATGACTTAAGACATTACGATTCATTTAATGGAGCTACTAATTTAAGTAAAAGAAAAGGCTAATTTATAAACACTCTTTTGATATTGTTAATGCCTAATGTTGTTTTGTTTGATTTTAGTGTTCACATACTGCAGCATTTATTTTGGTTTGTTGGTCTCGTTATTTATTTCATTCATTTAACTCAACGCTACTCCATTTCATTGATGCAGTATTTATACAACATATATCATAAAAGTGCAGTGACATAGTTGTGATCAAATAATGACTTTTCTTATTGATCATAAACACAAATGCATTAGAAAAGATACTAACATGCACACACTTGCTTCAACGGCTGGAGCGAGCCAAAATGACATATATGGCAGATAAAGAGATTTATTTTTAACTGTACATCAGGTGGCTGGCGAAGGAGGATTTGCAGTCGAACTGATGTGTATTTTCTTTTTTTTCCAAATGCATAAACAATGCTATATTATTGCTATTAATTTCCATAAACCATTTAAATACCCATTAAGATCAAGCATAGTGAAAATAAAATTCCCAAATCCTTGAACCTAAGTGCAAATAAAGTGTGTGTGTGTGTGCCTGCTTGATTACACGCATACTGTGTGTGTGTGTGTGTGTGTGTGTGTGTCAGTGGGAGGGTCCTAACTGTCAGTGAGAAATGGGGTTCGAAGGTCGGCAGCTTTCCTGAGCGTTTCTTTCTATCTCTTCTGACAGTTTCCAACATGCAGTGAGCCACCGGGGCACTGCGTCCGTCTCAGTCTTTCCAAAAATCCATCCGAAATGGATCAGTTCCTTTCTCGGTGCTCTTCGTCCTGAACAGGTCAAGGACGGACTGTGTCTCCCATTAGGAGTCCAAAGCTCCTTTGTTAACGCACCACTCTGACGCTGCTCCAGCTAACTGGGATGGCAGAGGTTTAATGGAAAAAATGGTATCTTCTAGATATAAAAGTAGGCTACTTATAAAAAAAAAAAAACTGCTTCAACTACTTTTGAAATAAATGTATTCCTTTTCAAAATAAAGCATTAGAAAAGAATATGCTGTACTCTGGAGATGTATACCACCCTCATATTCTGGTTTGAAAACTACAGAAATATGGCTGTTTACGTATACGTATTCTGCAGTAAGGGCTTGAATTCACTACATGGAGTCAATAATAAAAGCATCTTCTTCACACACATCAATGGGCACTACACCATTATTTTTCTTTTCCAGCATTAATCAGACAAGGTTTAGACAAGTTTAAACTCCATTCAACATCAACTAGAGGAAATGTGATATTATAATGATTAATTTCTGTGTACTTGAATTACTACATTGGGTTTGAATTATTAAATTAACACCAATTCAGTGATATGCATGATATTAACTTCAGAGAGCAGTACTGGGAGTTGACTAGTCTCTCCTGGCTCTCACCTTCATGTCAATGCGCATGAGTGCATGCAGCTTAAGCATTTTGATGCTGGGTTGAAACAAAAGATTAAACTGCGTGGAGCAAACTATTCTGTTGCTGCAGAATAATCAAAGTCGGTACTTCTGACCACATTCTGACATAACAAAGGGAAGAGAAGGAGCTGAGCCTATTTGGCTGCGTGGTAGGGAGGCATAAGGGTGAGTTTAAGAAAAGATTGATGGTAGAGAAGAAAAAGAAGATGGGGAACTTCATTTCATAGTCTAAACGCTGCTTTGAAAAGCAGATGGCAGGGGAGAACCTGCCTCCAACACACATTTAAGGAGAAGGGCTGAGGTAACACATTCTTGTGAGGGTTTATGTACTGCTACGGGAGATTGTGATGGCAAACAAGGCCAAGATCTTTGGATTTGCTTTTGACTGGTTTATAAGATAAAAGCCAGGGGGTGTCATGAAGAAAGGCTGAATGATGTGTTGCCGCTGCCCTCCGAGACATCAAAAACACAGAAAGTGCGTTTAGAAGTCAGAGGAGGGCAACATGCAATCCTCCCAGCCAGCTGCATCTTAGACACCAGTGGTCTTGCACATCAGCTTCCAGGCAGATGTAGAAGTCTGTAGGGGAATCTGGCTTTGTTATGGGTGTCGCTGTGTGGGGTTTGGGACAAATTAGACAAAATGGCACGCAAAGTGAATGGTCTTTCTCCACATGGACGACTGCATAAGCAGAGGCTCCCTGTGTAACATCTCCACACTCAAGTCTGGTAGACAAATACATTTCACTTTACCGTAGTGAAATGTGTTCTTTTTTTTCCTGTGATAACACGGAAAACATGCGACAAAGTGCCATGAAAAAAGACCAGCAAGAAAAAGATTGGTATGTGTCAAAGTGATGCTGGGGAGTGACTGATTAACCGTGAACCCAGTTAAACAGTTCAAATAACATATTAACGAAACCTAAATAGAGAATAGTTGGCCCACCGTAAAAGGTCAGCCCTGATGGCAGCAAACTTTGGGGCTCATCCCTTTCACTTTAATCAGGTGGCAAATAAGAAAGAGGAAATTGGCTTTGATCTTGAGATGTTGTAGCATGTATCGGTTGGCGGTTATTGATTGGCAGAGAGATGCAAAGCCATCAGAGCAATGCCTTCACGCATGCTGTTACTGTGATGATAACTATGACCTCTGACCTGTCAAAGGTGGGTTTTTTAGGAAATATTATCTTCTTTACTGCATGTTTTGATTACACTGTCCCATCAGCATCAACATTTGTAATTCTAATATAAAGTGATTTAATTTTCTCTGGAATGACTTCCGACTATGCAATCAATTACAGAATGTCAACCGAAGCAATCAAAAGTTTTTAAATAGTTTAGTACGCCTGCTATCATTACATTCTTTAGGGATGTGTAACACTGTTGCCCACAGTTGTGTTCCATAGCCTGAGGGGAATGTTCACAGTGCCATTGTATCACCCAGCAGGGTAGTTTCTCAGTTTTCTACTCAACACTTTAATTAGTATTGTCTTGTGGAGGAAGAAGAGCTTCTTATTTCCTGTCAGCATTCCTCTCCAGGCAACTAATTAATAAATACAACCTCAAAGATTAGGCACCACTGCGCTGTGATGAGATCTAGATGAGATTCTGATTACAACAAATACAACTGAATGTGCTGAATGCTGGTGCACTGCTCTGATCTGACCGAATACTGTTCATCCGGACAAAGATAATGTTGAAAAAGCAAGAGGACTGCTCCACACAACTAAGTTGGTATTGTCGAGGACTAGAGGATAGGAGGATTTATTTTAAACAACCAATTTGTGTTTAAATTGGCCGAAAGAGAGCAAGTCGTCCTTAGATTACAATATGATGCGCCGAGCCTCGGTTTGGTGAAAATCAGCTTGGGGCCCAGATAAATTCTAACGTTATTAGGATGTGTTCACACGCAATCTCATAAAATGTAGTGTTAGTGAGAAACTTGAAATAATCTAGTAATCCTGCAACATAAATACATTAAGACTGGTTTACACTGCGCTTAAAGCAGCTAATTACACATCATTACAACTATTACTCTATATTATTTTAATCAATGAAAGATTTTTATTGTTAATTTCATTAATCATTTGAATTGTGTGCTTTTATGAAAAAACTAAGATATTGACATATTAAAAGATGTAGAATTTGGTTTTGGTTGAAAGGATGTTTCTAAGCCTTTTTAGACCTGCTGCTATAATAAAGTTATCTGCATACGCTAATTTGAATCATCAATAATCTGCCTTTGATCATTTTATGCAGATCAGATATTTGATCTGAACGGTGACTGATCCATAATACAATCTGAACGCTGTCCTTTATGATCCGTTACACCTCAATAAAGAGGCACACCAGAGCTCCGTCACACCATAAGAACAGCACCATCAGCAGGTGTATAATAGGTTTAAAATAGTATCAACTCAGGGGTGTGAAGCAACTTGATGATCATTCCGTTGTCTCTCGTGCCATGTAATTAATTATACACCCCTTTCTGCAGGGATAGCACTGCTTGGGCAAAGTTACAGACAAGTTACAGCATCCACAGTAGGAGGTACGGAGACCTGGTTTCCATGCCAACAGGCCTTACCCACTGCTTCCTGGCACAGAAACCCATTTAAATGTAGACACTCAGCCAGTTTACGAGGGAATTATTGAAAAATAATTAGGCCAGACAGTGACCACTTGTATTTTAGAGTTGTAAGTAGACAAAAGTGGCGAGTAAAAGGGGGACAGCAAGAAGACGCCAACAGTAAAGCCTTATTCTATAGCTCAAGAATTATGCAAAATATCGAGGAACATTTCAACTCCAACGGCAACCGGCTGTGAATGTATGTGAATTAAGCAAACTCATATATAATTGTGTGATGGTGGATTAAGACTCTACTGTATACGGTTCATTTCAAAAGGGGGTCTTCATTACATAGTAGAGAAGAGTATGATGAATAATTGATTTTACTCTCTTTTTGTGTATGTAGATACATGTTTTTGATAACATTCAATTTGCTTGTGCATTTTAAAAGCATAACAATCAGTTAAAACATTACATTCAACGTGCTTTAAAAAAGCCTGTGTTCACATTTGCGTGAATGTTTACCAAGAAAAAAGACAAAAGCACTTAAGACTTATTCTCTCATATCTGGAGACACACTGGCTGTCCTCAGCTAGGTCAAGCTTTCAATACACAATTTTTTCAGACCCATTCATTTGTTTCGCTGAGCTGCATTAAAAGGGGGCCCCAGCCCAGGCAAACGGGACATTACTTCCATGTGAGAGCAGGCTGTTTACTGCACTGCTTCTTATCCCCTCGGCCTCACTACTGGACTGAGTTCCCCCTTGTATTGATCCAAACCAAACTAAGTGGGCTAGGGTCACGCCACCGCAGAGGACAGGGACAAAACTGTCTGCTGTACTTCCTGCCTGCTAGCGTGTGTGCATATGTGTGTGTGTGTGTGATTGTTTATCTTCATGTTAAATCCAGAGGACCGTCATGACACTACTAAAACCCAATTGCTGCATAATAAAGACCATTTAAGGCAGATGCCTGAAGAGTTAAAAGAAGCTAATCTGGGAATAAAATGTTGTTCATGCAGAATAGAAATGCTACTACATGCTACAAAACATTTACACATTGGGTGTGATGCATTGCTGCTTGTAACACAATAATCTGTTACGAAAGAGAAGAAAACCCAGCCCCAGTCTGCAGAAAGATTGTTTTCATTTTCTGTACACTATTCGATTCTTTTTTAATCATTTATTTGAACGCTTGCTTTTGAGGACTGATGCAACAGACGTGCGTGTTCCTTTGTCTCCAGATGAGGGGCCTCATGATAGAAATAAAGTCCTCTCTCTGTCTTCTGTATGCGCTTGAGAAAAATCAGACCCGTGTCTAATGCAGACCACACACTGGATACGGAGCCTGGGGCCCAGACGGACGATTCTCAAGGTAGAAGAACAAGCACAGACGAAGTGAGACGGGTCCTCTTTGCCCCCCGGGCAGAGACGATCAGACCAGACCCATGCAGCCTCCATTGTTGATACAATATCGACATGGCACTAATAGCTCGGGCTAGAAAACTAGGCGGCGGAAGCAATCAGGCGAGAATAAAATTGCGTGAAGGCCAGGCATCCTCCTCACCGAAGCCTCTCTACGACCCACTTTGGTTCAGCAGTAAACACCATCCTGTTTGTCTCTATACATTACTCTCAGATGCTCCACCACTGCAGGCAAAGTCCCTCGGGAGATCTAGACTGGAGTTAAGGTTCAAAAACACACACACACACACACACATACACAACACAGGCACCAAGCTTTGGTATCTGAGTGAGAGCCACCATTTTTTTAAAACATTATTGGACCTTTTAGAGAAGACAAGACGGAGTGTAGCAATATCAACTGATACCCCCCTGCTTAAAAGAATACCCTAAAACTGTTCTGCTTTGGGCTGATATTGGTTTTTTATTCGCACAGCAGCAGTGATGACTTCATCACATACTGAGTCTTCTTTCTGTTCCCTCAGCTGACATGCAATTTTATTTCTAATGGCATTAAAATAGCTTGTAGTGATGACTCTAAACGCGCGCTTAACACCATTCACAACCAACATAGTTCATCTCACATGTATGATGTTTTGACAGACACTCATCTTGGCCAGTGTGTGATTCTTTTTCTACTCCAGTTTCACTGACTGCAGGTATCCAGTGGGGATAATTGGTTCTAAAAATATCACTTTAAAGACACCGTGCCCACAGTTCATTCAAAAAACGTGCGGGCACGTCACAGGGATGAGAGTGAGATGGGAGATGGTGAAGAGAAGATCTGAAGACGGTTTTTATATCGATGTCATCATCCCACCAATCATTCTCGTCTGAAAGGTGCAGCACTGTTCTGAAACACCTTTATCATAGCACCCATCATTCTCAGCACAGCCAAGAAACGTGGATTGCACTGAAATAAATGAAACCCAAATGAAACTGCAGGTCTTTGGGAGGAAACCACTGCACCCCGACGCAGATGAGTCGTCATCTTGCTGCGAGGTCACAGCGCTGGACACTCGACCAAAGAGCAAAAATGCAAGAAGAATGCTGTTTATCCTTTTTCGCTGAGGTCAGGTGCACCACAGTTCATTCAATTACAACGGCAACGACAAACAAACATCAATCTACAGTATTGTGCCCTAAATAATTCATATTTTGACTTTAAATGAGCAGTATTGTACAGCAAGATTTAATAAAATGCATCCCGGCTATGAATGCTTCAGGCCAGGGGCTGAGGAATGGAGATTTTCTCCTTGTGAGAGGGCAGATTAGCCACTAGAGAAATATGAGTTAATGCAGCAGACTCACCATCTAAGTTGCCTCCTCAGAAAGCCATTGCTCCTTTGTAAATTGCCTGCGTCTCAGATTATGCAAATATATCTGGTAAAAAGTGATATTTCCCTCGGAGAAGCATCTCCTTTTGCTGCCGCCCTGCTTCTCCTCTATTCCCACTGCAATCCATCAGCACAGATAAAACCCCACCATCTCTAGCCTCATTTTTCCTGCTCATAGAAATTCCTCGTCAGAGTGGGGATGTCTTGCTTTCTGTGGACTAATTTAGTTTACCCTTGGTGAAAGAATTTCTTGGGAAGCATGTATCTTTGTGGTTACATATTGCATGTCCAAGGCCTGCACATTGATCCGTCCTGTTGTTCAGTCAGGTCAGCAGGGATTATGACATTGAGCTGCGGGAAACGGACCAGAAGGTAGAGCACTTTTGCTCAGATATGAATAGACAGCGTGTCCTTGGAGGCCCTCTTTTCCTACTGCAGTAAATGAGCTGTATCTACGCTCTCAGGATGAATATGTATTACAGGAAGAAAGTTCCAGACTGCCTTTCTTCCCTCTTCCCTCGGGAAGGATCACCAGGAGTTTGCCATCAGAAAAATCCCTCAACAACTATAGAAGCCTCCTGTGTTGATCCAAACAGGGTCTGAGGAATAACAAGGGAGAGTAAAACGGGCAAGGAGGGGTAAGACCAGGAGGGGTTACACCCAACTCGCATCTCACGGACAGAAGAATCCTTTTAGCGTTATCATAGGGAGCAGATATGTGCGCGTGCAAGGGCTTCACGGGAATCTATAACACTTTCTGTGCGTAACAAAGGACGGGGGTCTTACCAAGCCACTGGAAGTGACACAGAATGCATTAACATTTATGCTTCTCTCTCAACTCTCTTTTGTGTCATTTCCAGAGTGCCCACTCTTTCTCCTTAATGCAGTACAGCACGTTGCCCATTCACCCCTCACTGTGAGAACCGCTGCAGAAGAAAATAATGACCAGAAGTCCCCAGTGCATGTTTTGAATAAGGAAGTAGACCATTTTCTAAAAGGAGCCAAAGACATTACCCTAGTTCTCTCAAAGGCTTATCATTAATGAGCACAAAGTCTGTTAAACAAAACAGCAATCTAATTGTCTTTAGGAGAGATTAATATCGGGGAACTTTTAAATTGTGTAATGTGGCTAAAAGTAAGTTACATTATACATTAGAAAATAAGATGATTTCCAAGGAAAGGCTGGCTAATTGTATTGTTTAAATTCTTAAAATAAGTAATAAATAAGCCTTTCTTCATAGTAATTAAAACTATGTTAACACATATAATTATAATACATTAACTCAATTTTATTTTTTTGTTGTGTAAAAAAAAAACGTAATTTACTTAACAGCAAACACATATCAATACACTTTTCTGCTGACTATAGAGTAGACTATCTACTAGAGGAATATCAGTTAATGCAGCAAGCTCACTATTTAAGGTGTGTTTGAGCTTTGATTATTTGGTTTCGCTTGTTAGACTTGTTTGAGAGGTTTTATTTAGCAGAAAACAATGTTTGTTGCTCCCTCTAGTGGTACATCTCTTAAACATTAATGAGCCTTCATAGAACTAGATGTCACAATCCTAAACCATACTGTCCTACAAAGATGCAGCAGCGTTTGACACCCTCAATGAAGAAAATGTATATTCAAAGCAGAGCTAGTGAAGTCGGCTGAAGATTTATTCCAATTGACTAAAGTTACCCAGTGTTGGGACTTTACTTAAATCAGTTGCAGAGTTGACAAAGCAAGTTGGTCTTGTTTCTGGCAAATATTATGCTTTGTGAGGACACAAACATAGCATAACGGCGGGACACGATAATGAGCTGGAACACAAACGCTGTGTGAAAGCAAAGTATAAAAATGGCCGCGCTGTTGACGATAACACTCCACATTTAAACGCCAGGATTCTCCCGGACGTGTTTAATTAGCTCCAGAGAACGACGGAATTATCCTCCTAATGCTTTGAGTTGCGAGGGGATGCATGTTTTCTATCTAGTTGCATGACTGCTGAAATAAAAAACAAAAGAAGGGAGTGTCAGCCTACCATCGTTACAGAGTGGTCCTCCAAATGTGGTCATGCTGCAGTCACAGCTGAAGCCCTCCCACTGCTGAAGACACACTCCCTGGTTGGCACACGAGTCCTCTTGGCACGTTGTGCTGGGGCCTGAATATGGAGACAAATAGCAGACTTTTACAATAACAGGCATTACATTCTGCAGATTGAACCTGCGGTGAAATTAAACGTCACGCCGGACACACAGAAAAATATGCTTTCTGAACATACGTATGCTGTGCAAACATATTTTGTATTCCATCAAACGTTTTTTTTTAGCACAAAAACCTCAACGTCAGGATTACATTTTGGATTTACAGCCTTTGAGCATTGCAGTAGTATGTGATTAACTTAATATGAAACAGGAGATGAAAAATTACAAAAAAATGAATCATGTGTCCATAAACAATTGATATATAAAAACTAAGTGTTATGAAGTTAAGTTTAAGTACAAAGCGATATATCAATAAAATATACATTTATTCAAATACAAAACTAAACAGAACACATTAAATGACATAAGAATACAAAAGGTATAAAAAGAAAAACACCAGTACTTAAAATAATATTCTAAAAAAAAAGTGAATAATTTTTAGTATAAAAAGTTTAAGTATTTAAGTATATATTGTGCATATATTCAAGCTTAATATTGACAATAATATTGAGCAAGTAACACAAAATATGATCAAATATGACATATAGGTAGATATATACTTGTTTCTAGATTATTAATATTGTTTACACCACACAAGTGAATGTGTCTACCAAATACAGCACACACTGTAATGTAGTTCACCTTTCCTCCTCCAAACTGCAACCTGTCCCTGATCACCTGTGCAGGTGGTTAGTGCAATCAGAGGAGGCCTGTTACTACCAGCTGTAAATGGCCATACATGAAAAATGATGCTCAGTTCATGAGCAGTAAAGGCCTGAGCTTTCAATGAGACATGTGTCAATGCATCAATCCAACTGCATTCAGTCAGTCAGTCGGTTTCAGTTTCAATAAATGGAGAATGTTAGAGGAATGACACTGGTTAGTATGGATGATTGTCGTTTTTGGAAGACATTTAAATTATTGAATTATTTTGTTTTTCACAATTTTGGCCACCACTTGGGATTACATGCTTACATACTTTCATATCATACATGGTTAATGTGTCACAAAGGTAATAGGGTCTAATTTTTCGAGTCATGGGAGTCAAGTAAATTAAAATACAGAATTATGAAATCTTAAGCTTATGCCTGCTGCTTGATATATATATATATATATATACAAATACTATATATATATATATATATATATATATATATATATATATATCTATATAGCGCCCTAGATTTCAGGAATACAGCATTAGTAAACATGGGACTCAAAACAGAAATGTTAATGTCATGTAATACATATAAATGAGTTTTAAGACAACATCTTGATTATTTGAAATGGGAAATTCATGCAGGAGAAGTTAATAGGAGTTATTAGGAGTATAAAGTCATGCAAAAGCATGTCAACAATAAAATAAAAATATTGGACAACACTGCAAAAACAAGTCCAATTAAGGCAACACACAGAATGCGGGTGGAAATCAAAGGGTGGTCCCCATAGACTTTGATACAAGATGGTCATGGTACTTGTATTCCTACGGGACTGAAGCCCATCCCGGGCAGCAGGTGGGCAAATTCAAAATAAGCAGCTATCTTGTTCAGGAAGTGAAAGAGGGAGATACTGTGAAGACATGGCGGGCAGAGGCATTGCAAACACAAAAGGAGGAAGGACATCAGACTCTATATCAAACACACAAAGCTATCTACCTTGCAAGTCAGCTTTCATCAATGCAACTTTTGTCGGCAAAATAATAGGAAAGGAAAAGGCAAAGTACACCAGCTGTTAGTAAAGGGTGAAGGTGTCAGAGATGGAGCAACAGAAACACAGACTTGTTGAAGCAGGAGAGACAGAGTGAGGAATGAAGCCTACGTCTCCTCACAGAAAGAGCCAGACGGCGCCAAGTGAACTGCACAGAGCAAACCTGATTAATCTCGTCTGTAATGGGAACGAAGCTCAACATTATTAGCAATATGAGGAAAAACTACAATTGGAGTACATAAGACATTATTATGGAAAAGGGTGTGCTTGAGTTAGTTGAGAAGTAACATGAGAAGTTGCAAAATCAATAGGAAAACATAGGATGAATTGTGAGATCAAACTAAGTGAGCGAAGTTGAAAAATAAATCTAATATTGTCTCTGGAGGTGGCGCACACATTAGACTGGGCAAATGATATTCATGCAACGGAGGCTTCATACATAATTCAAATGGATTGCTTCTGGCAAGCTCTCAGATCCAACAAGCATGCATAGAGAAAAACAGAATGGGGCTAAAATGGGAAATACCACTGGCATTAAAATATGGCAAAGAGAATAATCAGATTATGGCAAAGTGAAACAGAAATGATTGCCTTTGGAGGAATGTCAGAGCCTGATGCATTCTAACAGAATACTAACACAGTTTATGGATGTTAAATGATTTGTCAAAGAGTGGCCATGTTGCCGTGCTTCACAGTGTGTGTGTGTGTGTGTGTGTGAGTGTCTGTCCTTGTCGGACAAGAAATGGAATGAAAGGCAGGAGCAGCATCAAGGTGCTGCATGGTGCCGAAACGGGGCTGAAACCACGGTAATTATGAGGTTTCTTTTATGAGCTCCCTCTTTTAGATATTCAGCCCAATACAATTCAAACCTTCAGTTTGAGCATGTTGAGAACTCCTGAGACCGAAGAAAGTTAGAAAGCAGCAAACAGCAGACAACACAACAATTGGCGTTTAGTGCGACTCCTCACCTTCACATCCTCTCTCTATCTGCCCGACACAGTCCACAGCATCGGACATCAAGTCTGGGAGCCGGCCGTTCAGGTCCACAGACGCCAAACAACCTTGAAATCCCTCCTTGGCGTGCACCAATTTGGGCAGCTCTTTGAACATCTCCTTAGGCACCCCGCCGATATAAAGGTTACCTGTGCAGAAATATGGCAATACTGACCCCTTGTGGACAGAAAACAGAATACCGAGCTTAAGCTTGTGCGTCTTTAAGTAACGAACACAACATTTGAAACATCACTGGTATTTACATTATATTGAATGGGGAAAAAACGGTGAAGTTTGTTCAAATTAAGTCATTAGTGTTGTATTGAGAAAACATTTTCCTAATTGTGTACAACGTCATTAAATTGCACGATAATACTGTATATAATAATAAGTTTCTAAGAACAATAATTGCAAAGATTAATCTTGTTAATTGATAACTCTTTCAAATCCATATAACACATTGTAAAATTGTCTGCTTAGCACACACTGTCCTTCCAATGAACTCCCTTGTGCACGCGCACACTGATAGTGTTGGCTACTGAACAGATGTGGGTTTATTGCTCAAGGGTACCTCAGTGGTGGTAATGAGTGAGAGCCAAGCATAGCTTGATGCCTCCATGCCCGCAGGGTTCATCCTGCTGGTGGAACCTTTCAGTCATGGAGCTGCTCCTCTCACCTCCAGGCCACTGCTGCCCCAATTTACCGGAATACGTAATGTATAAATTCCTTATTCCCACGCACCCTTTAGGTCCAGGTTCTTGGCTCCTGTGGTCGTCTGCGTGGTGATCTTGGTATCAATCTTGACAGTGTGGAGGTTGTTGGTGTCCCTGGAGATGATCACGTTGTGCCAGTGGTTGTCATTCAGGGGCTTGTTTGAGTTGCCTTTGATCAGGTGGGCTCCATTTCCCAGGTCAGACACGTAGTGCAGGTAACTGGAACCAGATATTTAACAACATGAGTTCATGTGACCACGGACATGTCCTGTTTATTTATAGAGATTTGCTGAACAGAATAAATCAGAGTTGAGCAAGAAAAAGAAGTTGAGTAAACCTCTGGAAACTGGAGCAAGAGCAGCTGTCTGAGAGGGAACTGAATAATTGGCAGGTTGCAGCATTAGCAAAAAGGTTGTGGGCTGTGCCGAACAAATTGGTCTTAAATACTTAGGTTTAGGGGCAATTTCTGATAGCATGCTCATTTTAATTAAAATGTATTACTTTAATGTTTGGCACATTGATTAATACCTTAACTTCAGGCATTACTTAAAAGAAGGTCATACTATAGCTGCACTACAGAGAGAATAAATGTGCCCTTGTGTGGTTGATTCCCTTTTATGTTGGGTATTTATTGTGCCTTCATGAAGATCTAAAAAAAGAGTAATAGCCCACAGGCAGTTCTGTAAATATTCTGGTATCCGGGTGATAAGAAAATAATTTGAATTATTATGGTAGAAGCATTGAGGCTGTCAGGAATTATATTCAGTTTGGAAACTGTTATGTTGAATGAACAGCTGCATTATAAAACCATAATCCATTAACATGGAGATTATCACTTCAATAAAAATATTTCTACTATAAAACTAATTAAACATAGTTTAAATGGTTACCCGTCTCCACACCTTGTGGCAGGTAACCCTGCCCTAAAAATAAAGTAATGTGTGCAAAGACAAGCGCTGTGTAGTTACTAAAGTAAGAGCAGCTCCCTCTTATGACCCAAAACCAGTGAGCCAACCATGCAAATTCAAACCTAATTACAAAAATTCCCCTAAACACATACATGACATGTCGAAACAACAAAATATTGTTGTTTGACAAGCTCTCTAACGGCTCGGTAAATGACCACAGCGATGACTCTAGCACCATGCTGTCAAATGAAGTCAGAAAGTAACAAAATGGTACGGCTTTCCACTCGGGAGGTGCCAAAAAGCCCAGGTGAGCTAAATAGAAGATGTGAACATGTCAGTGAAAAGGCCCGAGTCATGGCCGCCACGTACCCTTTAACCAGCTCCACCACGATGAAGTCATTCCCGTCGCCGCTGTTGAACAGGATGAGGCCGTCGGAGGAGGTGGTTTTGAACTGAAAGAAAAGGTGCATGGAGTAGTACGCCTGCAGAGTGGTGAGGGTCACATAGCTGGAGCGTGACTTGAAGGTGACGGGGTCAGCGATGATGTTCTTGAAGCCGATCATGGCATTGAGTTCACAGTAATCGATGTCACCGTTTTTACAGAGGTCTATGTAGGCCATGCCGTTGAAAGAGAGGCTCTGGATGTGGCCGATGAAGTTGGACGGCACCATGGACATGAAGCGCTTCTCCGTCACAATGCCCGTTTCAATGTTATGAAACTCCAGTTGGGTGTGGTCACCCGCCATTTGACCTTTGATTGGCAGAAGGAGGGAGAGAGGTTGTCATTGAGGGTATGCGGTAATGAAAAGAGCAATGGTTTGCAGTTAAAATGTAATCTAAAAATCATCCAAATAAAGCCAGTTAAAACATTAGGTGGAATAAATTGGTCAAACTGACAAATATTTAATGTAAGCTTTGTTGCAGTTATTTGAACGAATTCTCCCACCAAATCACTTTAAAAAATGTTTTCACTTTTACACTTGTATTTTCCGTGAATCATTCATGAGAACTTGCTATTTTCTTGAGGGGGTACATTGAGCCCTACAGTGTTCTGAATGTTCTGTGCAGACGAGTACAAAACAGAACATCTCTAAAAATATATTTTTCCCCACAGTACAGCTACAGACTTTTGTACTAAGTAAATTAACTTAAATGGGTACATTTCCCGCACAGCCAAAAATTCTGCACATTGTGGCTTTTTAAAGCCATATTTAGCCTTCAGTAAAAGGATATGTTTTAACATTTCAAACAGCATCGAGCAGGTCTAAAATGAATAAGAGGATATCAATACTGCACTCAGGAAATGATGAGCTAAACATCTAAACCTGTAACAGCCCAATATAGCACCGATTAACTGTCTTACTTACAATCTGGGAGGCCGATAAATCCTATGGGTAATTTAAGTTCATAGGAGAAAAACAGTATTCGGTGTAGGGAGCAGGATGAAAAGTACCTTCCACAGACTGCAGATCATCTACGGTCAGTTTCAAACTCTTGCCCCTCCTGAAGACACGTACTGTGTGCCACTCATTATCGTTCAGATTCTGACCCGCAAAAATAGTCTCGGGACCTTTGCCTGCAGGACAGTCCAAACAACGGTTAACAACACGCACAAGGTACAAAAAGCACATATATTGTACACAGGCTGAGGGATAGAGAGGGGCATATCGAAAGAAAGACAAAGTGTATGAGTTCGGTAGTTGGACAGAGGCAGAAGACATTAAGGTAAACACGTGTAAGAACTAGTGCTGTCAAACGATTAAAATATCGAATCACGATTAATCATAGTTAACTCAAATTTGTATCTATTCTAAATGTCCCTTCATTCATTTTCCATAATTTTCCATAATTTTTTATTTATTTTAATGCTCTTATCAACGTGGTGGTTTGGCTTGCTTTATTTTACTGAAAAACAACATTGCCAAACAGAGCACTGCTGACAGCACTAGTAAAAACACATGGTTCTGACTTGCACTTCAAATCCCGATCGCCCCGTCAGCTGGGGTATAGAATTGCTGAATTCTCCCTGAATACCGTTTTTCTCAAGTCAAGAGGAGGGAGGCAGTAATCAGGAGGTCACGTCATTATTACCGACAATATTGACACTGACTGTGTTGCTCTCAACGTATAACGTTTACAGAAATGGCCACATTAGACCTTTTTATTGTAGCTGGTGTTTGAATTCTTCTGATATCTCTCCACTCCTATAATGCCACTTGGTGGCAGCATATAACAACCAAAAGGCCATGCACAAAACTACTGGGTGTCGCTCTCCATCTTGTTTACTTCCAACAGTGCTTCCGACCCAGTGTTTGATTCCTCTCATGTCCACCATATAACACAAAATAGTAGTATGGAAATAAATATGTTGGAACAGCGCCCTTGTTGGTGAAAAGAACCCATCAATAGACATAATAGACAAGTCATTGTCCCTCAAAATCCAGTATTTCAAAAGAAAAGGAAATACAGAATGTGATTTTTGCATTAAGTGTGTCACTGCTAGTGAGCAGCATGGGAGATAATGTTATGAAGTATAATAATAATTACATTTTGAATCCCAGAGACATATTGGAGCAACTCCACCAAACAAACACAATTTAGATTCCAACATGGCTCTGAAATGGAAAACACATTGTCTTTTTCATGCAGCTTCTCTCTTGGAGCATCCTTAGATTGCAGCATTGCCCCTGATGTTCCCCTGCTGTGCACACATAACCAAGCAGGCCAATGAGAACTAGCCTCTGTGACATCACTAAAATCCCCAGGCTCCTCATACATTGTCCACTGTAGAGAGTATTTCAAATGGGTCCCATCTTCATTCCCCTGCACCCATTGTGGCTATTTATTTCCTCCTTTTCCGCAATCTGCAAAGCCCCAATGCAATGTGTATGCAAATCTGAGGGTGCAAAAGTACTGGGACACACAGTAAATCTCAGAGGCACAGTTCCGCTTTGTAAGCACTAAACACCGGGGCGGGATTGAAACCAGACGACTGAGGGAGGGATTAAGGAGCAGAGATATGAAATAATGGGATGGAGTTGGACTTGAAAGCATACTTGATCTTGGCCTTCCATCATCCTGTCCCTCTCTCCAAGGAGAAAAGAAAGGGGGAAAGGGGTCAATCGTATTACGGTGCACAACACTCACTACAGCAGGGCCCGGGCTTATGCCTGCAGTGCAGTCTGTGGCCCAAACCGCCAGGTGCTGGCCAGACATTAAAGTCCATCAGTCCACTGTCTGCTGCGTCCAACCCTCTCTAGTAACTCCCTCATGGTGATCTATCTGCGGTGATGGATCCCCAGTGATCTCTCTCTCTGCCTCATTGACTTCAGGCCCAAAGGGAGCAGCGGAGGACTGTGGCATGGGGCGGCATGCGAAGACGCGATTATCCAGTCAATCAGCTCTGGCTTGCTGGGCGACCGGCCAAATACTGGTGCTACCCGCGCCGCCACTGTGACTCACCCAGGTGGGCAGGGTTTGGACCAGCAGACCCCGAGTGGCAGGCCACTATTGCTTGATTGACATCAATGCAGAAATCAACGCAAAGGGAGCTTAAGCAGGCTACAGCGCTCGGCAACCTGCTTGTTCAATCAATGCCTTGCTAAATGTAAATCCATTGTTTAAGCAAGCAGAGGTTAACTACCGATGATAACAATCTATACTAATCTGCTGTTTATGGTCATTTGCGTCTTTTTGATCTTGGACTGCTCAATTCTGAACAGATTCAGAGGTCATTTTGAACACGATTTCATCCAACTGCCATTACTACTGAGGCTAGAATAATGTTAGCAATAACTGCACAAAGGTGTCATATAAACTTATCTTATGGCTTGACACAAAAGGCCCTGAGTATGCAGAAACTTTTGGGGGTGTCAATTTATTTTATTTAAGCAGCTAATGTCCATTACAAGGACCTCTGAGCATTTTTATCAAACTAATTCAATGCAACGTAAGAGAACATTCTGGTAATTATTCTTTCATTTAGAGCACTTCAGTTTTGTCTCCCATCACTGGATGTTTAAGTTAGTAAAAGAGAAGGACTATAGGATGATTTAAATTCAATTGGTCAATTCTATTTTTTATTTTCGCGGAATTCAGTGTTCATAATCAAAAGTCATTTTTGGATGCGCAGGTATCCATATGTGTCATCCTGGAAGAGTTCTCCCCTTGATGCACACAGGTTTAACATCCATGTAAAATAATCTATCGCAGTTCTTTCACACTACATACGTTTAAAACAAAGAGTCATGAATGGAAAAGATCAATGAGAGAAAACCTGCCCTGACATGTTGCCGAAGGTCATGGAGAGAATACTTACATTAAGTTGCCCTCATCATGGCTACACTGTGAATTGAGATTATCCTGCAATTGAAGGTTAAATATAATTATAAAAGTACAGAAATGTCAGATCAATTATTTAAAAAAGCCAAGCTGTCACAAGATATTTTGAGTTCATATTTTGAGCCTGTTGTCCCTCAGTGCCAGTTAGCGGTGTTTGAATCAAAGTGGCAAGGTTTTCTCCGGACAGCTACGAGCAGCCAAGGTCTCTAATTGACAGTGATGTGTTCTTTAAGTCAATGCTGAGCTTCTTCATCCACCGAGCCTGACAAGACACATTCATTAAAACAGAAAAAAGGACCAAGAAAAATGATAACCTACCAAATACAAGTAGAAATGCACTGACTTAACTTGGTTATTCTCAAAACTTCATATAAACAATTTCAATACTTCTGGGTCTATGGCAGTTGCCATTTCCTGTTGTTTCTCTCCCTATTTAATTGAAATATTAGCTTTCCCTTAAGCATTATATTAAATGTTGACGGATTGAAAACATTTTGACACATTCTGTCATTTAATTCAATGAGAAAGTGCGTCCAAACATTTGATTGGTACTGTATTATCAGAGATAATGAAGAAATTAGTATGGAAATTAAGTTAATCAGTTAAATATTTGGAACAATTTAGTATTACATCCCCCCCCGAGTCTATGTATGCACACGTTATGCTGCCTTCACATCCTCACAAACCAAGAACGGCCTTTTAAAGCATCAGCGGGGGGGAATTAGAGCTTAGAGTTTTGAATTTGCATACACAAACAAGGGATGCAGTCCATTGCATTAACAATGCTATTTTGCATTTAGAAAGGTGTTAAGACCGGCTGGCTCACAAAAGCCCGTCTAGAGGTCATATCATGAGATTCTGTGCAAAGGCATTAGTTGTGCAAGTCTCTGCTTCTCACCAGGCAACGACCTTCAAATTCTGTAACACATGCGCAAAGATAAGCTATCCAACACCATCAGAGAGAGCGTCATCACATAGAACATGTGATGTCGGCACTCTATCATAAAGCCTAAGCTGCCGTATTTATTCCGGTATTTAATGATATTGAGTGTGTCCGTTGCTCCAGAGTCATTAACCAGGAAGACAACTCACGTATTATGACTCCAGAGAAGTAATTATTAATTCATCACTGTTCCTGAATAATACATTTCATGGATATTTGCCTCCCAAAATATAGCAATGTAACCTCTTTGTTGAAACAAACAGAAAGACATCCACCATGAATTCCCACAGAGAGATATATTCTCCATCCCTCCCTCATGCTTTTCTTTCTGCTCTGTGAGGCAGGTTAATGAGAATAATAAAATCACAGTCTGTATTTCCTTTCTGCCTCCAATAGCTTCATCAAATTACAGCATGAAATACTGAAGTAGAAAAAAAGAACTGAATTGCAAGGGGGGACCGAGGAAATCCTGCTTGTATAAAATACATGCAATTCCAAAGTAAAAATTTAATATCAACCGCTATATTTGGGCTTGTCATTAATTCGAGCCTCCCCCCCATGTCCTCCCCCCTGCTCATCATTCTCCTGGACACCCGACGCACACAACGCCACCAGGCCTCTCTGGAGCCCCCGAAGCTCTTGCACTATAGGGTGAAATTGTAAGGTCTATGCCAATGCAAGGTGCAAGTCAGACATATAACTTCCATCGGCATAGCTATAGAACATTTTAGTGCCAGGATGGTATAATGGCTGCAGAGAAGAAATTATAAACATAACAACACTTCTAGAGAATCAGAACAGAACAGTAGTAATCAGAACAGTAAGAGTCAGAGAAGAAGACGAAGAAGAAGAAGAAAGGTGAACAGTAACTTACTGGAGGAACAGTTAATCCTGATACAATCTAGATGGGGAAGAATAGATGAGAGATAAATTCATCTTTCAACGTTACAGCTGCAGACATCATTAAAGCATACAGTCCACCCCTCTGGGGACACACACACAGACACTGTCCGTCCTCCGATGCTCTCACCAATGGCCCCGAGCTGCAGGGAGCTAGTAGACGCACTGCAGTGTAGTTGTAGCAATGTAGAACAGAACATTGTGAGGGATGAAGTTGAGTCGTACAATATTTTAGTATCGCTTTGTTTTACAATGAGTCCAAACAAAAGGATTTGCAAACAGGGGAGTTACTCTTAATAGGATCTGATTTTGTATACAGTTTGAGAGCATCAGATTTTGGTCAGGGTCAGACAGGGCCAGGAGGAAGCTGTTTTGTTCTTTTGCTACTTTTTTTTTCGGGCAACAATTTAACAGCCTTACATTAATCCGACTGCTGTATGTTATTCATCGGTTTACAGATTGACCGCTTACATAAAACTCAAATATGGTATAATATATGGTGTATTGTTGCAGAATCGATTTTACTACTAACAATATATAAAGTGCGTAAAATAAGCTCCACCTCTGTGAGGATTTAAATGCTGCTCACACGTAAATGCATCACTGATAATAATCACACTATCAAGCTATTACTATTGAGCCATTCAGCCTGATGATTTAAATTAAATTAGCTGATGATTCTTCGATGTATATGAAGAAAGAAATCTTTGACTTGTGAGTATTTTCTGTATTGTAGTAATTTCTACTCTGAATTGAGCAAAAGTAGCAATACAACAAGTAGGTAGAATTTAGCCCATTACAGCCAGAGAAATTAGCTATAATGATCCATAATACATTTGTCTACTTGGTGTAAACTAAATTTTCAGCGGACAGCAATGTCCTTTTGACTGCCACTATTTCTTATTTCTTCTTCTTTTACCGGTGTGTTTGTTGAGGTTCTGCTCGTGTTGTGCTCTGAGGAAGGTGACCCAGATCAAACTCCCTCCCCTCCATCCCATTTGGCCCTGCCTGTCATGTGTTGTCAACCACAGCAGAAAAGTGGTCGCAAACAGCCAGAGACCAACACTAGCCTACCCTGACAGGGAATGCTCTGCTGTTCTGAAGGAGGAAAAGAGAAGTCCCAATTCAAGGGCTGATGGCCGGGGACAAACTCAAACAATCCAAAATGTGTCAAAGATAATTCAAAAGTAAACAAAACACAGTGACCTGGTGTTTTTTTTATTTTTTATCAGAGGGCATCTTTTTGAAGTCACATGATTGGACTTGTCGGTGCGTGGCGCTGTTGTCTTCTGTGGTGGGACACATGCTTTTTGTGGTTGACAGAAGACTCAGGCGGCCTACTTTGTATGCACCACTAAACGGCTCCGCTTAGGGAGCCCATTTCTGTTTAGCCAGTGGAAAGGAGAAATAGATGGCTATCATTTGCAAAGCATTGCTCTGTTTGAGAGATATCCAACTTTTCACAGGCATCATTGGATTCCTTCCTGAGCAAATAAGCCCACACGGTGTTTCATTGTGTCCTCAATTTGCTTTTTGCTGTCGGTGTGAGCGTCTCTTTTCCTGTGCTCTTTAAGACGGAGCTTCTCATTCATGTGCTGTTGGGTGCACATTAGGAGAACAAATGATTGCAGGATATTGATTAGCCACATGTCACAACTAAGGGACGCATCGCATTGGCTAATCGCTACATTAGAGGAGTTGTGATCTAATAAACATTGTCGTATTCTGAAAAATGATGAGCTCCCTCAAATGAAAACACCAGCAAGGAATACAACAATGAGTGCACTTTAAGGGCGATACCCTTTTGAGCAATACACTTGTATTGATCTTGATGTGAAGAAGCAGGCGGTGAGCATTCCCTGCTGGGCAACGGCAGCCCGTGTGCTCAACTGGCCGTGAGCGGTGAGCCGCAGACTCTTGCCATTGAAAGTCTTTACACCCTCTCCCTCTATTCTAAATGCGTACGTGGTGCGTGCATGTAAGAGAGCGAGTGTGTTTTACGACACGTGACTCTGGGTGACGCAGTCCCGAGCCGCGTCCGAGGCGTTACCTAAATTGACAGTCAAGCGGACGCGGCCGCTCTCGAGCTCCAGGCGCAGGGTGTCTGTCGAGTCCCTGGATGTTGTGGCTATTAGGATGCCATAGGCTCGCTGGGAGCGGAAGCGCAGGGACACGTCCTCGGCTTCCGTGTGCATCACCACTGGGAGCTGGACCTTCATAAACTTACTGCCGTCGTAGCTGAGGATAGTCGCCTCTGCAGAGGGAACAAGATGAGTGATTACAAGGTGATGCTTTTCTTTAGACCTATACTTTACAGCTCTGTGATTTTTTGCTTCACTGAAAGAGGACATCCAAATTCATTCTGACCTGAATCCTCAACAACGAGAGTACTGTTATTACAAAATTCAATACAACAATCAATGGGTCAAATCAAAACCCACTGAGGACTAAACAAAATCCCTCTGTGGCCAATTTAGGTGTTGGCCTCCATCAGTGAAAACAGCATGGAGGCAGACAGTGGAAGTAGAGGGGAAAAAGTAGCAACCAACCCAAACAAATATATATTTTTAAACTGCAATGGAGCAGTGACAAACTACGAACAGGTCAAATTGGTATCGACTGAGGTAAACAAAAACACAAACTGCAAAAGGACCTTAAATATTGATGTTCTGCTCAAGGTGGCTGCATTTATTGAAAGCATTAGGCAGCCGCCTAGAGAAATGATGGGAAGATTGTTTAACGCTCGCAGGGGGGTGTAACAGCATCTTCGCTATTGTAACTAAACCGTAACCCAATAGCAAAGCCATTACTGCGGCTGCAGTGCAGAGACAGATAGAAGCCGGGTTGGAGGGACGGAGGATGGAGAGTGGTGGGCACAATAGATTTCCAATGTACACACACCACCTCATCACCACTTCCTCTTCACATAGAGCCAATGTCACATCCATCCCCCTGGGATGACTCCGTCACATTCCTCACCCAAATTCAATTTCTCCACCCCCTCCTGGGGTATGCTACGGATGACGGGCGTGTGACAAACGAGTTCTCGCTGCTAAACTGTCTACTTCCTGCCAGGCAGCTAAAGCAAAGAGGTGCATTCAGACACTGTGAGCAGATGCCAGCAGAGGCGGAGCAGGCTCCTCATGCTTTGTCGCTGTAAGCTAGCACGCCGACCCAACGAGGGCATTGTCTAGTAGCAGCATGCTAAAAAATGAGTAAGTGATGCGTTGTAAAGTGTTGCAAATGCCTCTGATCAGTAACAATTCTGTAAATAAATGGGCAATCAAAAAGAGATCAAAATGCACTGACATATTAATGAAAATGTATTAATGTGTTCTTTATTAAAAGTGTACATAACTGTGTCAACACACACATAATAAAAAGGCATGTCTGGTCAGTGGACTGCCTTTAAGAGGACAAAAAATTCCAGTAAAAATAGAGATTAGAAGAAAAGTAATAATGTGTAACACATTACCCCATTGTAACATATTATTTCACAACTGGGTAAATTCTTCTCTTCATCCAAGATGTCACCCCGTGTATTACATTTCAGACAAGAGAATTTCAGTCTAGACAGATATCAAAATACGGAGAACGACATGTGAGGTAATCATTCCTTAATGCAAAGTGAGCTCCAGTCGGAAAATCCAATCCAGGAAGCCAGGCACTTCCATTTCTAATATTGAAATAAATTGAGGCGGGGGAGAGGGGGGGTTGTAACTGAACAGAGCATCGGTTTCCTGAATTGTAAAAGCACAATACCAACACTTCTCTCTGATTCTCACGAGAAACCAAAGAGTGATTGGGATGTGGGGGGCAGTAAACAAATTAGGGTGTTGTACTAAGAAGTGGAACTAAAAGCAGAAAGACACGCAGTGGTTCCTCCACAACGGGTAGAGCTGTTGGCTGCGTGTCACAAGATTGTGATGTCCCGAAAGTATCAGGGTGCCAGGCCCAACCAATTTCAAAACTTGCCAGAAAACACCTCCCAAAGGCTTTTTGGAAATTGTTTTCATGGCTCTGATATATCATAAATAATTCAAAGCCGCTCATGTCTTCTTTGCGGCGGACTCCTTTGAGCATCTTGGTATAGAGAATCCAGGTAATGGCCTCGCTGGTATTAAATGTGTGAAAACAACCTGCGAGGTTGAGTGGATTTTCAAAAAAGCGGAAACTATTCTCTGTACAGAAACAAACAGCGTCGTCCTAAGCCAATATCACATCTGCTGCCATGTGACCGCAGGGCAACTTTATTAAGGCTGAAAAATGAGAACAAAGATGGAAAATGAATCCGTGCGCTCTGTTCAAAGTGGTGGAATCTGCAACACCAAACTTAGGAATACGCTCGACACCCCAATTGGTAAATATTCAGCATGTGCAAATTGGGTAGTTTAGCCCTTTGAGACAATTAAAGGTGAATTACAACTAGGTTTAATTATTTACAAGGTAATCTTTGGTCTTTGCTGTGAGTCTCTCAAGATGGCCCTTTAAAGGAAGCTGTGGAAATTCTGCATCAAAAGCTATTGTGTACCCATAAACTATAGTTTTTTGACGAAGACGGTGAAACTCATTAAATGTTTACGTCAGGTTTGTGGACTAAAAAAAAAAATGCGATTGTCTACTTGACTCCAAGCCAAACCTCTAGTGCACAACACATGCTTATATTCTCAGAAAATCAGGACCCTGCCTTCTAACATTCACATTTTCCATGCTTTCCACTAATTTTCTGCACATCTGTGTACATCGCTTGAGGCATAACAACCAGTTTTTCTAATTTGTGACTATATATAAGTGTGGTGAATGGTGAATAACACCCAGTGTGCTGTCAAAGGTCATGGCTAGAATGTGTTTCAATGCTACAGTTCCCTTTTTGAAGGCATTTCACAATTATGCAATAACGTTCTGCACCTCTTGGCTTTAGCTTCGGGCCAATAGCAAATGGCTTTACGCTCTGAAAAGCAATAAATGGGCTCAATGAAACTAGTTATATTTCATTTAATGGTATCATTATTCTATTCAAGTTGTGGATTGTGTGTTATCCCCCACCTGGCAATAATATCTTCTGTATACTATACTTACTAAATACTATATTTAACAACAAAAGAAGGAAGATGTTCCCCATTGGTGAACAGTAACAGCAGGACAAAGCACTATGCCCAGCCTCTGATAATTGATGTCTAGCACATGTGGTGCACAGTGGGTACACGTGTATCAACCTCTATGTTGATCATCAGCATTTATTTTTATATTTGCCGATTCATGTAGGTAAACATCCGCCTGCAGCCACTGTCCATGAAGCAACAACCAGGTGTTTCCAGAGTTGGAATCCAGCACGCCACATCTGGTTAGAGAATACGGACATGAGCTGCAACGCCCCTACCGCACCATCTGGGAGGCTGCCGTGGCCCCACACCGCAAGACTAATATTTGGGCTAATTAACAACTGGAGGGACAATGAAGAGGAAGACATTTGGGATGCAAGGGGAAAATTGCTTTGTCTGCTTAATTAAAATCTCTCAAAAAATAGGGCGAACAGCTCCGTGGTTCTTTTCTGAAGCTCCACCTCCTGTTCGTTCCACTCGTTGTTGTCGTCCCCGTCCTCCTCCTCCTCCTCTGCCATATGCAGTAGCTGTAGTTTGCCACCGGGTGGTACACCATGCATGGATAAGTGAAAGCCGGGCTAATTCTTTTGACAGCTCCTCAGCCTGCTGGTGCCTGCTTCGTCCTACCAGCACAGAGGCAATCTGGAGCCATCAAAACAGCTGGCAACCAGCCACGGCCCATCCTCCATGCCACTGCTCACGCTCACTCTCTCGCCAAATGCTAGCCTCCTACATAGAGTACAGACAGCCGGAGACCAGGAGAGTTTTGCCGGAGGTCATGCTGGCAGAGACCTTTGTAACGCGCAGCACTTCCCAGGAAGCAGAGCTGCATGCCTCCTGCTTTAGTTCTCAGATGAATTCAGAGCGGATTATATCTTTTTGAATCCAAAAACACTCCGGATAAGTAATTATCTTACTGAAGTGATCTGTATCCCGTGCCCACTCCATCTCCCTCATGTACTGTGGCCTAATTCCTGTCAACTCATTAGCTAGAATGGAAGTGCACATGTGGAGAACGAGAGCCAACTCTTACTGACACATTCATCAGGGATGAAGGAGATTCATTTTCTCTTTTTCACTGGAATAAAATTAATTTCCTACCTTGGCCTCAACTATTTAATTACTGCATTGACAACACTTGTAGCGGTTTAGACAAGTGTAATAAACTAAATGCATTACAGGAAATATTCCTGGTATCTCGTGCCTTTTTTTAAACTTATTTGACAGAGTAGTTTTCATCATTATCGTATCATTAGTATCTCAGCCAGAGAAGCGCTACAAGCCAACAGGATACTTAGGCAACACCATTTTGTGAGGTTAGTGACTTGAGGACTGAGGAAAAGCACGAGCATATGTACAGACGACTGCGGGGGATGGGTTTTACTCTAAAAGGAGTTCATTTTCAGAGAACCTGCTCCTGCTGTCTGTCGTCTAAATGCATCATGCAGGGATAATAGTGTGTCATATATATTTGTTTTATTTTTACATTTGCCTTGATTATGCATATGTTAATGAATTTTTGCTCATCTGCTTCGCTCTGTTGAGGCTGCATAATGAAAAGTCTTCTCTACACGGCTGTGGCATAAAAGTTTTACCACTTGTGCAATTTCAGGCACTTAGGAGGAAATATTGTAAACATTGATGTACTGTAACCAGTATCTTAACATAAAGCGAATATATACTTTGGCTAAAGCATTTTGTTATTATTTATTCAATACAAAAACTGCATCTATAATTGAGTTAAAAGAAACTATTGAATAATGGTGTTAAGACCCAAATCCTGGGCTACTAATAGAAGTTAATATTACTAATCTATTTAGTGAAAAAGATGGAAAACATTCATTCACTTAATCTGATTATGGAAATAAGCTTGAAATTCTAATTTGAAAAAAAAAAAGAATGATTGCCTCAGAGCAGCCCGTATTAGCAAGTGGAGGATTTGGCTTGATCACCCAGCTGGTTGTTATTTTGTTCTAGCTAGGTTTTAATCATGTGAAATCCACGCAAACTCAAACAAGCTAATGCTAAGCAGGTAGAACAGTGGGAACATGTTGAGCTGAACAAATAACTAGCTTTATGACTGCCTTTTTTCAGTTATATTACAGATCAAGTGTCTGTGAAATAAAAATACAGTAAAAATAATCTACAGTAACTAGATTATCCCAACGTTTTTAGCGGGTAACGTCAAGCGAATTGGGCGTCTTAATAAATACAAATATTGGTTATAACGTTCATACCCTCTCTAACCCTACCATCACGCAACACAACTGAGGAATTTGAGATTACGAGCACCCATAAAAAGCGTGTGATATACGTACTTCTGCAGAGCAGGTTTACGCCTGCTCCAGTCGCGAGACTTCCCCGTGTGACTCTCCCTCCTCCCATCCCTCCCCTCTGGAGGAGAGTGGGGATAAGTATTCTGCACCAGGACTGGTCATGAGCGAGTGGTTTGATGAGCCAAATGGTTAGCCGAAGACAGGCAATTTACAGGCCGGTGTGCATGGCGGACGTGACCGGCAGCGTCTCAGTGGTGCATCAGTCACCTGCCACTCCACAGAGCCTAACATCCGGCAGTGAACACTCTACGATGCCTGAATCATTCCGTCTGCCTCGGTGGCTGTCTCCACATGCATAATTTCTCTCCTGTCTCGTTTTACTTTCAGCTTGCTGTCGGAGGGCTGCGGATTTTCAACCAAGTTCAGCCTACATAACAAGCCCACCTGCAGGCTTTTTTCCAGCGATGCTGTTCAAACGAAACATGAAAGGAGGTCCCTTTCGGACTAATAACTAAATTCGAAAGTGTACATAATTATTTTTCTGGTGGACAATACAGAGGGAGGTAGAAATGCTTCACTGTGTGCGCCGTCAGCAGTTCACACAGACAGATTCAGGTTATGCCAGCTAGATGGAAATGACAGCCTTCCAAACTGCAGGGAAGACAAAAAGAGATTAAAAAACAAAAACAAAGTCCTACCTCTTTCACAGGAGCGCCCCAGGTATCCAGTCCCAGAGCAGTCACACACGTAGCGGTTCCAGCCCTCTCGACACACTCCGTTGTTTTGGCAGGGGTTGCTCAAGCACTGTTTGGCAGGCTCCTTAGTGCAGGAGGGCTTCACCCCGGCGGCCTTCTGGACCTCAGCCAGGCGCCGGACATCCTTACTCTGTCCGTCAATGAAAAGATCCCGGATGCAGCCCACGTAGCCGTAGTTGAGTAGTGCCGTCCACACCTCAGTGGGGAACACCAGGCCCAGCTTGTTTTCTGGCAGACCCCCCAGGTAGAGATTGTCGTCCAAGTCCAAGATCTCACTTTCTCCGGGGGCTGTGTAGGCGGTGCGGAGAGTGTTGATAGAGATGGTACCTAAAAAAAATAAATGACAGTTGAATACGGTTATTTTTTCATTTGACCAACAACTCGGAGGTTATTCATCAGATCAACACATAACGCTGTATTGGTGTCTGCAAGGTGAAAACTAAATATGCCATGTAAGATAAACACGCAGAGACGAGCGGTTTGATGAAGAAATTAGCTTAATTGGTGTTATCCATCTGGACAAGGTCAGGGTTTTCTTCATTTAGAAGGACTGATGAGTTTTGATAAGACACATTAATCATGGGACAGCTAGTCCATTAGTAGCCCAATCTATGATCCCTAAGAGTATTCTCTCCATTTTCCTTGGATTTCCCATAATAAATCTCCTTTATCTATAAAGCAGCGGTCATAAAATGGTAAAGAGGGGAAAAGAAAAATCGGTGTCCCCTCCATCATTTTAGCCAACCAAAAAAAAAACAAAGAGAAACATCATAGCCATCTTTTTAAACTTGATTAACGGACTGCAGGCTGCCCCCCCCCCACACCCCCGCACCGTCTCACCCTCTGTTTTCCTCTAAACCTGCAATGAGAGTTTGTGTGTTTCCCCAACATGATTTATCGCTCTCATTCAGGCTTAATTTCTCGATCGGGAGTACGGTAAACAACAGAGGACATGACTGGACTGTAGAGCTGTGGAAGGGAAAGGCCTTACTGTGAGCCTCAGACCGGGTGATTAATTTGTATATGGATCTGTTACTCTCGGGGCAGGAGCCATTGTGGATCTTTAATTAATGGTTGCTGCCTCCGCTGCCTGCACCCTGGTCCAGTAATCTATTTACTGTGCTGCTGAAGATCCACACAGGCCACTGCCTGGGGGTAGTTGCAGAGAAATAGTAGGCTAAGGATACTCAAAAATAAAATTGCCATAGAAGTCATAATTTGCATTTTGAGTGACAGATGCATGCCATAGTCGATATGAAGCAGATTTTAAGTTACTTTTCTAGGGTTTATGTTGGGAGACAAGCCTTAAGCCTCGCATGAATTTTTTAGAGGGCTGTCTGGTACATTTAAGGGACAAATTAGACATTAAATGGGGGCTTTCAAGCTTCATTACAGCTTCCATTAACATGCATGAATGTACAAATCACAATTAGTTATATACATAATGATACATATCTCTATGTCTGTTTTCATTGAAAGTGTAACTTTTTTTTCAAGAACATGCTGTATCTAAAAAAAATGAAAAAACGAACGAAATCTCTGACTAAACGAACAATAATCTCGGTTATGCATGTTCTCTACGGCCAAGGTGAGCCTTCCTTCTTGCGAGCGTGCTTGAGAGCGACAGCTAAGGACCAAGTGCACAATGATTAACCTGGTCCAACTTACATGTTCCGGCTCTTTTTTCGGGGTCTTGGCCCGCAGCATCTGCTTCAGCTCTTTGCAGCCGCCACCCACTACCCGCCTGCACTCCCCAGCCACAGCTGTTGTGACTTCCAAGCTTTGCACACTTGGCAAGGGCCACCCGTCACGCGGCCAGAACAGCTCCCTTTAGGTTATCGCTAACGAGCTCAGTACATCAAACTCATTAGCGAGGAAACTTTCCCTGGATAGAGCGGGTGCTCGGCTGAAGAATGAGCACCAGGATGGTCAGCGTGAACTGTGGGAGTATTTTAACCCAAGTCACATCGGATCTCAACCACACGAGAGGCAGTAGATGCACTGCACAACTTGTATAAGGTTCAAGAGTGCTCAATAAAATGAATGGCCTCCTTAGATCCATGTTTTCTTATTGCATCCGTTAACAGCAAAGTCTAGAGGAAGCATCAATCTGAATTGATGTGTGTGGGAGACAATAGAAGGATGTCAGCATTTTTCAGGCATCTGCTCCGAGTGTTTTGTTCACTTGTCACAGTGCTGCAAGGATTTGTGTAAACACAGTCGAGCTATGTTAAGTCAGAAGGCACTACCCAATCCCATGGGGACATGTGCCATCGCCAGGCTAGCAGCATGGACCACATATCACATGTAACACACGTCGCGGGGCTGCCTATGTTTGGAACAGTGTTCATAGCCAAGAGGGGAAGTAGACGTGTCTCGGCAAATGCTTCGGAGCATAAAAACAGGAGGAGATGAATACGGAACAAGATGGGAACATGGAGATGAATATGTCTGGAAAGCAAATAAGGGATGGATACATGATAAGAGAGCACATGAGAGCACGGCAGCAGCAAATAATATATCTTGAGAAGCACTTACAGGATGTACACTCACCGGCCACTTTATTAGGTACACCTGTCCAACTGCTCGTTAACATTTAATTTCTAAGCAGCCAATCACATGGCGGCAACTCAGTGCATTTAGGCATGTAGACATTGTCAAGACAATCTCCTGCAGTTCAAACCGAGCATCAGTATGGGGAAGAAAGGTGATTTGAGTGACTTTGAACGTGGCATGATTGTTGGTGCCAGAAGGGCTGGTCTGAGTATTTCAGAAACTGCTAATCTACTGGGATTTTCACGCACAACCATCTCTAGGGTTTACAGAGAATGGTCCGAAAAAGAAAAAACATCCAGTGAGCGGCAGTTCTGTGGGCGGAAATGCCTTGTTGATGCCAGAGGTCAGAGGAGAATGGCCAGACTGGTTCGAGCTGATAGAAGGGCAACAGTGACTCAAATAACCACCCGTTACAACCAAGGTGGGCATAAGAGCATCTCTGAACGCACAGTACGTCGAACTTTGAGGCAGATGGGCTACAGCAGCAGAAGACCACACCGGGTGCCACTCCTTTCAGCTAAGAACAGGAAACTGAGGCTACAATTTGCACAAGCTCATCGAAATTGGACAATAGAAGATTGGAAAAACGTTGCCTGGTCTGATGAGTCTCGATTTCTGCTGCGACATTCGGATGGTAGGGTCAGAATTTGGCGTCTACAACATGAAAGCATGGATCCATCCTGCCTTGTATCAACGGTTCAGGCTGGTGGTGGTGGTGTCATGGTGTGGGGAATATTTTCTTGGCACTCTTTGGGCCCCTTGGTACCAATTGAGCATCGTTGCAACGCCACAGCCTACCTGAGTATTGTTGCTGACCATGTCCATCCCTTTATGACCACAATGTACCCAACTTCTGATGGCTACTTTCAGCAGGATAAAGCGCCATGTCATAAAGCTGGAATCATCTCAGACTGGTTTCTTGAACATGACAATGAGTTCGCTGTACTCAAATGGCCTCCACAATCACCAGATCTCAATCCAATAGAGCATCTTTGGGATGTGGTGGAACGGGAGATTCGCATCATGGATGTGCAGCCGACAAATCTGCGGCAACTGTGTGATGCCATCATGTCAATATGGACCAAACTCCCTGAGGAATGCTTCCAGCACCTTGTTGAATCTATGCCACGAAGAATTGAGGCAGTTCTGAAGGCAAAAGGGGGTCCAACCCGTTACTAGCAGGGGGTACCTAATAAAGTGGCCGGTGAGTGTACAGCTCAGGAGGGATCGAAATCCTGATGCTGGCACTATATAAGGATGGACAATGATGACGAAGATCAGCATTCTAGGCGACTTGGAACCACGTTTCTGTCTCCCTCTCTTTCTCTATGGCCTGAGCCATAAGTAGTAAAGTGAAGGCATGGGTCCAAAGGACAGCTCAGATCTCTCTCTCTCTCTCTCACACACTTTCTGCATCAGCAGTCATGCTCAACTTGGCATGACGTCCCCTAACCCCACTCACACATCCCCAAAACATGTTAGACAGGGGATTACTACAATCCAGTTAGGGCGATACGGCCAAATCTCTCGATGTGATTGGATTCTCTGTGGAGGGAGAAGCTTGTGAGTGGGCTGTGGAGATGGTGGGATGGGTTGTCTGTATGTGTGCGTATGTGCATGTGTCTGCTCGTGTACTGTAAGCGTGTGCATGTTTATGTGTGAAGTAGTGGGTTGCATGCCCTGGCAGGAAGTGGGGCTTCAACAGAGCAATGTCCGTGTAATGTCTCTGATGAGTGGCCCACAGCACTCGCGTCCATGTAGCCCTCACTTAAAAGCAAAGTGTGTCTCTTAGCATCTCTAATGCATTGAGTTTAGAAGATGCTGACTGGGAGCAAGAGGTCATATACAGGGTTGCTTCCTGCAGTAGGAGCCAGCTAAACTAAATAGGGCCGGGATCATTATAGACCATTGTCGCGACTGCAGGAAGTGTTTCTCAATGAGGAGCCGGCTGCAGATAATTATGTTTGGCAGTTAAGTTGTATTTTGGTTTTGAGTGAGTTGCTTGGCAGTGTGTATTAATAAAACATCTGACACGCAGATGAAAAGCAAAGCGTACCATATGTTTTGGGACTCAAGCTCTCAAGGGCACTCGTGTATTTCTTTTCTTATATTTTAAAATTACCTTAATGCAATAAATAAAGTTTGAGGGTGCATAAAAGCCTACACAAGCTATTCGTGCATCATGCCAAAGGACAGACGGGTATTTACAACTGAGCTTCACATTTTAAGTATTAAAACTGCATCATATGTTGATAGGGATTGATTATGTTCTTGCAAGGTCTCAAAGAGGTAAAACATGTATTACAGTACGACACAGGATACCTCAAAAATGGAAATGTTCATTAAAAACGAACCATTTCGTTATGTCAGAGCTCTGAATTACTTGTCAATATGTAGGATATAATAAAATTAATACAAAAAGATGGAAAAAAAGGTGGTTTGAAAGTTCTTTTTGCATCACTTGATTTACGGAAATCTGGTATTCCCTGTGGAAATGGAAATCGTATGAGGACTTTTCAGTAGAAATATTTTAGATTTAGGAGGACGGCATACTTTCAGAGAGGAATGGGCTTGAATATATTGAGTGAGCAATGGCACTCGTGCCGGTAGATTTGCAAATGTCTTACGTTACACAGTGTGTGAGTGCACAGTGCGGCACTCTAACCATTTACTTTACTCTCCTCACACGAGAAGACATTATATTACAGAGACCTTGTTACGTCCCTTTTACTCTCTAGTATGTGAGTGTTGATGCCTTGGACTTGAGGAAAGGAAGAAAACTTATTCTGAATTGTCATTAGCTCAGCACAGCACAGTAACCGTCTCAGTCCTGGGAGAGACCACTTCTTGTTTCCATGGAAACGTAGGCAGAGTAGACAGAGAGAACAGCGAGCAGAGCAAGCTCCACTGACAAAAAAAAAGATGTTGAAAAGCTTTGTGTGTGTGCGTGTGTGTGTGTGCGCACATTAGGGTGAGTGGGGGTGGATGATGGCTGCTTACTTGACAGATAATGAACAAAATCTAATTTAGACAGCATTTCTTATCGCGTGGTCTACCGTAATGAAATGTTTTGGATTGATGTTATTTGATACATGCATTTTTATTCCACACATTTGTTAAGAATCCAGGACACTCAGTAATGTATATTACAGTTCGCTACTTTATTCATCCACCTCAATTAAAACGTAAAAGTGGATTTCTTTGTCAAATTCCTATAGCAAAAGGTAGACTGAGACCAAAAACCCACATGAATGGATCCTGTGGCTATTCCAGCCGCGTTTAAGCTCAATTGAGACCACACTTAGCTTTGGGGGTAATGAAACAGTTAATCTAATTTCCACCTCTTGAGATGGAGTGGAAAACATGGTCAAGGGGTATATCTAATTTGCAGCATGACTTTGCAGGGCCTTGGCTTTAAGCATACACTAACAAATTGCTGCTTGGATAAGCAAATCAACAGGAACCAGAGCAGGGCTTGAAGGACACAACGGAAGGGGGGGGGGGGGGGGGGGGGGCGGGTTATTTTATGGCAAATATGTCCCTGGAATCAGAACAAATGTGCCTCCATAGGTACCTCCATCTGAAAATCTACACTGCCATCCAAATATGTATTTTAATGAATGGCTGAAAAAGTTTCCAACAAGCATCAAGTGCAAATACATATCAAATTTTCAGTAGAGATGTAGTATCAGGCATGGCGGGGCAACAGATATTTTCCCAGAAAAGTTAACGGTGACCTTGCAGAAGTATGTGTGTTGCAGTTGAATAATTCATCCAGGTTGTGCACAGAAAAGGTTTTACTCAAGGGAATATATGCAAGTTGTTGGGACTACAGACGCATTCATCATCATCCACACATGTACGGTGTAAACAAGCAAACATTTATGTATGCAGTGACCACTGCGGCTTAATAGACCACATAAATAACAAAAACACAAACAAATATTCACACGCAGCGTAACAGAACGCTATGGAATTCCTACATTAGGTGTGCTACAGTTATCTGCTAAAAGTTGACATTCAGACAACTTATATTGAATCATTAGCTATTGTATTTTGTACATGTATAATATCTATGCTTATGTTTTAACCATTGTTCAAGGCACAATGATCAACAATTTCTTGTGACATGTTGAAGATGAAAAGTTACCTGATCTTCCGTCCCGCTGGAAGTCCACATGGTACCACTCGCCGTCATTGACTTTCTTATTGACCGCTTTGGTCTTTGTGGTCCCTGAGCCCATGTCCAGCAGCAGGTACAAGTGTCCATCCAGCATCTCAATGGCAAAGAAGTCCACCTTGAGAGTCTGAGGACTCTTGGAATCCTTGGGTTGCTGCTTGGGCTTCCCGTGACTGAAGAGCAGAAGGCCGTTGGGCTCTGTGGTGCGAAAGTCAAAGGAGATGGAGCCCGTTTTCTTAGCGTTCCACTTGTTGAGGATTATAAAAGACTGTGGCGTCTCGAATGTGATGGGGTCAAGCGTGGCCACATTCTCGCACTTGAAGGCCACGGTGCCATGGACCTTCATCTTGGGATCTCCCTGCTTGGCCATCCTGGACAGCTCAAGTCGCACATCGTTGTTTTTGTACACAACCTGAATTGGGAGTAGAGGTTAAAAGTGAATTTTGCAAAATAAATACACATACATACATGTACACAGTTGGGGTCTCCTTCCACACGTGAGAGATGTCCCCCTATTGCTGTTTGAATACAATAGTTGCAGGTAATTTAATAATTCATATGTATAGTTGCTTTAAATAATTAATAACATGGGAATTTAAAAACCCGTTGACCATGTGACATTTCACCTCATCAGGACAGTTTGTCATCTTTGTCACACTGCAACCCTTTGAGTGGGGAACTGTGTCTGCACAGCACCAAATGTCACTCACATCACCCTCTCTCTTTGTTTTTCACTTGGAGCCTTCACAACACATGCATAGTGCACCCCTTCTGGGTGAAGTGTCCACAGTTCAGACGTCCATTTTGGCCTTTAGCTCCAGTGTGAACCGGAGCGAGAGACGGCTTGGATCTACAATAATCAGGTAGCGTCTCCTCGGATTGGGGGTTGAAAGTGGGATGGAGGGGGATAAACCTAAACTTCTGTCTTGATTGCAGGTACAGAGCTAAACCTTCATCAAGGTTCCTGTTGCAACAGGTGATTACTGTGTTTCCCAAATGACTGCGGTAATTTGCGTATTGCTAAATTGCATAATTCGCAAAAGTGACTGTTTTTGTATTTTCGAACACTGTAAACCAGACATGGCTTGGCTTAAGTGAGCTTAAGTAAATACAGTGCTTTAGTGCTGTGACCTTTAAGGGGCCAAGTGGTGAAGTGCCACAGTACAAGTGACAGTCACTTGAATCCCATTACAGAAACATAACCCACAATGCCATTGAAATACAAATTAACCATGGATGACATCATTATCATACAGATATTAACTGACCGATTAACCAACTGATTCATTACCGATGAGTTATTTATTTTATTAAGAATCTCATCTTTAATCTCCCGCTTCATAGTTGTATGAAGGCAACACAAGAGGCACATTAGATAGTATTCGAAGAAGGCAAAGCAGAAGGTTGCTTTGAAATAAATCTTGTAGAATGCTAATCAAAAAATATATCTCTTAAGGCAAAGATGGAGCTAAATGTGTGTGTAAAGGTAAAGAGGGCGCATTGCACGCACTGTGTGCAAATCAAACAGAAGTGACACTGTAATTGGCAAGTCTTACAAAAACTTTGAGACGGACATAACTTTGTAATTATCCAATCTCCGTAATGAAGGAGTATCTCCAATAAGTGCAGCTGTTGTGGCGAGAATCCCTCCGTCTTGTTACGTCTAATTTCCATATGAGAAAGCAATTAACATTTTGGTGAATGTCAAAACTTTTCATTAAAACATCAGTGTGGTGACAATATTTCAAAATTAATTTCTCAAACACAAGTGTTTCATTATAATGTGTCAATCAGTTTGCACAGGAAAAAAAATAAAAAATAAAAAAGTGTGTTAAGTCACCAGCTATGGTAGAATAGTGTACGTGGGGTAACATTCCCAATAATAATTTTGTATTTGTTTTTTTATCTCACATATACATATATATATATTATATATATATATAATATATATATAATATAATATATTATATATATATATTATATATACAATATATTATATATATATATTATATATTATATATTATATATTATATATATATATATATAATATATATATAATATAATATATTATATATATATATTATATATACAATATATTATATATATATATTATATATATATATATTATATATTATATATTATATATATATTATATATTATATATTATATATTATATATTATATATATAATATATTATACACACACACACACACACACACATGAACAACATCCAAGATTCCTGAAACCCAGAGCACAATTCCACTGTCCTCACTCAAATAGAAAAATCTAAATCTCAAAGATTGTCAATAGTATGATTTTTACAGACTTCCCAAGGGAGCAGAAGCAGAGCTAATGACGCTCCAGCACAACTAATTGGCGGATAAGGTTAACAAGTGACAGGCAGCCTTATCATAATATGTATACAGAAAAATAGTCTGAGTTGTTTAATCGCTTTCAACGGGACAAATCAAATTAGATACAGCTGTGGAAAACTCTGCCCATGTTCTTCATTTGTTGCCATGCTAAGCGTTCACCTGAAAACAGGGACAACTCCGATGGGATTGCCTTTGCGTGGCGCATTACGTTCATCACTGAATCGCATCTTTTCAGAACTGTTCAGGTAGACGGAGCTCAGAGTAGTGCATTAGAATTAGGTAAGTATGTTTCTTTTAAATGCTTTCATTTACTTTTATTGCACCAAAAAGGGAAACAAAAAATGCCAGGCTTTTATTATCATGTCTTATATTACATTAACTTGATATATTTTATTATCCAACTGAAATTGAATGTTTTCATAGAAATCGAATATGAACAGAAAGGTAATTTGACTAGACTCCAGGCTCCAGAAAGAAGGAGTAGAGGAATAAAAGATAAGGGTCTGTGCCTGCTGGAGCTTAGTTACGTAGCAGCAGACACAACCCATACAACCAAATCAGTTCTTTGTGGTACAGAGACAAAGGGCACCGTTTACCGTCGCTCTGAGCTGCAAATGGTGCTGTGCAAGTACTGCTGCACTAATTCGTCATCAAGCAAAAGGGCTGTGACAACTGAGCAATTACTGCACCACCGTTTGTTTTGCCATCAGAGCCAACAGGCAGGCGTGGCAGCTCAGACCGAAAACCTGCACACCAATGCTGCAACAAGCCCCTTCAAACATCCCATCAGTCAGGGCCCACACCACATGCTGATAAACCACCCCTCATACACAGAGGATGTCCTGAGATGGGGATTCTGTAGAATGTCACAGGCTGGATGAGAGTTAATTTACAAAAAACGGTAGACTTTACAGTGCATTTTCTGGTACAACTAAATTATGCAAAATCAATTGTTAAGGAGCAAATAAAAGAGGGGGCATCCTATGCCTGACATCCTGCGGGAACTATCACAGCTATCTGCCATACTTTCAAGTAATTTAAAACATTGATCTAAGGATAATGAGAGCAGAGGGTGTGATTAAGCTGACCAAGAGCATTAAGGGCAGCTCACCGGGATGAATGTGCCATGCTTATGGTGCACAAATTCCACTCCCTATGTCACCACATGACTTGTAGTTAAATAAGATACTTCAAAACCAGACCTCTAATGAGCTGTACATGGCGTGCAGACATGTGGTCCATGCCCTGCCTGCTCATTAAAGGGATCTGCCTTGGACCTCTCCAGGAGGATTGCAGAGAACGACAGCCGGCGCTTCAGGTGAGGGGTCAAATGTAGGAAACCACAGAAGCAGGACAAGAAGAAGAAAGCAAAGGGAAAGACACAGCGGGAAGGAGAAACCGCTTTTTGAAGTGTAAAGATAGAATAGATACATTGTTTCGCAGTACTTACTCCTGCTTTATATTTTTGTATATCCTTGGTGGCTTGTGAAATATATAATTTAGGTCAAAATGGCTATTAAGCAGCAATTGATTTGATATATATATATAAAAAACCGCTCAGCTGGAATAAAAGTACAAAGTACTAATACATACCCTTCTATAGTAGAATACGGGAACATACAAACAAAAGGGCGGGTTATTAAGTCCAAGCCAGACGGGCCACTACATAGTGGAGCATCAAATATACATAACCTGCCAAATTGAATACAACACCTTAAAAGTATCTATGTAAAACAGTGATGTACTTGCACGTTGATTCTTTTTTTTCAAGGAAAGCACAATGTCACCAGACACACTACAACACCAAACCAAACATAATAGTATTCCGATAAGTCGTTAGGTAAGCGGTCTAAAATCCTTTCCCAAGTGGTAAAATTGTAAGGTTTTAAGTGTGTCAGCTGCCTGACTGCTCATGAAAATTCAACTGCCTGATCCCATGATCACTGCTCCTCTTTGAAGTGCACCTGACGGAGCTGTACAAAGTTTGTGGTGAATTCCACTCCAAGAACACCAGACACCAAGACGTTAATGTGTGTGTGTGTGTGTGTGTGTGCTATGAGCACACTGAGGGGGTGGTAGAGGAAAAATAAAGTTTGTGTGAGAATATGTGAGGGAAAGAGGAGACACAAACTTAAGTGTAAAGGATGAGATAAGGTCAGTGTGTGGGTAGAAATGGTCTGTTCGGAGGCCTGAGGTGAAGCCAGTCATCTCCTGTCACCCAGCAGCCTGAGAGTGTTTACCTCCTTGAGGCAGCCCATGAAGTTGTTGCTAACTGGAGATCCAGGCAGGTCAGCTGTGCTAGGACTCCCTCCAACATAGAAAAAGTCATCAGAGCCCAGCATGGTGTAGTCTTCTTGTGTATATCCCGTGGTTGTCAGAATCCCATCCACGGATATTGTTACCTAGACAACAAAGCACAGGGAAAAGACACGCTATACTCAGAAAGCCTATGTACTGCAATGTTATTGCCTTTCCTTCTCGTTGTCTACGACACGCTTCCCTAAGTGCTTCTTAAACCCATTTTCATGTCTGTTTTCATTGTCTTTTTTCTTGTTTTTTTATTTTTATTTTGTCCAGTTAGATTAGTTGGAAGACTGCAAGCCTTCAAAGGAATGCTATTCTAGTGTTAGTAATGTGCCCATACTACAGTGTTAGTATTGCCCCTACTGCAACTTAAAGTACATTAGCAGACACAAAAATGGTGTTAGTAAAATGTTATCTTTGTTAGTTAAACTATTAATTCCATATTAGTACGTTCAGCAGATCTACAAAATAAATCAGAAAGGGCTACTGGGTTAGAGAGGGAGCACATGCTATGAAAAGCACAATCACCTTAGAGTACACGACAATGGATGAGGGTATGGGAGATAGAGAAAAGCATGCATTCAATTGTCTTTTCTTTTTGAGTCTACAAAAAGAAAATGACAGACTGGCATTTTGGGAATCAGTATCTTGACACTCGCCACAGTCTCAGATGCATGCAAAAGCGTATGGACGCAACCACTAAGAGAAAAAAAAACGCACGAGAGACAAACACAGCTTAACTGTCACATTGATGGGGCAGTCTGACATTTGCAGCACATAGTCAAAGTGCATGCCATGCAGAGTGAATGGGGATACAACTGGCTGAGCCAAAGAGCATCAGGCCAGCCAGGCAGGAGAGGGTCCTCATTATTAACCACAGCTTGATGCAAAAGGCTCGAAATGATGCTCCTAAAAAGGTGGATCAAACAGAATTGGACAGGAAACAAGTGAAATAAAGAGGGCGAAACCAATGAATGAACCAAGAAATTAAAAAGGATTCGAAAAGTAAGCAGAAGAGTACCAACCGCAATTTCCCTTTTTTGTAAATGACGTCTACAGTAAAAAAAAAAAAAAAAAAAGAAAGAAAAGAAACACACGGCAAACCCAAACTAGGAAACAATTAGAATGATATCTACCGAACAATGTAGTTTGTTTACCATAGCGTGTCCAATGCCTGAGTGCTTTGTGGAAAAGGGGGGAGAAAGGAAATTAAAAACTGTGAATAGAATAACGACTGTTACTCAAATAATATATGATGGTCAATACTGTTAGTACATTGTTAAACGGCAAAACCCATACTGGTTAGTAGAATGACACATTCCATGAATGATGTTAGTTTGATTCTGAAGCATGTTAGTAACAGAGAGTAAAAGGGCAAAATAAGTTCAACAAGAAAAAAGAAGTCTAAGGAAATAAAAACAATGCGCAACCAGCGATTCCCTCGATTCCTCGTGGTGTTATTGAACCATATCCCCAAAGTGAGCAACACCGTTACCTGATTCCTAAAGCACATCAGTTGACCCTCTCTTGCAAAGTCACATGTTTAAAACCATTGTAAAGCTTTGTTCTTTTAGCTAGTACTGGTATTTGCATTATTCTGGACTTGCTTCAGGCTCTAGAGACCGATCCAGTGCATCAGACTTCCTGTGTCTCACCCAATAATGTACCTCCGTTTGGTCTTATTGATGGACTCTAGGATCCCTTTACTGCCAAGAAACAAAACCGAAGAACACCCTAACACCGATGGGAATTTTGATTCCCTTAAAGAACGTGCACTCAATTATGCCTGGTTTTCTTTTACAACCTGAATGCAGTGAATGTTAAAGCGGGCCAAATCCTTAGGTTTGCCAATAATCAATGTGCTGATGATGCAAAAGCTGCAGCTTTGGTATTGAGGTGAAGACAAACGTTTCCCACCAAATGAGCAGGTACAAAACTAGAGATGCTTTCTTTACAATACTTTTCTGAAGCGTGATGCCCGTCTCATATCAAACAGTTTATGTGGGTCACAATTATCCCTTAGGAGTAAATGAAAGAAATATGCGGTGTTGCATTTAGGCTAAACAGTGTGACGGGTTCTTTATGATGAAATACAAAATGCATAATTATTTGCAGAAATTGTGACTATTATAAAAAAACTTTTTTACAGATTTAAAAAAAAAAAAGATTTTCTACAGGCCATTGAAACATCATCATATCTAATTATCTTCACATCGTGATGCTGAACTTCACCCTAACCTCAGTCTGTCTGAAAGCCTCCCGATTGTCTGGTAGTGGCAGTAGTGGATTTTTCTCAGAATGATATAAAGGACAAAGATGCTGGACTTTCCCTCAGCTAGTCAACACTGGAGTTGAGTCCCCAAAGAGGGAGTTGGGTTCATCATCCCCATGACTTAGGCCGGCAGTGTAAGAGGAGCTTCTGCTGCCCCAGTAAACAGATGTTGTACCTAGGAAAGCAGCTGAATGTGGGTGTAGAGTCTCTGAACCAAGATGAACAATGACTGGGAGCCTACATTTATCTTTACATGGCCACACATCACTGGCCTAGCTGTTATGACTCACGTGAGACACCTGTAGCACTGGTTTGTGCACCTGGGGCCAGATCCCAAATGTCATTGTACACAGTACGTTTCCCAACAGTGCCTTATCAGGCCTAGAGGTACTGGAGGGAACCAGACATCCTGATCGAATACTTCTTCTGGGCACAGTGAGCAATAACACCTCAAACTACTTTGAATGGAAAACGGGATCAGGATCTTGTTTTAGTCATGGCAGCTTTTGGACAGCAGGGATGTGAAATCAAACCCACCAACAGACTCAGCGGGGGCTTAAATCAATTGACATTTGGGAGCGGGTTGTTACTGTCGCACGCCACCGAGAACATGTTGATGTTTGGCCTTGGCATAACTTTGGATTGGCTGAGAGTCCAACAGACTGGCTCTGTTCAGAGTGGCAGCTGCCTCTGCCACCATTTAGAACTGTATATGTTGTTGTCTGCTACAAACCGGGTACATCTGTAGCTTCTCTCTTGACAGGGGCGTTCTAGTCCTACAGGTGGATGAGTTTGCATATGCACAACAACTGAAAGGCTCCATTTTTTTCATCCCATCTGATTCGCCTGCTCTTGGTGAGAATCAGGCAAGTACCAACACTGGCTAATTTCCCATTTTTGAGCAATTGAGTTGTCAATTGGCACCCTTAAAGGGAGGTTGCAAGGTCCATCCTGGAGACTTTTAAGCACAATCTGCTGAATAGGATTGCTAAAAGAAGTCCAATATGTAAAAAATCTTATGCTAACCCAGGTCACACTGTTACTGCATACAGTCGTCTGTCCAAAGCAAATAATGCAGAGAGGAGTGACCGTTGAGAAATGAAGCCAACACTGAAGTGCCAAAAACCTGCAGTTCCTCAAATGGCCACCTGAGTTGATGCCCACGTTAAAATGCCACCTAGTTTGAGCATTTCAGCGGCTGTTTAGAAACCCACGGATGACATAACCAAGAATTCGTCAATATTGTATAAAGCAAGAGTGACCCTAGATTTAGTTATGTTTACGTGACGTTTATACATAAAGTTTGCTTTTAAATGCTTGTCTTCTATCGAACAAAACAATCCCTCAGCAATGATATCATTCTTTATAAAAAGGTTGTGCTTTATAACCGTCCAACATCTAAAACAAGCACTGGAAAACTCAAATTTAAACAAGGGGTCAAATGTTTTAGAAATAAAAAATAAACCATTCAACTGCACTACTGTGTTGATATGGGCCATTCCCAAGGAAGGGACATGAGTAATACTTTAACTTCAGATTTGTATTTTTTCAAAAAGGTAAATACGATTTCTCCCTTTTGACTTTCAAATTGTAACGTAATCGATGACTTAATTCACATTTAGATGTCCCTGCGCACTTGTGGTTTTGTTGTATCTCCACCAAGATTCAATTTAGCAATCCAATTACAATGTCTGGAAAAGATGATGGTAATGACTTAAGTGCATTTGTTTTGATTCATTTACTGAGTCTCTGCATCACCCTCTGTACTGTTACCTGACGTAGATTCCTTGTTACTTTGACATCATGCCAATCATTGTCATTAAATTTGCCATTGACGGGCTCCACAAGAGCTTCAAAGGCTCCAGACCCCAAATTAATGACGAGTGAGACAGCCCCATTTTTCAGAGCCAGGTTGACGTAATCAGCTGATTTGCCCGTGTGCAGCATCAGTCCATTCCTCTGCAGGGTTTTGAATGACAATGTGATTTCATCACTGCTGCTTTGAATCGGGTTCAAGGACAGGTCGTAGCAGAAGAACTCGGATCCTTTGAAGGTGGCGACGAACTCTTCTTTTCCTGCGGAGACACAGAAAGAGAAACGCGTCGCATTAACATCGCGGCCTCTCGGGGGGCCTGTTGGGGAGTTGTCGGAAAAAGATATCAGAAAGAAAGGACGTCTCAAAAACGGTGTATTAATAGCAAACACTGGGAAATAGGAGAGAAGTACCCACCTTCTAGAACACAGGGGCTTAGCGATATGCTCTGTATTACCTGTCAAACATTTCCTTTTAATACCTTTTTACAGTAACTACCTGTGCAGAGCAAGACAACTGCTACTGTGGACATTACATGTCAAATGCAGAGGTGTACCTGGCACACAAAGATGTTCTCCTTCACAGGTTTCTTACACAGATATCATGGCAATTCTTTTATGTTTTTTGTTTCCGTGTTATTGTGATAGCGTGTCTTCTGGAATGAGCAGTCGCTGCTATATCAACATAGCTACAGCTGCACAAAATGACATTGGTGAGCATGCATGTGAATCTGTTGTGGCTAATTTACACCTGTCTCATGACAGGATTGTAGAATAGAAGGCAACACATGAGGCCATAGCATCTAGAGCCACATTCACACACAATAATTAAGGAAGAATCCATTAAGAAATTATATGAAAGCACCCTACAAGCATATTACGTAACATCACATTTTCTTCTGCATCAAGACGTGATATAAGAAGGGAAAACACACATTTGAAACTGGAGCCTCAGTAACAGAAAAACATTAAAGCCTCTAAACACATGAAACATTGTGTTATCTTTACACGGATAAAATGGAGACAGGATTCACTTGTGATGGTGTTGACATTATTTCATGAAATCCGATCTGAAAGAAATTAGAAATATAAAATCACACATATATCTTTTTTTGTATTACCATCTACTAACAGAATTTGATTAGTGATTTTAATGGGCTGCGCGGATAAGTGGGCAACAGTTCAGATTCTCAATAAACTCAAACAAATCATTCATCAACCAGCCCTCCTTCCGTATGCCACAAGACAACAAGCAAAACATCAGCCTTGTTATTGTGAGAGACAAAAGAGCAGCGCAGTGTCAGAGGGACGCTTGTAAACTCCCATTAGAAAGCGTTTAAAAACTGGTTTAGACAGATAAAAAGCCATTAAAGGCACTACCAGAAAATAAGCCAGCAAAACACAAATGGACCAAAGCATTCAATTTTCATCAATAGGGCGGACTGCAGTTTTATATGTGCTTTCCAGACATACACACATTCAAAAGACACTCACTCACACATGCTCCGAGCAGCATCCAGGCACGGGTGCAACAACACAACGACTAAAAGGGGATACTGTCCACAACAATTTGTCACCTCATTGATTCCCCCTTAAAAAAGCACCAGAGTGCACCTCTGGGAAAACTACGAGGGCCGTAATAGAAGTTGGCTGGATCTCGCCACTCTTTGGTCATTCCTTCAAGGCCCGACCCCTTATCAGGGAAAATGAGAGACCTCCTGCTTCACAAAATCCACACATCCCTGCTCCACAAGCTCAGCGACCACATGACAAATGGAGGCAATAGTAAAGGGTCGGTCTCCCCCCTCTCTGTATACACATCCCCATGCCCCCCCCCCCCCCCCAAACTTTAGCTAATTCCCCCAACCAAAGGAGAGTGAATTGTGGGTGTACAGGAGGGGTTTTGTTGGGAGTTGACAACACAGTGTCATGGCCGAGCAGCAGGCATCTCCTTGAAGAATCACACTGTCATTCAAACGCTAGTCCGGTCAGTCGGGTGCACTCTGGTGTCTCAACATATGTAGGTCTGAATGAAGCAAAACAGTTCAATCATCCATTTAACTATTCACTCAGTTGCATTGAAAAATGTTTGTTGTATCCCAAAAGAAGTGGTTCATTCAGAACTGAGGGTGGATTATTCAAATAACTAACTAATTGAAGGCTGAAGAGACTGTTTATTTTTCTTTTGAATGATGTTAACTCTGGCAAAGCATTTCTTGTTGAGCTTTAGCCTTTGGAGGCATTTTACTGTGAAGCCAAGTCGAGTGTCAGGCCAAGCTAGCACTCAATCTGCCATCTGGCCACTAATGGTAGTCAGCTCGCAAAGCACACCACTGGCTCCTTTTAGCTGTCTTTCCATATTTGGGTAACAAGCCAGACTTTTTTTTTTGGAAAATGTGCTGGGGAGCAAGAAACACACTGCATTTGTCTTTAGCTTGTAAAGTCTTTTCTGTCTTTATTGTCCAACTTTTAAAGCCAATACCGAGATAACATTGGATTAGGTGTTTTTTGGGTAGTGAAAGGGAAAACTACAAAATAACATATCTATATCTCTGATATATCTATACACTAACTATACATAAAATACTCTAACAGAGATAACAATATTCATTTGTTAAGCTTAAATTTTGTTTAACCACGCAAACTGTTTGCAATTAAAGCAGGACTGCATTTGACTTAGGTACGTAATGGAACTGAATTATACTGCTTAAACTTTAATGGTTGAGCCTAAATGTAATTTATGCTTTAAAATATGCAATATATTTCTTTTTCTCAAATAAAATATGACAGTGACTGTCAGCAACCAGAAAAAACACAAATACATAACAAATGCAGACAGCTGGGCAGGTTTGCAGGGTGCCGTCTAGCTCGACACACATGCCAGATTTTAAAGCAGGATCATCTCAAATACAGACAACTAAATCCAACATATCCTATCCCCTTAAGGAGTAAGCACATTCTGAAAGTAAAATGTGACAATTTTGACAATCATCCCCTTTACATATGCTTAAAACGGGATAATGATTCCACCTAAGTACCCTTAATTAGACTACTATATGCGAAGAGTGTCGTAAATGTTTTGTGCATTCAGTGTGCTTCCTGTACAGGGAGACCTTAACATCTAGACGGGTGAACATTAGCTACACCTGTACACCTCTTGGCAGAAGACGCGGCAACCCGAAGTGCTAACATTTTGCATGTGTCACCAAGATGTATCCTTTTCCACTTCATCCTAAAACCGACTGCTGTTTTGTCATTGTGTTCTACCGGGTATTTGGGCTTGTCCCACTTGTCTTTGCCGGCTGTCGTATTGTCTGCAGTCAATCAAACTACTGCAATCTGCCGCCACCTTAATGCCCTTGAGTCACAACACTGAATGTGAACATGGATAAGAGTCAGCTCCTTTAGTCTTTTTTCAGAGATCAGAGGACTGAAGTAAAATGAAAAGAAAAGAGGGAAAGTGTAGCTCCCAGGGAGACAGACAGATAAAAACTCGTCACAGTCACAACGGTCCCCGCCGCCGACAACCAAGTTACACAATAATACAGCTGCTCTTCAACACTCCTTTCTCATGATACTCGTATTTATTTAGGATTTTACCTCAGCCAGATAAAGAATTGCTAATCAATTGTATGTTTGTGCCGTTTAGGATCCTCGTTCTCTATCCCATTACATTTGTGGTGGCGGTGCAGAACAAACTACCCATATTAATGGAAGTAATGCAATTATTTGCTACTTCAATTCAATTAGTGTCAGAGTCAAAGTGGTGTGTTGCTGAATGAAGCTCCTACAAACCGCGCGGTATACCTCGCTGTAAAAATAGACGGCCTAAGTATCACTTAAGCCACAAACAGAAGCTGACTATTTGGAAACAAATCACTCGTGTATTAGTAAGCAACAAGGGGCCAAAAGCAAGAGCATATGTAAGACAGGGCCAGCATGTGACCGGGCGACCGGGAGGCTCCTCATCAGTCACATCGCTGTGACACTAATCTGGCATCTGCTACTCTATGGCTGCTTTCTAAATTAGCTCGTCCCCAGGGGAGCACACTGCCTGTCAACATCAAATCACAACACAACCATCTGAAACGGACCTGGCACGATATGTGAAAGCATCCCTGTGAAATATATAAGGATATGGCTTGGCTTTGCTCAAATAGGAGACCATTTTAACCTGATGATGTAAGTAGTACATTTGTTGAAAACGTTGGGACATACTAAAAGGCAAAAGACAAAAAATGGCGGACCATTTATTTTTTTAGGTAAAATTCAGTATCGTACCGTGGAAACCATTTAACAAATAATACAGTTTGAAGAAAACAATACAGATGATCATTGTTGATAAAAAAAAGTCCTCCAGTGTCAACTGTGAGAAAACACAGGAGGACACATTAAAAGAAGCACCTGTGGGTTTTCTAAGGGCACAGAGATATAGGCATCGCTCGTTATTATGTTGTTGTTTTCTTGTTGATGACAGTCCCCGGGATTCACCACGCCATGAAACTCTGCCTCCCTGCTTCCATGACACACGCGTCACCCACCACCCTCTCGCCACTAGAAACGGCCTTCTTCAGCTCTCGGTAACAAGTCGAAGTAAAAATGGGTTCACAGGAAGTTCACAGTTCTGGAGGACAGTAAGACACACTACCAAAGTGGCACCTGTGGATTTATAAGGACGGGATGTGCTATGGAAAATAAGGACGCTGAAGCCATGCAACGTGGAGATCAGAAGCGTTTAAACATATGTGACAACTGGGCTCGGTGACGCTGTGTTCACTCTCCGCTCCTCTTGGCTGACTGGCAGCCTATTAAAATGATACAGAAGTTAGTGTCTGGCAGCCTATTAAAGCGATAGGAAGTTAGCGTCATGAATCTGGCCTAAGCCTCTTACATTATGACAGAGAGGAGAGTTTCTGAAGTAGTACATTCTTCGAGAACACATTTTATGACACGATTATCACACCATTCAAAAGACTTAATAAAATGTGACAAACTGCTCCTGCTCGTACTTTGGTCACTGCCACTTCATCCGCCTTTGTATTTTATATACATTCTCGTTTTGTCTATGCCCGCCTGCAATAAAATGACGATTGTTACCGTTGAAATGTTGCTGACAGAGTGTTGGCAGAGCAACAAGAACGGGCTAAAGCGTAGCCAGGTATCTCACCGCAGGACTCGGCATGTGTGGAGGCGTCGTTTGCATACTAAGTTCTGTCAGACGTCATACTGTGCTAGCTTAACGTACAAAGTCATTTAGATTCACCGCGTGAAGGGTGTCTTGCTGTGTTCGGAGAAAGTCTCCTCCCCTGATGTCAGTCCTGAGAAACACTTCATCCATAGTTAATGTACTCTCAATTGGTGCTGCCATTCGGCTTGTCATTATGTAGCAATTATTATTAGAACGTATTTGGCCCACACAGTAATTTTTAAGGTGTGCAAATGGTACGGTTTGCAAAAAGCAGCAACCAGAGCGCACTCAGTGTTCCGCTCCCTGTCCGGCTGCATGCACGCATTGGCTGGGTGGGCGGGGCTTCCAGCTCACACGCAACAGGCAGCTGTCACTCACAGAGTCATCTCAGGGAGACATGTCCTCATGTGCAGGAGCTGTTGACCACCGTCCTCAGCTTGGTGAAAGAAAAGATGCCAGAAGTGAGATCTGGAAATACTTCGGGCACGAAGTAATTTTACGCATTTTTTAAGTCTCAAAAAGAGGAAATGTGTCCATCTTTAATGTACCCAACCCACATAGCTTTAGGTTTTTTTCCACCTCAAACATCTCAAAAATTGTGTAATTCATACTTATGGAAATAACTATGTCATATAGTCAGATCCGGACAATAGGCCTCCATAGCCGTGTATAATCAAGCTTTGATTTTACCATGTTGTTTTCATTAATATCTTGCTGTGGGCTAATACTAATAGTGTTCTAAAAGCCGGTCAGGAACAAGCTGGTAAAAAAGGGAACCTTACAGATGTTTTATTTATTACTATCATAGATAAATGTTCCAGTATCTTATTTGTGGTATCGTATCGAAAGTATTGAGTATCGAGTATCGTAATATTTTGGCAGGTATAGTATAAAAGTCATAATTTTGGTATCAAAACAAGCCTAAACTGGACACTAAATGGGTTTTCTACTGTGAATTAAATAATGACCAAACTGCGATTAAATTCATCACTGCTGGTTTCTTGATGTTTTACCCCAGATGTACTCATTTAAAGCAGCCCTTGTCTTCCAAAGTCAAGTCTGACTAAAAAAAAGCAGATAATCAAGTAGTTAAACAAATAACTATAATACAATGTTAATTATGGATTCATCCATTAGTTGATTGTATTGTGTTTGATTACAGGAATGCATTCTTACTTGCACTGATTGTTATTACCACCTTGCTGTGAACACAACAATGCAACTTGCAAATGAGACACATTGTAGTACGTCATATTACGCACAGGCTCAGATGAAAGCTGACGCTATAGTTTGATAATTGGGCCTAGTTTAGCCGGATCAAAAATATCCCACATACAATTCAGTAAGGGCTAAATAGACGTAAAATGATATGGCTTTGATTCAAAGTACTTACATTTCGACAGACCCACACACCAGTCAAGTGAAAAGGTAACAACTACCATTTTGGAGTTAAAAAGAAAAAAAAAACATTAGCAGCGTCACGGTGAGCTTGGGAGATGGGCCATGCCACTTTACAGGGGGGGGAATAGTCCAAATGGTAGAACTTTAAATTTCAATCACAACAACTATTGAAAAACTAATCTATTAAGCATTCAGCTTCTTTTTGAGTGTTGCATTATGGCTTACATTATGAATTTGTAGGCATCATTGAGGGGACAGCATTTCCTCTTTGTTGCTTTAATGTTGCTGTCCATTCACTCCACACTAGCAGCAGCTGCAGCGTTCACCCCTACAGTACATTCTCCAACCCATGCTGCTTGAATGGTCTTTTTTAAATAAGGAAAAAAAACACGACAGTTATCATTAAGGTGCAAATGTTTGCAACACGCAGCTGTTGCCTCCATGCATTTCTTTTTTTTTGATGACGCATGCGCAGTGCGACACTGGTGGCTGGTATTGCCAGATCGGGTGTTTTTTCCGCTACTTATTAAGGCGCGTTTAAGGTGTGTTTTCTATAGAAATCTGGCACCCCATTGAACGATGTTAACCAGAAAGAACGCGCCGTTCACAAACACCAGAATGAACGAGTTCACAGTAACGTTCATCGGGCATTATTACAGTACGTTTAGTTCACGTTCGCCCAAAATATGAACGAGTTCATGAACTATCGTTCAATGAACGCGTTCAGGCACAATACTGGTGTTGGTAATGTCCCCACCCCCCTCGCTCTCTTTGCTCAGTTACGTATGACGCAAGCGCTTAAGTGCGAGCCCCAAATCCTCATTGAAAATGAATTGAAGGCTCGATTTTTGAAAAAAAAGTTTTTACGTGAGAGTCAACGGGAGAATGCTTGGGCAATTTTCCACGTGAATGAATTCGCCTCGAGATTTTATTTATATTAGAATATATATTATTATATTATATTATATATTCATTTTATAATCATCAGGTAAAATGTTTGAGAAGGAGAAGAAAAACAAGCTCCAACCAATAGAACTTAGAACAGCGGAACGTTTAGAACATTCCATGCACTTCAAATAGAATGTGGAACACAGAATTACTAAAGGAAGCTATGATTTAGATCATTTAGGATCAGCAGTCAACGAAGACACCTGAACTTAAGGACTTAACAAGATGGCATCCCAGTGTCCACACCCCCGAGGACTGGAAAGCTTGATAGAGTGTATGGCCAGAGATACAATCTGCGCACAACCTGCCGATGTCCCAAAACATTTAGCGCAGTATGGGTCTGATCTCATCAAGAAAGGAAGAAGAACAAATCCCATTGAAAAAGTCTTTCGATACCAAGAAACTCACGGTAAGATATTGTTAAAATATATAAAAGATTATGTTTAGGTAATTATTTTTGATGTTTAGAATCAGATAATTTCACAAACTGAGAAACATTTAAAAAGATGAACCATGGTTTAAAGGTCATTGTTAAAAATGTAATGCTATTAATAATTGCTCCGATGGTGCTCGGTATCTAAGTACTAACATGTACTTAAGGACTTGTACTTATTGCTAAATCTCGTGTACTAATTTTATGTTTCTGAAATCCGTTTTTTGCTTGTCAGATTTGGAATATTTTGCTAGGAATAAGCAAGCACCATTGATTAGGGGTAAAGAAGAGAAGCCTGTACCTCTTACCCCAACATCCCGAAAGTCAGCACCTAAAGTTCCAGCAGATGTGCCCACTACATCCAGGAATAATGTACCTATTGGCACAAGGGGGAAGCCAGAAAAGGCCAGCATTGTGTTACCACAAAAAAAAAAAGAATGCAGTGTACCAAGGCCAGAAAGACCCAAAGGACCCAAGGAAGAAACCAAAGCAAGCCCAAAGACGAGACCACCACTTTTAATACCAGCCCAAAGTCAAAAGAAAGGAAAAGGAACCATTGAAGAGGTCAAGAAAACACTGGAACCATGCACACAGAAAACAACACCCAGGAAGACAGCACCTAAAGTTCCAGCAAACGTAGATGTGCCCCCTAAACCCAGAAAGTCTTTACCAACTGGCACGGGGAGGAAGCCCGAAAATGCCAGCAACAGGTCTCCACAAAAACCGAGACAATCCAGTGTACCAAGGCCAGAAAGACCCAAAGCACCAAAGGAAGAAACCAAGCCAAGCCCAAAGATAAGACCACCACTTTTAACACCAGCTAAAAGTCAAAAGAAAGGAAAAGGCACCATTGAAGATGTCAAGAAAACACCGGAAACACGGCCTCCGACAATTCCCAAGTCTGCCCCAAAAGTTCCAGCTGTCAATCCCCCGTCAAGACGCCCGACTCTGCGAGAACAAGCAGCAACAGGAACAAGTGTTTTATCACCAATTCCACAGAAGAAAGCCATAGGTAGCCAACAGCAGAAAACAATGACTAAAAAATCTGTACCAATTGCTCAAGTCAAACCAGAGTGGAATGACTGCACAACGCTGCCAAGAAACAGCATGAGGAGAATGAGGACTCCAGCTATTGCAACACAAACCACACCCAACCAGCAATGCCCTCATTGCCCTCATTTGGTGCAAGTTATTAAAATCGTGAGCGTCAGGCGCCGCATCTTGCTTTCCTCACCGTAAGCGTAAGGTAGGTATCACAAAAAGTAGTCACATTCTATGGGTTTTGTGTGACACAATATTCACTCTTCATGCTTCATTTTGTAATAAAATGATAGGGTGCGGTTCCCGTGGTAACTCGGACACGGGCTGAAGTCTCTGTTTTTCTCACATAGGTGAACAGAACTGGACGATGAGTGGAGCCACTTGACGCCGCAGACGGACATCTCTCTCTCCCCCCTTTTATCCCTCTCTCTATCCCCCCTCCCCCCCCCTTATCTGTCCCCCTTTCTTTCTCCCTTTTTTATGATGTATTTATTATGTATGTATATGGATCGTCGTGTCAATAGCTTCTAAAAATATAAATATAAATAAATATATATATATATAAATCGATTTAAATAGATTAAAAATTAAAAAAACTCTGTCCTTCCCTCTCTCTATCTCTCTCTTGAAGGACAAACATTCAGTCTATTCATTATAAAAAGTCATTAAAAAGTTATGTTTTACCTGTGAGTTTTCCCCTTATTGGGTTTCCCACATAAAAAAAAAAACTCATCCGTGAATCGCCACCTTAACGTGGTGGAGGAGTTTGAGTGGCTGTGGCTTGATCCCCTTGTCGAGTGGCCCAAGGACAACATGCCTCAGGGGAGAGTCCAGACTAAGAGCGATTCAAAAACACATGTATATACATTTACATATATATATGTGTGTGTGTGTAAATATGTATATAAATGTGTATGTATAAACATGTATGTATTTATATATGTATGTACAGTATATACATATTTATGTCCATGGACATATATATACATATATATATATATATATATATATATATACACTCACCGGCCACTTTATTAGGTACCCCTGCTAGTAACGGGTTGGACCCCCTTTTGCCTTCAGAACTGCCTCAATTCTTCGTGGCATAGATTCAACAAGGTGCTGAAAGCATTCCTCAGGGAGTTTGGTCCATATTGACATGATGGCATCACACAGTTGCCGCAGATTTGTCGGCTGCACATCCATGATGCGAATCTCCCGTTCCACCACATCCCAAAGATGCTCTATTGGATTGAGATCTGGTGATTGTGGAGGCCATTTGAGTACAGCGAACTCATTGTCATGTTCAAGAAACCAGTCTGAGATGATTCCAGCTTTATGACATGGCGCATTATCCTGCTGAAAGTAGCCATCAGAAGTTGGGTACATTGTGGTCATAAAGGGATGGACATGGTCAGCAACAATACTCAGGTAGGCTGTGGCGTTGCAACGATGCTCAATTGGTACCAAGGGGCCCAAAGAGTGCCAAGAAAATATTCCCCAGACCATGACACCACCACCACCAGCCTGAACTGTTGATACAAGGCAGGATGGATCCATGCTTTCATGTTGTAGACGCCAAATTCTGACCCTACCATCCGAATGTCGCAGCAGAAATCGAGACTCATCAGACCAGGCAACGTTTTTCCAATCTTCTATTGTCCAATTTCGATGAGCTTGTGCAAATTGTAGCCTCAGTTTCCTGTTCTTAGCTGAAAGGAGTGGCACCCGGTGTGGTCTTCTGCTGCTGTAGCCCATCTGCCTCAAAGTTCGACGTACTGTGCGTTCAGAGATGCTCTTATGCCCACCTTGGTTGTAACGGGTGGTTATTTGAGTCACTGTTGCCCTTCTATCAGCTCGAACCAGTCTGGCCATTCTCCTCTGACCTCTGGCATCAACAAGGCATTTCCGCCCACAGAACTGCCGCTCACTGGATGTTGTTTCTTTTTCGGACCATTCTCTGTAAACCCTAGAGATGGTTGTGCGTGAAAATCCCAGTAGATTAGCAGTTTCTGAAATACTCAGACCAGCCCTTCTGGCACCAACAATCATGCCACGTTCAAAATCACTCAAATCACCTTTCTTCCCCATACTGATGCTCGGTTTGAACTGCAGGAGATTGTCTTGACAATGTCTACATGCCTAAATGCACTGAGTTGCCGCCATGTGATTGGCTGCTTAGAAATTAAGTGTTAACGAGCAGTTGGACAGGTGTACCTAATAAAGTGGCCGGTGAGTGTATATATATATTGTGACGGCCCTGCCTATACGCTTACTGTTGCATGTCTGACGTCAGTGTCTGTTTCTCCAAGGTGATTCAACCTGATTGTGAGCAGCTGGGATGTGCAAGCAGTATAAGAGCGCATGGTTGCTGGGGTCGCTGGTTTCCCTGGCCAGCGTCCGCAATTTTGCTGGGTTCTTGTGGAGGTTCCTTTATGTTCACTTAACAACACTCCACCATACATGATCAACGCACCCACACTGACATGACTGAAACTACGGATACACATACCTCCTATTTGCTTGTACCTTAGGTTTTGTTACTTTATTTATATATACCTAAAGTGGTGTTTTGGGGATGGCGTGGCTGTGGCCGACAACAGTCAACAATGGAACGAGCGTATTTTTGATGAGCGGAGCTGGAGGATGCCAGATCGTTTAAGTTGTAAGTGAAACATGATTCCTTGCGGCTAGTCAGAATTTAACTAACTAACGTTAGCTAAATGGCGCCACGCATCTTTTAGCTAACGTTAGTTAGTTAAATTCTAACTGTGTCCTCCAAAATACTGTAACGTTCTGTGCCAATAAAGAGCCAGTTTATTATTACCCGGGTTTATTGTTGACTGTTGTCGGCCACAGCCACGCCATCCCAAAAACACCACGGTTTTTTTTACACACCAGTAAGAACTACAACTTACCACAACTCCGCGCAATTCCCACTTCCTCTGTTCCCCAAAAACTACACACATTACCCCGGAAGGAGCGGTACCCCAACCAACAGAGTAAGTAATCAGAACCATATAAACATTTAGGAACTTAAGACACGCTACAATACGCTCGCTCCCGTGGGCGTTCCTTCAAAATACGTTCGCTCCCGTGGGCAGTTACTTAGCTACTTCCGTTTTCGCTTTCGTGTTGTGGCGTTCGTGTTGTGTTGCGGCATTCGTGTTGTGTTGTGGCATTTGTGGTTGTGTTGTGGCTTTTGTATTTTCTGTTGTGGCGTTCGTGTTGTGTTGTGGTATTTGCAATTGTGTTGTGGCTTTTGTATTTGTCTGAACCTTCTCGGCCACAGTATATACAGTATTAGAGTAGAGCAACATACAAGTCTACATCATAAAAAATCTATGACAGTGATAATGTTTTTTACATTCAAATTTATGTATTTGTGTACTTTCCTGAATTCTCTTCACACATGAAAATGGGTTAAATTCTAATAGACACATTGAATCCAGAAGTGTCCAGGTAACACACTGCTCCTTCCTCTTAGCCAAAAGGTAGTTTCAAAACAAGTCATTATGTCAAGACTCCTTAGCCGCATTAATGTGCATGTCCAAGAAGATCCTTTCATGTTACCACAACACGTTTACAAATCGGTTTCATAGCAAACACAATGAACAAGCAGCTTCTGCATGAATCCCAATGATCACCGATTTTTTAAAGAAAAAGGATAAAAGGTGATATTTGTGTGTATGTGAAGGTTTTAAATTTGAAAGGGTTCTGTGAGTCTCAACAGAGGGTTTGTAAAGAAAGTGGAGAGGACTTCTTGTTTAAAACTACACAAGATCCTGGAGATCCAATATATAGTGTGTCTGAGATACAAACAGGAAGGCATTTAGAGTTGGCAGCTGGGGCGTTAAACTAGATTCGTGCTTTGTCTATCACCCAGCACATTTCTATGAAGTGGGTTTAACAAATAACTCCTCCAAAAGCAGTATCTTAGGGACTTAATGGCCCCGGCAGGAGACAGCGTCGTCAATCTTGTGACGATATACAGGGGCCTCTTTTGAATATATCCAATATATAGGTGCAATGAGGGTAAAAGCCCAAGTTCAGAAATAGCAAGACCAAAGAAAGGCTAACTAAATGTAAGAGGGTATCAAAAGAAACAAATATATATATATGTGTGTGTATAAACAAACGAAAATGTGAACAAACTAAACAGCACACTTCCAGCTGCAAGCGTCTCATTTGCTCTCAGCCCATTACAGAATCACCACGGCATTATGGTGAAGAGGGAGTGTTATGTGCTGAATACTAATCTGCAAAGCCCAATCCATTTCTACACAGTAAATCCAGGGGATAATAATGTAAGCCTTGAGGAGATGGGGGGGATCAATACCCTCATCAAAAGAGAATCATTGTCATATTAATGTATGGAGTAGTCACCACTTCACTTTACTGAGCATACATCTGAAGAGCAGGCGAATATCGAAAATGTTCCTCGCGTAGGAACATGTGAAGAACCCATCATCATCATCACACCCGATGATACTATTCGGGGGATTATTTACAATCACAGCCAATGAACTGCATGAACAGTTGTGCAGTAACATTTGCTAGCAGCTCTCTTTGTGTGTGCTACAGCCGGTTTTGAAATGTGCTGGCGGCAATACATTTCTGCCATAGAATCTTAACAAGCCGCTCAATTTGGATGTCCCACTCGCCAAGGTTGCCAGCACAGACCCAAAGGGCACCCTGCGAGGTTACTGTCCACTTTTGATTACTGGAACAGAGGGAAGCGCTGTCTAACTGTCTAACGCACTGGCATTTGGCAGATGTCTAATTTGGGCCCACATACACAGGGACATTCCTCACACAAGAGCAAAGTCAAGAGGCGCCGAGGCATGTCATTGCAGGGAAATAATTCATGTGCTAATTACATCTCCAGTGTGTCTCGCATGTGCAGAGCTGCTCTTGTCTTCCCGAGCTCTCAGCTGTGAGATCCAGTGTCTGTCCGACACAGCATGAATCCTTGATGGTGAGCAGACACCCTGACACATCAGCAGAGACACTTTCTTATCCTTATCCGCACTGCTTATCCCTCGGTGCCCAGCGATGCATACACCAACTTAAGTATCAGGCCGCAAAGCTTCAATCCGTCCGTGGTTGAATTGTTTATCGCGCAAGCGAGGAAATTCGCTTCTGTTGTTCACCGAGGCCATTTGGGTACTTTGACTAATTGTTGTTTCTCATTTCAATTCATCCAGTATTCTAACACAGAACATGTCTTTGTAATTTATGTAACATTAAATGAAAGACATATTCAACATGAAATAATTCTGAGAAACTGAAAGAAGGAAAGGAGAGACACTGGAGAGATCCAGAGAGATTCACATAGACTTATAGTTACCAAATGTTTGCCAGAGTGAAAAAAACGCTGAAACGTAAAAGTGATTGATGTGGACATTCACTGTACTTGCGCGCAGCCCTCAGACCTCAATAAAACTAATGCTACTAAACTGTGCTGGAAACACCTTCTAGTGTATTTTATGGGCTGCCAAAGAAAATTATACGATTTAATTTGAAAAGACATGATCATCTGCGCGTGTCACTGCTGCAACCTTCATTAAAAAACAAGATTGGATTATGAACCGGAAGGTCTGAATACAGAACAAGTTATCACACATGTTTCTAAGGATTACGAATTCAGTTAATCTATATAACTCGCCATACTAACTGACAGACCTTTTATTAAAAAAGTTGCAGTACATTGATAAACTTAATTGTGTAAATGACAGACACAGAAGTGAAAACAAAAACTTCACAAAGGGGTTTTCTAACCCTTCATTAGAATTAATATTCCATTGACAGTTTGGGTAATAGCTTCACTTTCAAATGAAAATGTGATATGCTTTGATTTTTAGGGCCCTGCGTGTAACACCGTTTTCTTTTGATGTCTCAGAGGCTGCGACTTCCCTGCACCGTGTCTACCACTTGCACAGAGATGTACTTTTGATCTTTCGGTTCCACAGTCAACACAATGAGATCAAATTGTTCATTCGAGCCTTTCATACTCTGACACTGGCAAAGTGGCTTGTCCGTCAGAACCAGTTCTTTCAGGTGCAGTGAGGTGAACTTGAGATAAACGTATCCTGAATCTACACCAAACCTTCCCTGCACATCCCCTTTACTCTCAGAAAAGAGCCCTGCAGTTTGTTGTCGCGTTTCACTGTTGTTATTTCAGGGTTTTTTAGGTTGGATTTTTACTGCTCGTTGAACAGAGGTTTCCCAATAGGCTATGTGTGTGTGTGTGTGTGTTAACTCCCCTATGGTGAAAGAACACGGCACGGTGCGCAGAGCAGCACCGTTGCATGTTTAAAAATGTGCTCCAATGAGCAAGTCGCTGCGGGACAGTGGAGCCTGACAGAATCCCAGCGTCACCTCGCCGAGCTGCTGGGCGAGTTCAACAACACCGGAGAGGGCTCCTGTTCTCCTTTGCAAAAGGACAGCGGTTCTTACCTTCCATGTTTTATAACAGCTATGTCTCACGTTCACACCATCCAGCTGATGAAGACAGCAGCTGAATGTCATCAAAGACTGGGCAATAGCTGTCCCATCCCTGCACGTCATTTGCTTTGCTGAAATGCAAACACCGAGGATTTTTCCCCGGGAACCATTGTGTGAATTTAACATTAACGCAACTCCCAAGATGCCTGGTGCAACGCTAGCACTGTACTGAGGGGTATTTGAGCAGGAGAGACAATACATCCTCTGTGTGTCTTGCAGAGAGCCTCCCAGCTACGGGAAAAATCCCACTGAGTTAGTAAAGAACCAGAAATACAAGTGTTTGTACTGAGCCAAACACTCCCGACACAATGGAGATGAAAACCAGGTAAAAGCAGAGGAGCGGCATTCATCCTGTGCTGTCACCGCACTTCCAGGGCTAAAACACCTCTCTAAAGTTCTGCTAAAAATAAAAACCGCAGCAATTTGTACACACGGGTGATTGCGGTGCCACTTTAACAGCGTCAGAACAAATGGCTACAACGAAAGCATCTCTTGCAAGAGGATAAACAAATATATAGACAAATGAAACAGCCCCGAGAGGGAATGCAAAGCGAGATGCAACTGTTGTTAATCTATTCCTCAGCTAGGCAGCGTTCCTAATCACATCAGCCCATCGCTGTGATTACATCGACACTATTGTCCCAACTCCGGTTTGTTCACAGAGGGTTGTCACCCTTCCTTGTCACCTTAGCGATTGATAGTGGCAGGTCTGTCAACCGGCAAAGATGCTGACCTATGGGGGGAGAATGACTCATGTTGGGGGGTGTTACTGTTTCAACAGCACCATTACCAGGCCGACGGTGGACCAAGGTCATTTCATAATAGGTTGTCAGGCTGCCACTCCGCTGTCAACAGGCTTGAGTGATGAAAGACTGGTTGGGGGAGGTGGGGGTGGGGTAGTGGGGGGGGGGTAGTTATGGCGTAAGGAGTCAAGGCTACGGTGAGCTTGATAAAGATCAGCCTCTATCAGTACTGAAAACAGCGAACAAAGAGGGAAGTAAAAAAGATGATCCAGCATTTTGCGCCCCCCCCCCCCCCCCTAAGCCTTCAAAGCGATGACAAATAGATCTGCTTTGTAGCTCTCGTCTGGGAGCCGCTCTGTTTTGCATTCTGCGAGGAGCTGCAGCCGCCGTGCCACAGGAATAAATGCATGTGATCGGTGAGAGCGGCCATCACTGTGCAGCAATACCCTGAGACGTATTGACTGTGTCACAGCTCTTTTCTCAGGTTGCTGTCAATCGCGTCGGCCCCATGAATTGATCAGTCGGGGTTCACATCCATCAGAGTGACTCATCCAGTGCAGACATGATGTTTTACTCGATAACCCTGGACTGAAGAAGATGGAAATGTGTAGTTAATCTTTGTTTGTTTCCCATTTCTAGTTTGTTTGCTTTTAACATTCTTTTCCGTGTAAAGGATACCATATTGATTTCTGCAGACAATGTCTGTGTCCGGCCACGAACTGCTTTTCTGACCTTTTAATACAGTTTCAATATCATCTTTTGGTCTCTCAGGTCTGCACCCTAACAGACTAATGCTCCATAATTCATTGATATTTAAAGAAGGGCCTTCTTAGTTTCATTTTAATCAGAATTCTCACTATATTGTTCTCATGATATTGGCACCTTCTTATAGTTCACCTTGTTCTTGTTTCCAATGTATTTGCTAGTAGTAGTAGTAGTATACAATTAAGTAGTCCAATGAAGTAGTAAAATGAGAAAAAAAGATGTTTGTAATCTTTCAAAAGTAATTTTAGGAAGGGGGTTGATGGGAACGGCAAGAATCCAATACAAATGTTACTTGCTGCAAGTCATAGGGATAGTATGTTTTTTGTGCCTGTGTATTTTCTGTGTACTTATCTGCTTTGTAAAATGTTAAACTGGAAGACTCTACACTTAATGGGATTTCCTCGTTTCAGCAGTTTAAAGACAAAGAAACGATTCAGTTCATACACACAGCCTAATTCCATTTCATTACTTCTGCTGTAACAAATTAACGTACAACAAAAATACATTTGTATAGTTGGCAAAGTTGATACTGCACCTTTAGTGTGTTTTTGTGTGTGTGAAGTCCTTTGTTTCTACTGATGCCTCCCACGAGGGAAGAACTCTATTTCTGTGGTTACAGCATGGCACAATAAAAGTCTGGAAATCTACGAATTAATTAAAAGAATAGAGCTGCTTTTTCCGTTCGTCTGAAGTGTGCTCAAGAGACTGGTGAAACGGCTGTAACAAGAGTCCCAGCATGTGCTTCTTTATGCTTCTTCAAGGAATACATACCAGACAGGGAGTGACAGGGGACAGTGCATGAGGGGATCATTTTAGTCCCCCTTTTTAAATTGTGTCACTCCCTTGCTCTGCATAAAACACTCTCACCGCGGCCCACATGTATCATTGAAAGAATGCAGCTCGGCATATTTATTCTGCCTTCCTAATCATAGAAAAAAAAATGAAGAACAAAAAATTAGAACATGTTATTGAATCTGTCGTATCAAATGTCACACAAAGACGTGGTGCCACTGACATACACACAAGAGTAAGTCAGCTGTCTGTCAGGAAAAGGGGTAAAGAGGGAGGAGAGTCCTTCTCCTGCACCCTCCATCAGGGCCGTAGCCTTGGGTGACTCAGTCTTTCACCTATCTGCAGCATTCAGCCACCTGCCATGGAAATCACGGCTGTTTTCGCCATATGCCTCAATGTTCTGCCAAGCCCTCTCTGGGTCCGTTCCGCCACGAGCAAATTTCATTATGGGATAGCTGGGAGCACTCTGCTAATTAAGGCTATCAGTGTGGCACTTCACCCTTTGTAACAGGGGGGATGCAGAAGGTGGAAAACCCACAGCACTGAGAATTGTTTAACAATGTTAGCATTTGAATAACTTTTGTTCAGGAGTGTTCTCCTTTCTCACAATTATATCACCGGCCACTTCAAACGGAGATTCCTCATTGTTCTAAAATCTTTGCATTATTCTTCTTGAAAAAGTACCTTTTGAAAGAAGTAGATTTAGCAAATCATTCATTTTATTAATGAGAAGATCAGTTAAGCAGAACAGGGTTCAGTATTTTAGATGCTACTCTAACAACACACTCTCGTTTAGTATTACTCTGGAGGGAATGTCACTTGTGGCCAAATTAAGATACATTTTGCAGGTGTCCTCATAAACAATTTTTATTCTATGGTGTGCCACAAGCAATGTGATAAGTTAAACAGACACTGGGAAATTAATTCACTTCTGGTCTGCATTAATCTTGCATAACACAGTGACTCAACTACACATGCTGTTTTGGCTTTCATACGAAAATCCTGATCTGCCGTGGTGTATATTTGGAGCTTAACAACTAATACACTCCTGGCAGCCTATGCTGGCACACAAAGCGTTTAATAAGACCGAGCTGATTCGGTATGAAGTACGGCTGCCTCCACCATCATACATGAGCCGGTATTGAATTACCACGAGGCGGTTGCAGTTGTCCACTAACATGGTCAGTGTATTGCCAGATGGAGCCGGGCCACAGAGATCAAACTGAGACTTCTGATATTCTGCCAGCTAACACCCACCACCTTGTGACATTTCACTGCCGAACCACTCTTGAAGAAGAAATGAGTTCAGTTTGCTCAGGTATCAGAGTTGCAGGCTGCAGAGGTGATGCCCTGCTTGCATTTGTTTACTCACTATTGTTTCCTCATTTGTGTCCTCATGCACAAAGGCCAATGTGGGGCCTGTGCATCGGAGAGGCAGAGCTCACTGTCCTTAAACGTGATGTTCACCCAGCCATGCCGATGCAGTGCATCCAGAGCCATCACAGTGGATTACCCCACGGATGCTGCCTGGCATTGTCTCACTGGGCCGCAATTGCAGACTGTCTCTAGTCACGAGGGTTTAAGCCGGCCTCGGAAAGGAAAGGCGCGGTCAAAGAAAGCTAAAATAATTTAGAAAGAGTTTTTTATGTTGAAAAGTGAATAGATGTTTTCTCAAAGGGTCCCTTGTCGGTGATTGACGAGTGACAAAGGTAACCAATCAATGCAGCTTGTAATGTACTGGCTTTAACTGTCAGCACGCCTGTGTATTTAAGGCCTGTCCTCAGTGGTGCATTTTTACTGTTTTTTTATGATGACAATAAATAACATAGTCTGTTTAGAGACAAAGCACGGAGCAGGGTTTGAGGGCAACATTTTAATCTTTATCATCAGAGTTTGTAAGTTTCATGGCCTGTCTTACCAAGGCTTTTGATGGATTAGAATGTGCTTAGATGTGGCATAACCTGTGGTCATTAAAAATAATCCACTGCATGCTCTCACTACTAATACGGTTCACTGGTGTTGCTGTTTGTCGAACAATAACAAAACGAAAAATGTAAATAGAGAAAACCCAGTCAGGGGAATGTCAAACATTTTCTCTTTGAAATTGTAATAGGTGATTTTTTGGTCTCCTCAGGACAAATCTAACCCACAGACCAACGACATGTAAACATGTCTAGCTACACATTGAGTTTTGATGAAGCAAGATTACCTTTGATTTGGAGTTGATCATCTAAGCAAAGTTAAGCAATCCCCTCTGTGATGGCTGTTTTTGACCTCGTCCAACTCCTGAGGCAAATATCTGGTGCTTTTGCAGCTACATGCACCACTGCTTCCACCGGGGAGTTGATTAATATGTCTTGTTGTTTTAGTGGTGGAAGCAGGAATTTGTTTGTGGTTCTAAACAGCTGCCAAAAATGAGCATGAACCAAACGGCGGTTCCGGGCCTAAAAACTATAACAGCTGAAAGATTAAGCTCTTTATTACTCAAGGGAAATGATGTAAAAAACACTGAGCCTTTGACATTAGTAGCAAGCCATATCCTATTACAAATCCTCATTTGATCCGTTGTTAGAAAATAAATATTGATTACAGCCGCCCCTAATATAATCTAAATATCTCGATATTTCCTTACCTTGTGAAGTGTAGACTGAAGAAAAAAGTGAACACTACCCTACATTGTATTGTCATCGGCTCAGACCGTATGAGAGCTAACACCAGCACCTTTTCAACCACAAAAGAAAACTTCCAGCAATGCAATTCATCTCTTGCGGCATCCAAAAATGCGTACGAGAGCACAATCCAAACGGATGGACCGTGTTTTACAGACAATGTCAAAAAGTAAATGTTTAGATAACTGTCTTCCTCCACAAACCTCAGGCAAACAGCAGTAGCTGTTACCACAGAGGGGGCCTGATGGGTTGGCGCTCAAGCATGATAAAGGGCATGACTTCACATCTAAATGACCCACACCAGTAGCTATCAGCTCCGCACTGTTAGACCGGCAATTCACACTGACGTCTGCCCTCATTTACAACAATGCTTACGAAGATTAAAATAGCCAAGCAGCTTCAACAAATTTAGCGAGCCGAGGGATACAAAGCCAGAGGCGGTAATTCATTTGTGGAAACTCTGCTCTGGTTGTCTCTTTTCAGGTGCTTTTTTGGGAATCTAAGACTGCCGTCCTCCTGTGACTCCACGGTGGCAGTCTGTCAGACAGAAGTGACGCCAAATCAATGTCTTAAGCCATAAATATGCCCCCAGATCTGACAGCCGTAATCTATGGTTCGCTATATCTTTAGTTCGTTCCACTACAAGGAGAGATTCACATGCACTTTGTGTTCAACTTAAAGAGGACATTTCGGACTGATCAACAGATGCACTCCAGCAAATTGCAAAACTACAATTTAGCACCAGAACATGAATATTTTCAAGGCTTCTTGAGCTTTACAGTGAGTCTCTGACTGCAAATTGTCTGTCATGTTTCCTTTAAGCTGGCCTTGTGAGCCCATAAGGGCACAGGGTAAAAGTTGGTCGATTTAGAGACTGCTCTGCCGGAAGGATGCTAATGTCTTTCAGCAATTCTGCAAAGTAAGAGGCTCGATGGATAAATATTTTACTTTTTTAAATCTTTTTTTCCATTATGACTACTCCCCTCACAGTACATCTGTTTGCGCCTACAGCTCCGGCTCATTTCCCATTACGATTTTAAGATGAAACATAAAATCTCATCCTTAAGTCTAACAGATTGAAATTTGAAAAGCTCAATAGTTACAGAAAGTTACTATTAGGGTAAACTTCGCCATATCTTCGTAACTGTATGCTACAGGGTGAATAACCTACTCAACGAGCAGATTATATTATCAATATTAATAAAAAACAATGAAAATAAACTTTAACCAGATCTTTCCTTCATTTAATTGGAAACTTGATTTTCTATTTTTCTTTAGGCAATTTTCTAACATAATGCCATTAGACTAAAAATGGAGAGCGAATTAAAGCACATTTTAATCTCCACTCTTTGAATCCGTAACTGAGGAGGATACGTCAATCCCATGCAAACCCATTCTTACTTCCAACTCTTCAAAAATAGCTGCTTTGTCAGTACCCCATGATTGACAAGTTGGGAGTGTTAACCACACTCAATTGATCTCATTCATTAATTTTGCAGGTATTTGGTCAAAACACCAAACCAATGTCTAACGTCTCTTAAACTGTAAACATGCCTGCAGAACTGACAGGCTTAATCTTAAATTCTCCATTGCCTTAATTAGCCATGCCATTAGATCACACCCCTGGGTGTGCAACTGCAGAGAATCTTTTAACTGTATCGCTCACACAGGCTTCTGTGCCAATTACAGTGCAGATTAATGCTGTAACTTATTCACACAAGATAGTGGGTGCCAAATCTTCCCCCCAAGCACTTGGAAAAGAGGTGCACTCTACGATCTCCTTGTGCCGGGAGGAGGATCTTCGTTACCCACGGCAGAGGCTCTAACACCAGTGTGAGGGCAAAGAGAACCAGAAACGGGGGGGGAAATAAAAAGGCAGCAGAGAGACTGTGAGGGACGTCTCTCTCTCTCTCTCCCGCCTGTCTGATCCTCCAGCCCAAAAGGTCACCCGTGTTGCCTTGGCCCTGGTTTCTAAATCCCACTCGGCTTTAACACGCGGACCATCCCAGCCGCCATGCAGGCAACAGCGCACTCTCAGGACAGCATGACACTGTAGATGAGAGCAGACAGATGGATGGAGATGTAGGGCACGAGTGAGTGGCAAGGCAGAAAATAAAACATTTCAACTGAGGGGTATTCATGTCTAAGAATGTACCCCTTATCAAACTGCGTGATACAGTTGCGCCCTTAAAGCTTGTCACAGACCCCAATTACATATACTAACCAAAGCCATCAATTTGATGGAATCCCAATTTAAAGGGCCTGTGTGTGGGCTTTCATGTTTTTCCTTTGTTGAATGACAACGAGGAACACTTTGATACTGGTAAGACTCTGGAAGGATCCCTCTTAGTATTTATTCCACAATTTCTTCCCATATCAGTCTGCAACGCATCACTTCCTTAGCAAATTCAATATCAGAAAAATATCCCGACGAAGATTAAAACCTCCAGTGGAGTAAAAGTTATTTCCGTGTGTGTGTGTGTGTGTGTGTCTGGGTCGGCACGTCTGAGCCTCAGTAAAGACCCTGTGAAACAAAATGGCTGCAACGAACAAAGAGTGAGTGGGGTTTATGAATAAATAGAGGCAGATCACTTGTGGATCAGCGTGATGGACAGATAGATGAACCCCTTTCCTGCTGAGATGGGAAGCTGATTTGCACTTTGTATCCCTTCAATCCCTCGGTCTGTGGGGGAAAGTGCCGTCTCAGCGTGTTGCTGGCAGGCGGAGACGTGAGGGGGAGTATACACGCCTACTCACCCGAAGCACCCTCCTGGCTGCCCCGTCCCTTACCGTCCTTCCCAGGCACCATCAAGCAGCCAAAAGCTCTGCTTAAGTTCTTGCTTATCAATCATATTGTATTTGAAATATTGCTTTCATATTTCTTATTTTCTTGCGTGTTATAACATAGTTTGCTACACGAGGAAAAATGTAGTCCAGTCTTGTTTTGGTTAGCACCCAGTAAATTGCTCCACAGATGTGATATCAGAATATCAGTGTTATTTTATTTTTAGGTTTGTGAGGTACTGGAAGAAAAATATAACCCTGTTTATTTGTTCTATATATTCTGATAATGGTTTTAATTTGTTGGAAATCTTACTCATTGTATTGATGTATTGCAAATGGCAGCAGGTAGTACGTTTTGTATTATTTGTGTATTATATGCCATGATTCTTGAATAAAACTATATTATGCATTCAGATTTTGAATGAGAAAATCTCTAAATTACACCACAGTTTTAAATGATCATTATTTTATATTACTGGTATGTTTCTTCCCAAATTTCAGGGAGATTAAAAACACAACAATTCCATGTGCCTGTTCAGAATGGGCTCTGCACGCGTTGTGTAAAGCAGCATGATCACTGAAATAGATACATCATAATACATGACCACTATCAGAGCATATACAGTATATTGTACTACAAGTGAGCATGAATTTGTTCGCAAAAAATCAACCCAGCAAGCCAACATTTTTTAAACCTACTCAGAGATCCTTGTCTCCTAGACACAATGTATGTTTTTTACTAAAATACTGTCGGTACAATACCAAAAAAAATTTGTATTTGTGATGGGTCTCTGTCCGGCCACACAGAAACAATATCAGTACAACTTTCCCATCAACGCTGAATCTCTGACTCACCTCCGTAAGTACACTTGTCATTTTAAAATGTTGCCGGAGTTGCAGCCCCTGCAGAATTCAGCAAAGAGCTAAGGAATAGCCAAGTGCTGGAGGAGGCCAATTTCATCCTTAAATCACAAAAAAGGCTAAATAAACTAATTAAAAAATATTGCTCAGAGCGTGCTGTGTTCAAGGGGAATGGGTTTGAGCTTAATGACTGGCTTAACATCAGGAAACATGGCTAGCGGCACAAACCGAATAAAGCCAGGTGACAAAGCTTGTGGGACTGCTGCATCACCTTTGCTGTTTAAGTTCCGGTATGTTGGTGTGTGTGCCTGTGCGTGTGTGCGTGTGAGCAAAAGAGGAAGGGTGCGTGTCCGTCCTGGGGAGAAGCCCTGCACAGTCGGGCTGGATGGATGGCTGGTCTAATCACAATGCGAGGGAGTCTCCAGGTGACTGGTACATCAATCTGACATGGCTCCTCAGGCTGCTGAGAGGAGACAAGTCTCCGCCAACTAGTGCCATGCCATGTGATTCATTATGCCAGTGGGCGAAAGAAGGAACTTCACTGCATGATAAAAGTGACACCTGAAGAAGAGGTTAAAATGAGGAGGAAGGAACATGTGAATGAAAGCAGCTGAAATTAGAAGAATCTTGCAGCTGTGGTGGCCCCTTGTTACTTAAACGTCCTCGCTGTGATTTTCTTCCATAATATGACGGGAAAATTTCCCTAAAGTGTATAATATATTGCCATAGCAGCAGCAATAGTACTCAAAGTGTAACCTACATCCAGGAAGTGAGAGTGATGAATGTGACCTTATGCAATTCAATGCAGTCATTCTTATATGTATGTTTATGTTATTGTGCTGTTAGAGGCTACTCTAAGAGTGTTAAGAAATCAATCTATTATAGTTAACAGCTTAATCTCCCTAACGCAGCAAAATGTGCAAAATATGTCTTTATTGAGATCATCTCAAGCACTAATGAACTATAACAATGGCAAAGTGACCATTTTAGCTCATCTTGTTTTATTACGAATGCTTAAATGGAAGTCTATTTGGTCTAAAGGTCAATTTTTGCAAGTATCAAGTCATTTTATAATCATGGCAGTTAACAGACATGAGCATGTCTCCTGTAATGAGCCCCTTTCTTGACCAGCATTACTTTCATTTATGTCACAACAAGTAAATGCACTTTACTGCCCACACTGCTCATTTCCGACTGGTGGAACATCAAAGTCTCCTCGTTTCATATCTGTTCAGCCCTAAAATGACCTTTTACGTGTAAATGCGTCTATTTAATTCCGAGGCTGTTGTGAATTATAGTGATGATTTGCAGAGGAACATTTTTCCTTTAAAGCAGTTCTATAGTGAAGGTACTACTACAAGAAAGTCCACTTCTAGGGCTGCGAACCTCTCCCTCTGTGAGAAATTCAATATGCATCTCAATACAGACTAAATTTTATCCTGCAATGCAATTTGTTTTGGTGTAATTCAATCGTTTTGTTACTTTTTCCAGAATCTTTCAGAACAAATCATTCTAAACTGTTGCCAAACATAAAAATATTGCTGTCTGTGAGTCTTTTATTGGAGAGGACCTGTGATTCACCCACTAAATCACACATCACAATCTTAACAATTAAGAAAAGTGTTTCAACCAACGATGATGGCTTCGTATTGGGTTAAAGGTGATTGTGCAGCAGATAATTTATGGAAAAACACAAATAAGCACGCGCATTACATTTATACTAAAAGTCACCAAATGTGACTCTCAGACTGCACATTATCATTTGAGGATAATCTTCCCAATGCGTCTGCCAGCATCATCAAACTGTTTGGCCTCTGCTGTGTCACCTGCAGATTACAACACTTAAATAAGGTCAATAGCAAACAGAGCAACAAGTGCATAATCACATCACCTACTGATGCTGTCAACTCTCTCACGACGATAAGAGTGGCATTAGAAATGTATGTTAAAAAGGTATGTTCTTACTTTGATAGAAATTAAATTGACCTAGAAAAGATATTACGTTATTTACTTACTTCAGTACGAACATAGACCCGAGTCTCTAGAGGATTAAGAAATGATTTCATTTCCTTCCGATAGACACTTCTGGCCTGCGGGGATAATGTCACCTTCATCTTTTAGGTAATTGTGTGTGTTTCAGCAGCTGTCCTGTCAGAGTGACACGCATCTTGTGACACACACATCCACAAACACAGCTACACACATTCTCTCTCTTTGTCCCCCTTCTGTTCGTATTGCCCCTCAGGCTCTGTGCTATCCTGGTGTCGTCAGTGGTCTGCACCTGCAACATGCCATTACACACCAATAGCATATAAGACATGAAGGAGTTTGAATCTGACACGGTAGGATTTAAATACCTTTAAAAATTTTTTTTTTAGCAATGGCTACCTCCAAAAGAAATAAGAATATTTTGTCTTCAAGGTGCAACATTTACACACACAAGGTACGATACAACAGCTTATCCCTTCAGCAACACCGTCATAATTGATCCTGCCTACATCCTATTCTATAGTTATCATTCAACGTGATATTTCTGTTATTTTAATTAAGATGAGTAAAACCAATTACATGCGCGTGCGTTGGCCCAGACATGCCCTCTAAAGCTTTTACTCAAATTGTGCTGCAGTTATTTATTTATTTATTTTAATTGGAGTAGTGATTGATGTCAGTTAATATCAAAATAAAGTCCTCCCATCAAATGAAGAGAGGATCACCTTTGGATTAGGGTGACAAGTCAGCAGTGCAGGTTATAAGATGATGGAGTAAATGAATGCAGCTGAAATAATTGCAGGAAGGTTTTCTTTGCTGATGTCATCAGATTAAGTTTATGCTGTTGCATGCTATCAAAGAGATGTTTGATGTTAGATTATTGTTATTGCTGTTATTTCCAACCGGCTATACTGCAGCATCTACAGCACATCTATTGACGTTGACAATCCCTTGTACTGTACAACTCATTTGCATCTTCGCATGCATACAAACAGTGGCCTGGGGGCTAAACCCCTCCGGGGTTACACCATCAGTGAACAATGAACTGTTCAACCTCAGTAATGTTGTTTTTCTACAGCCTTTGCACAAAGTTTCCCTAAACATGATACTGTACACTGTATTAGGTTTATTTACTACTCCAGTTGTGTTGAAAATCCATTATTTATAGCCCTTACACATCTCCTGAGGAAGATATCAGGTTGTTTTCCTGCAATTTATTTTACCCCTCTACCACCGTCTCATTCTCCAGTCATGCAACCCTGTTGCTGTGCTCTCTACTTGAGTTCAGAGATGAGAACATTCCCTCCTTTTTCAAGGTTAGTTTGTAAGTCCTAAAAACAACAGGGCCTTTGCTGGCTCCATATATAGGATTTATTATTATCTATTTATTCCACACACCGACTGGATGAGATGATTCGGACTGGGGATGGACACGCAGTGGAGGGCCATGAAACATTGCACACTGATACGCCAATATAAGGTTGACCAATTCACTGTGAGTGCTGTAAGTTTGGTTGTTTGTGTCTGGACAAGGTTGGAGGATACTGCTTCTGCGCCATTGAAAATATTGTTTGTGGTTTAAAGGTTCTGAAAAATAACCACACCACTAGTGGACTTGGACCAATTTTTAACAATCAAATGTCATTGAAACAAGAATAAGAAGCCAATGCTTTAATATATACAGTAGAAAATATAAAATCCATGGTGGGACGATGCAAGTCAGGATTACAGCCAAAGATAAAAATACAACGCTTGTTTTTAGGGTAATTCTTTTTTTAAACCCTGCACACTGTGCACAGCAAATTATTTTATTTAAAGACAATAAGAACAAATTTAAAGTAGATAAAATACTGAAAAAACGTATCCAATTTGTTCTCTTTATTCTGAAATATGTAATAAATTAGTATTGTAAATTTGGGATTTGCTTATTGTGAGGAATATTATAATCATCATTCTCCCCCCATGGCTGATGATGTGCAGCATGTATGCAATGGAATTAATCTGCATGGATTTTTGGTTTGAGCTCAACTAGCTTTGTCTTTTCCATTATTCCCCCTTATTATCATAGTTTACTGTAAATCTAGAGCTTTTATCCCTGCATAAAACCTATTTGCATATAGTGCTTTTATATTTATTGTAACCAATATTCTGCTGTGATCTCATGATAATTATCGTTACACTCAATCGCCTCTTTGCTTTGCTTTCTAGTCTCTCTTTAAACGATTTCCGATTCTGGAGATGTGTTCTTGGTGTGTGCCATAAACTGTAATGGGCAAATTAATTTGGGTCAACTTTAGAAGAAGCACGGTCTCTATGGCAACGGAAGGAATATTTGTTATACTCCATTCATTTCTGGAAACTACACAAGTCAACTGAGCAACATGAGCAGTGCTGCAAACCTCACAGTCATGTGACTCCTGTATTTGCATCCAACTCTTTACTGCTGTTTACAGGTGTACCAAATACTGCCTTGTGTGCAAAGTCAGGGTTCATAATATTAGTACCATAGATTTCTCATATGCAGGAAGCTTTTAAAACACAAATCCTAATGTTTATAAAGGATTTTTTAAGCTGTCTTATATATATATAAGATAATTCGAATTAGTACTGACATTTTTGAAAATGTACATTATGAGGAACTGTGATGCCTGCATGTGAGCAGTTAGATATACACAACTAGATGAGCAACCCGGCGAAGGGTATTAAGTAAATATTAACTTTCCCAAGGGAGCTCATTAATGATCCTATTCCCCGCCTCATGATCCTCAAGGACCTAAAGATTTCTCAACTTCATACAATGCACCCGGAATGTCATCCACCTGCAGCAGATACATGTTTGTACAACTAAAAAAAAACATGCACACAAGGTTGTATGCATTAAAGAAGAAAATCAACATTGCATTGACTTTTAAGAATAAAATCAAATGCACATATAAAACGATGATTTGTTCTAAAAACAACAGTCGTCCATCACATGGTCCGTAAATGGAACGAAGCCAATACCAGCTATGTACGAAATATTGAGTATCTATCAATCTGTTTAAGTCAGTTTACATTGTCGTTGTTTCCATGAACCAACCGAGCTGCTTGGGATGCAGTTGACGGGGTGGATTGTCTGCACGTGCCTTGCTCTGAGGCCTAGTGTGAGAGTCATTAACACTCCACCAGCACAATGCAGCCCCAGGGCCCCCGGCTATCCGACAGTAATGCATTCTAATCTTGTCAGCCCATTGAGAGCTTCAGCTACATTACAGATAACAGCAGCAGAATCAAACGCCGCTGTCTGTCAACATCTCAGATCAATCAAGGGCAGAGCGTCTGTGGGGGGGGGGGGGGGGGGCACGCTGTGCACTCAGGCCAATCAGCGGAAAACCAAGTCGGAGAATCAGACTCCAGCATCGAAGGGCTGGTGTGCTCAGTTGTGGCGTCTCCTGCTTGTCGCAAACACAAGCGCTGTCCCAAAAGTGATTTAGATTAATGTAGTTCTTTTGCACATCCACTCACCCTCAGCACAGAAGGAAGCTGGTATATTTTATTCAGGGAGAGTGTGTTAGCGAGGCGCCAGACAGTGTGACAGTGTTGAGAGAAAAGGGCACGGAGTGGAGCTGAGCAGGGTTTATTTTCAGGATCTTTGGCTGTGCATTATTCAGCAAGTCAGACATGTCAGGCTCACTCATTCCTCCTCTTGAATAAATAAAAATAGCACCCTGACTCAGCCTAATTAATCAGCGATAGCGATAGCTTTTAGCAGGTAATAATTACTAGATTATAAAATTCCAGTATTTAAATAAGCAGCAAAAGGCCTAGCGGTTGGATGTGTGTAGCGGGCTTTTGAGCAGGAGAAGCATCTGACGCATCACTGCAGTATGTGGAGCAACTCCCTAAACACATGAAATAAATGCTTTGTAAAAAGGTAATCTTAGGCATTAACTTCCTGTATGCATTCTGTGTAGTTAAAGTACTTGAAGTCTATTCTAACTTGTTTCCATTATTTCCATTTCTAATATTATTGCATACATGGAGCAATATTTCAGACCATTAAGTAGATTAATTATTCATGAGGCGATTGTTACTTTGCCGATTCACTTCCCATAATTATCCTTACGTTTCCCTGCAATGCAGTGCAAGAGAAGGAGGATAAACATCATAAATAATCAAAAAGAAGTTCAATAGCAGACCTAAATCAGCTTAATTGTAACCTTTACCCTGACCTCAAAACCAAGTTTATCCCCTATAATATAATTGTGAATGCATTTGGACCAGCAATTTGTCCAGATAAGAGAGCCGAGATACAGACAAACCGTAAACCATTCATCTTTTGTCTTTAAACAGAATATATGAAACTAATTCAAAGGTTGATTTGAGGCAATTCATTTTTTGAAAACTCCAGTTTTGTCTCTTAAAGCCAAATATACAGGCCTCCACGTGAAGCATCAATGTAAATATAAATGAATAGCAACATAGTGCAGGCCTCTTAAGTTAAGAATGCATTAATCTAAAATAATAACATTATTACAAATGTCTTAAATTTTTTCCCAAGCAATCAAACAACTTGTTTAGCCTGGTTCATTTTGGGCAGGTCATACCCAGCATGAAAACTGTTTGTTTAAATGTTCTCACTCACTGAGATATCAATGTGACCTCCTTCCGCACACAATTAGTTTCAGATTTACAGTCAGGAAAATCCAAAATATAACCAAAATATGAGGCTGTGGAATCTGAAAGTATTCTAGACCTCCACCTTCTTCTGTGCTCAAGTTACAAGTTACAATCAAAACACATCTAAATATCTGAACTAACAGGTGGGGGTCAAATTGCATTGTGGGTCATGAAGGCAACAGATTTTCATAACGTGTGGAATAAAGATAAGTTTTTGTTGCTAACACTTATAACACAAAGCACGATGAAAATGTTTTGTGTGGAAAGATGCAGTTAGCGAACAATTGCATTTTAGTCTGGTTTTATTCACATTCAATAGCCATATTAAGGGAGGGACATATGTATCGACCGCACATCCTAAATAACTGAAACAAATAAAACGAGAACTGGACAGGTAGAGGAGTAGTAGTCAGTCCGCTGGTGCTCTCTGTCCGCTGCCTTCGGTCGTTATCAAAACATCGGCCAAATGACTCGTTTCAGACTTTATGAGCAAATGCAGAATCCCTTTGTGTTCATTTCTTAAGCCTCGCATTAAGACATATATCACTTTATTAAAGACGCCGCGCTACTAAATTCGCTCTGTTGTGCCAGGTTCTCAATAACAGTTAGAAAAAAACATTTACGGCAAACCCATGGTCATGAAAATACTCATTTAACGTTACATGGACTTTGCCTGCCGCTAAATAAGTTAACCTTTACAAAAGACAGAAAATAACAGGTTCTATGCCATGGGGTCACACAATCACAACTGCACAAGAAATTTGGAGAGCACGTCATGCTCCAAAGGGGACAAAGCTGTTTGGCTGGAGCAACAACATGGAGGCTTGACGAATAGTTAAATAATTAGTATGTCGCTTGCTATATCTAAGATGTTTAACCCAGTTTTATAAAGTGGACAACTCCGGTGTTCAGGGTAGAGAGCATTGTGCACAGTATGTAGCGAGGCAGACGATAAGGGATCCGTCTTTAATGTCAGAGACATGAAGTTATATTTGCCCCTCAGAAAGGGAATGCTAGTACGGACGAACCTACGGAGAATTGGGCCCTGAATCAGCAGGTATCCTCCGGGTTTACTGAGCTTTAGATTGAGTTCCACCTGCAGCGGGCAGCTGCTTTTAGACAGTAAATCAGTTATTGCACGTTTAACCATTCCGTGGTTGCTATGCAAAGTTACTGTGAAAAGCAAACAAAAACTTTATTGGGCATACTTGTGTCCGAGCTTTTCCAAGAAAAATCTCAGTTGGGATCTGGAACCAAAAATAGTCACACCTCCAGAACTAATCTACACCACTGTGATTTGTAGGATATGCTCATCATTGACACACCTCCACACAACTGCGCCGTGAGAAATTGCTTAAATCAAGCAGACACATAATTAACACCATTTGGTGCTCCATGTGTATACCTCCAGGTTGATGCGTTCTTGATGTTCAGTTTTAATTGTGCCGTCATGGAGCAGTAACACTGCTTTCTATATTGAATGCAGCCCTCTGGCCCATGATGTAGATAGTGAGGAGAAGCTCTATCTCAAGGTAAAAACACAAACTTTGTGGTAGATACTGTATGTAGCTCATTAGATGAAGTCCTCAGGGGACCAACTTGGGATAACATCCACACTGGTGCCTTTGCAACCGCGGGGCAGGCGAGTCACCAGGGATGGGGAGGCAACCGGGATCACAGGAAACAAACAGTGCAGCTAATCAGCACGCTCTCTGAATAGCAGTACATGCTCCCATATTCAACACACACGACTAAAACATGAGTTGTATCTATTCCTTAATGTATGTCATTAGTGAGGAAATCAAAGGGGGATAGAAGAGGGTTGAATGGAAACAGAGGAAGAACAACAAGGTGTAAAGCGTGCATTAAAACAATTCAGATTCTCTATATTTCAGGCAAAAAACTCTGGTTTTGTTCTTTTTGACAATACAATATATTAAACTTGATAAAATATTTTAAGAATGTGTGGTTGGTCCACATCCAGTCAGTCAGTACATTTATATTAGCATATTGATTTAACTTGCTTCAACAACAGTCCAGGCTGCAGCGTTTGTCACAATAATGAATGAATGCCATTTATGACCCTTACATATTTAATGAGCAATTGATCAAACCGAACAGACAGTTTAAATAAATGAAATTGTAAAACAGTGAATTACAGAGTTTTGAGAGCATGCCCAGATAGTCAGAGCTGTAAATTATGGAGACATGGTGCTTAACAGCAGATACGGCTCCCAGGGTCACCCTTTATTAAGGTTTGGTCCTCATAAATCCGTTCCGTATGGAGTGCTCATTGTCACTGCACACTAACGGACTAGCAATTCATGAGGCATCCGCAGGAGGGAAGTAAAAAAAACGGGGACAAATGTAGAGTCCCGCAACGCTGTAAAATAACGAGGAGGCAAAACTGTCAGGAGCACAGCTTAAAGGAAAAAGAAAAGAAGAAATAATAGGAACACATCAGGAAATGTTGAAACTCCCCAGTGTGATCCACCTCCAAAGAGATGTGGATCACAGTGTTCATGTCACACAGAGGCCTACACACTCACGGACATGGTGGGGAATCTGCTTGGTGTCTCTTTAACTGACACAAATATGATGTATCTATGGAAATCAATGTCACGCTGGAAAAAGGCCACAAGATGGCTTAATGTGCTGTAAAAAAGGACAACGCGGCGGAATCAGATGAGAGGACCATTGGTTCATTTCATGCTTGTTTGGAACGCGATAAGAGCAGCATCACGAACACCAACTATGTATGCAAGTGTATTAATGGTGGCAAACTGCTGGTGCCGCTCTGGTTGGAGGAAACCGAAGAAGAGAAACTCAACTTTAGATAAAAGTAAATCAGTTCACATTTTCTCGTAGTTCTCCTTCTAAAGAAAACGTCAATATGATGCTGCAGTAAACTCCACATCCCACGAGCACTTTCCAAGATGAGTTGTGCAAGTTATTGTGTCAAAAAAAAATTGTCCACTTCATCCCCATTTAGATTAAAATATGAACAGAAAGTTTTCAGCCTTTCAGAAAGTGTCATGAAAAAAACCCTTTTAGGAAATAGAGGGCACAGAAGCTAGCTTAAAAAGGGTGAAGGACTTAGCACTCTATAGCGAAAGGATTAGGCAAGATTAATAAAGGGTCTGTGCTCAAACAGTGTCCTCGTATCTAATCATAAAACCTGTAAAATCCATCCAACAGTCTGCTCAGATTCTATAAATCAAAACAGCTATTTTGGTGGTGTGAATACCATTTCCAGCCAACTATTCATGTCCTATTGAATTGAATATCAAGGTCCAAAGGAGTGCCAGACCCAGTGACAAACAAAACTGTAAGTTGTAAAAGTGCTATGAATATGATGCTAAATAAAAAAACATGATGCTTTCTGTACGCCGATGGCGCTCTTTTCCAACGTCTTAACGTCCATAAGTCAGCCGCTCGTGCTATTTAACATTTTATTCAACGGTTTGAAGACTTGATAACTACATCAGTGGTGTGATGTATGCCTGGGAGTCTAGCAGGCATTACAAGCCCTCACACCACAATGCTAGCATATGGTATTCGTAGAGTGATATATTTTTTTTATTTCAAAGAATCCAATCTGTATGACAACTTTTGCATTCATTTCTCTCTGCAGTTTCTACCTCCTGCACATAGAGGTTCTGTCACTCATGTGCAAGCGGCTTGATTTATTTATATAAGTGTCGCTCTGCAGAATGAGTTGTTGCTCTCTTCCTCCATCAGTGAATGCAATCTCACCACAATATGGCCGTGGCTATTTGTCTTTATTTAAGTCCCCATTTGTCTTCTCAGCCACTGCTGTGTGGGTCATTCTCCTACAGTTTGCCGATAGTGGCTTTTAGCCCCCTCGCTACTTCATTCGTCACGTTTAAAGCAAGGTTTTTAGTTTGATGAAAATATAAATATGTATATTATATATATATATATATATATATATTGTAACACTAATGCCTTATATTATATCTTCTAATACCAGCCCACAGTATTTCATTTTTCAATCCACAGACATATATTGGATATACTAATGAGATTCACTTCACTTACTATAAATTATTGTTGTAAATTTTAAATTGAAGTCAAGTAGATCAAATTACCAGTAGATGTATTTTATTCTATTTTGTGGAATCAAGCTAACTTTGACATAATGCCACAGTTTGTTGCCGGTTGATATAACACACTTCATGATCTTCAAAATATAGAAACATTATTTTAAAATATTTTTTCTCTAGTCCATTTCGAAAAAAACTCTAAGTGGCTGCTTTTACATAAGTGAAGGGAATTACTGTTACAGTCATTAAGGAAGTTGCTTCCTGACATGCTGACAATGTGCATAGCACTACACTATAAATTCACTTGAGTGGCTGCAGCCTGTGTAGGTGTGGCTCTTCCCGTACTGCAGTCTGACCTAGCAGTGGAGACCGGGCTTCTGACTTGAGGCGCTTCATCTTAGGACTAATTACTGCAAGGGTTGCTAAGCAACTGCAGCAATCTGGGCCTTGCGGGTCCAAGGGTGGCCTGGTGGTCCTACCAGCAATAGTCAAGTCTGTGATGGATCTTCATCTGCCCCCAGTGACCTTCTGGCCTCTCACTAAGAAACAAAACCCATGTACCACACAGCCTGCAGGAGGCTGCGAGTGAGAGTACAATAACATACGTGAATGTACTGGCTTATGGAGCAGTGCAACTGTTCCAGCTGTATTCAGTTTTATGAATGTAGATGAGATTTGTTACTGTAAATGACGGTGCACCCATGTGCACCAACATAACACTTTCTCTAATGACCTCAAAAAGGCAGTTTCTGTCACACACTCTGTTATTCATTCAATTCCACATCATTGCGTCCCTGTCCCGTGTTTACCCTCCTTGCATGGCAATTACGAGACTGTTTAGTCTTCAACGACAACGTGGACATATTCAACACATTCCACCCCTCCTTCCCCCTCCTGTTCCCGTCTCATTGTCTTATCCCCCGCTGACTTATGTCTCTCGCACAGAGGCAGACAGCAGTCCCAAGACCTCCTCCTCGTAATTACCACCCTTGTTTTTACCGCTGGGATGCCAACAAGCTAATTACCGAGGAATAATCACATGTTTGTCAAGACCCCTGCAATCTAGGGTATACGCAAACTGTGTGTCTCTTGTCAGATTGTCTCGCACGCAGAAATGCACACAGCCCGTCTCTTGCAGTCTCACTGATATAAATATTCTCCTGTTTAGAAACAAAGGTGGTCATCTGAACATTGTTCAGTTGTTAGTGATGAAAAAACATTCTTTTTCATATATTTTCAATATTAGTCTGAACTTCTATATTTCCAGAGAGTGTGGCTCACTAATAAAAGACTGTAAAACACAAAAAGCCTCCATTATATGTACATGCGCCAGATGTGTGTGAGTTAATCCCACACCTTTTAAAGGACCACTTTGTTTTTTCTATGTGGGTGTTATCGCTGAGGATGCTCTAGAGATGCTATCTTCAAACACCACCCACACACCAATATGAATTGCATGCTTGACCTTTTTGCTGTAAAAGGCATATCAGTCCCTCTCTACACAATTAGCAAAGTGGTTCTCAACATTTTTAGTACTTGATGTGAGTGTGGCAGAATTAATTTTAGTTTAGCACTCTAAATTCAAAGCTCTTCCTCTGTAAATGTTTAGCACGCCTGAGCAGTTAATAGGTAATATAAAAAAACAAACAAAGAAGGGTGACTTGAATGGCATGCTGACCTAAAAATATGTGGTAGTTATATTAAATAAAAGGAAGACAAAATAAAGATTTGAGAAGAAAGAGTTTGTTTTTTCTCATTGTACTCACTTTGAAACTAACCTGTTCAAAATCTGAATTTCCATTTTGAATTTTTGCAGATAAAAAAAAAAAGAATTTTTTTTATAATTGCATCACTTATCACACTGATATCAACATCACAGCTGACATCTTAGTGGCCGGAGGGCATCCATTGTTTTTCTGAAAACAGGCTTTATTGCCTCATTTAGTTCTTACAGGAAGAAAAGTACAATATGTTCATGTTGATCCCAACTTGCTTACATCAGTCAACCCAAAGGCAACACTTTTGAGCTCTTTTTCAAAAAAACACATACACTTTTAAAACAGAAAATACACATACTTTGTTTTGTATTTTCTCCATAAAATAACGTTCTCTGAGTGACTGTCACTGTAAGAAGATGCAGCAAAAGGCTCAGTTATTTATTGCAGGGTTAGAGGAGAAATGTTTTTGACTTTTGGAAGGGCAAGTAATAATTTGGGCTAACTCACATCGGCTCTCCAGGCAGTGAACGGCTCCGGCAGCAGGCCTAACCAGAAAACTGGGGAATGCACCACTGATCAAAATCAACAGGGAACAGCGCACAGGTGTAGACAAAAAAAGTGGGCCATGCTAATTTTGTAATTGTGACGACCCTGTCTTCCTGTGTCGATGATATTGGAGGTGGGCGTGGCAGAGAGTCACCAGGAGAGTAATTGCACCTGAGGCAATCAGCGGCACTCGCAGCACACGGGCCCTGTGTGCCGATGCACCGGGTCAAATGCCCTCTCTGTGCTCGGTTGGTGTCTTTCAAGCTTCCCGAGACGAGCCCATTTTCCATCAGGCCAAAGATTATGGTTTGTCTATTCACCATTCAACATTGAATCCACATTTTCCACTTATACAATCACAAACTACTGATACCACAATGCCACGGTTTCTTTAAGTTGAGTTACTCTTCATTAATTTAATTATAAAAAGTCATATTCAATGGTGGCTTCTATTTGTATATGTTTAAATATATTTGTTAGAAATAAAATCAGTGAGTAACATATCAGGTAGGATCATTCTATTTTGTTGTTGTCATTAGCAGTTGTGAAATGTTTGGCATAGAGCAATGTCTCAAGTCAATGAAAACCAGACACTAGCACAAACATGGTTATGACCTGGGCACTACTTGGCTTATAGGTTACACAATAAACAGAGTAAATGCAATACAAAATAATGACAAAAATGCAACAGGCTTTCAAAAGAGCCCCGCAACCTCAAACTAGAGAGAGAGACACACACTGAGCTGTGCAACCTAAAATAACCAAAACTATTGATACTGTGGCCAAAAATAGTAACAGCAAGAAGCTGACAAAGAAAGTCTTCAGAGCCTTTGATAAGAGTGAAAACAAAGTCCCGCATTGGAAATTCAAATGATGATCGATGATAGACGCAGTGAGGAAATCTAAATGCCAAATTATGTTTCAATTCAAGCCAAACTAGCACTCTTAGATATTGAGCCCATCACACCCACATACAGACAGAGCTGAAGAGGCTTGTTATTTTTTTTGTCCCCCTTATAGACACGTGTACTGCATAGCGATAGCTTGGAGAGACACAGAAAAAAGGCAACGGGAGAGGGAGGAGACGACGTGCAGCAAAAGGAATCAGTCATTCTTTTCGGGGGGGCGCCGCATGCTTCTAATTCAAAACATCACGGGTTGTCCATCATGGCTACAGAGGTACAGTTGTGACCTCCTTTTAGCAAAGTCGTTTCACAGCTTCACACACCTGATTTCTGCCCTGCGCACAACACTGTTCTACCAGTCAGCAATGAGTCGGCCATTATTTACTCTACGCCCTCACACGGGGCCAGGGGCTGGTGCAAAGCTGCTGGCGTCCCAAACCAGGGGGGCACACGGAGTGGTGGGTGTCCGAGCATCCTGGAGACTCGTTGATCTGCCATTTAACTGGGCATTTCTTTTTTTGCATGAGCACCCTGTAGGCTCGCTGGGTGGGGGAGTGGCGAAGTGGGGTGTGAGGGGTGGTGGTGGTGGTGGGGGGGGGGGGGGGGGGGGCTGACCTCCTTCTGAGCAACTGTGGTCCTTGCAGTGTCTGGCAATGTCTGGTCATTAATAACACTCGCTGCTGTTTTTCCTGCCAAACAGAGCAGTGCTTTGCAGGCACCATGACACAAATTAATTCCCCTTATTTATCTTCTGGCACCAAGGCCGGCAAAGGCAGAATAACTGTTTATGGAGAAAAAGGACAGAGAATTATAGATGGTGTGTTCTTGATGGCAGGGCCATTTGTTTCTAAGCTGAGTCTCAAGATGAAGTTCAAAACAATACTTTTTATACCAAAAATTACTTTGTCAGCTTTTTCATTATCAATCCCTGACTAAGAGATTTGTCTGGAGTTTCTGTGTTGTTTATGCTTGCGTGCTGGAACGTGGCTATATAATGGATGGATGCATCACACAACTAGTTGACAAGTTGTTCAAACGGATTTTGTTCCTGGCAAAGAAACTCTTATGAAGATTTGCAAATGGGATTTTAAAAAGATATGCTCCTAAGAAAGTGTAATATGGTTGAAAGCTTCTTTTCAAATTATTTTTCAAACTCCGTCAGAAATGAGGTTCATGGTTTTCCTTTAACTGATGATTGCTAAAAGCTTGTGTGTGAATAATACAAGTTTCTGCACAGAGTCAATGTCTGTCTACATGATGTGTAGTTGAAAGCCTAATAATTGGTCCTCTCGGTAAAATTGCAGCCTGACACCACCTGAGAAGAGTCAAAAACGGTTTCTATTAACTTAAAGAAATCTGGATCGTAACCAAGTAGATTAAGTTCTGCTGAGAGAAATCTGCAAGCTGATGACTCACTGACTTTTCCTGAGGGTATTCAATCCATGTGGGCTAAAAGGACACAATAGACCTGATTGTCTCTTTTTAGCTACTACTATTAACTTTTATACCCTTTAATACGATTAAATGTAAATACATATTATATTAATTATTTTAAGTTGTAAATCGGTTATTTGGTGAAATTGCACTTTCTTGTTGGATCCTTCTGTTTGAAATGCACTTATTGCTAAAGCTAAATTACATTACATATAATGTAATGTAATTATAATTATTACCGTTATTACAACAACATTTCCTGCATAGTTAAATTGTGCATCATTTCCGACAGAACATACAGTGTGGACTCCATCGCCCTCGGTGTAGATGTTCCATCTGTGATGTCCCACAGGAGCATGAGCACGACCACCTCCTCATTCAAATTTAAGCTGCTCCAGCTCCACTGACAGTGAGAAATGAATTTAATAGCCAGAGAACAGCTTGTCAGCAGTCTAAAACCCCACAATGTGAGGAGCCTTTTTTTTCCAACTCATCTCTGAATCCCCCGGGTTGTGCAGTGGGAGGATATTGGAAAAATTGTAAAATACCCATGTCAACATACCGTTTTTTTTTCTCTGCAATGTACATATGATCCATTGCCTATTCACTGTGAAGCTGCGTATAGCGGTGATTCCTGTGCTTGAACTCACATGCGTAGATGAGTTACATGTATCATGAGCGGAAAGGCTGAAGCTCCCTGTAATATATAATAAATTCAAGTTTGTGTTTGATTAGGTTCTGTCGCAGTTGTGTTACATTGCTGCTAATTACACTGCTGTTCCAAACGTCTAATGAAAACGACTCACTGAAGTGATATTTGATTATATTTAAAAGCTGAAGGGATGAAAATGATGGTGCCGTGCCAACATTTCCGGCCAAAGATACTCCGTAGAAATGAGCAGGCAGTTAAACAGAACAAAGCAGTCAAAAATAATTTTAAAAAGGAAGCCAAGGCGCATAAGCCCTAGATCCGGCACTTTGGAGAGAGTATACTTTACTTCTCATTTTTACAGAGAAGTCTCTTCAAAGATAATATAATGTTTTCTTACTCCCTTTCCAGGGAGTGCTCGGAGTTGTATGAAATAATTGCACTGGTAATGTGCCTCTGGGTACACTGGAGGCTCATGCATTGCAATACATGCAACGATGAGAACTTTAGGAAGGAGAGAAACCCAATCAGTAGTGCATCGGCTTCACCACTGCTCTCACAGGCTGGAGAACAAACAGCACGGGGTGTTGTACCTTTTTTATCTTCATGTAGTGGTGCACTGCAATAGTCTCCAACGGAGCACCTTTAAAATGAAGCAACGTGAGGAGGGGAGGGCCACGGCTCTGCAGATTCCCATCTAGCTGACGTCTCTCCAGGGGAACGGTAGTCAACTCATGGACGCGTTGTTGTATTTCACACCTAATGATGTGCAATGCATCCTCCCTCTTATTTGCTGGCCTATTTTAGTCACTGACATGGCTCGGAATTAAAAAGTAAATGCAACTATGTACAGAATGTTTCCTTGAAACTACAATGCTCATACAAAAAACCAACAACTCCTCTTCCTGTACTCCACTACTAGCTGTAAACACTTTAACATGTAGATGCATACAACAATAATGACAATGTGATTAATGATTTTTCACTGCTTTTGAACATTTTAAATAAACATCCCTCAAGGTAATCTTGAAATATGACGTTTGAAAATGTGTCAATAATGTGTCATATGTGAGTAAATATTAAATTAAGGTTAGGGACATTATCTCAGTTCTATTAAAGCATCTTCCTGGACTGAGTAATATTGTTCTAAAGCATAAAATACCAGTGTTAGTCCCTTACTGCCGCTATTCATACAACATCAGCTCCCTCTGTACTTCTGTGTTGATAACTTGTGATAGATGGTTTCTTCTATGGTGTTGAACGAATACGTCTTAATGTCTGGTTAAATGATTTTTAGTTTCCACTTAACATTAAGAAACCAACTTGAATTTCATCCCCTACGAGGCAGAAGTGCCCATTTGAACGTTAATCCCCAGGAATCAGCTAGAGAGAGACCCAGAATATGAAAGAGAGGCTTTCTCAACAGAGCACTCCCTCGCTACTGTTTAGGAGACAACTTTGCTGAGCTTTGATTTTTAATCAAAAGTGACCCTTCCCAATGCCAGAATTTAATTTCTGCAAGTAGGAAAAATGTGTGTGATCTCAGTTAAGGTAGATAGTATGGCCCCTCCGACACACTCTGTGATGCTGCTGGATAAAATCTATTCTCATGAAAAATCTTGCATACTCTAGCTTTAATCAAAAAGCTGCACGTAAGCTTTGTCGGAGTTCTTCAATCAAACCAATGGGCTCTGGCACAAAGCACCTCCTCACAATGTTCAAAAAGCCCCTCTCAGAAGAGCTAGAGGTGACGCTGGCTCCCTTTGTGGAACCAATATGTTTTACATCTGTGTCGCTGCAATAGCAAAAAAAAAAAGTGTAAGTCACACAAGATCAGATTGTTGCTTCACCACTAAAATCAGTAAAAGATGGTGTCATTTACAAATTCTGCTTGGATAGAAACATGTATTTCAAATAGATAGATAGATCCCGCTAACTGACAATTATAAAGCCTAAGGACAAATAACGGCTGACTGTGAACAAAAATGGAAATGAATAACACTGTTTGGTTTGACAGGCACCTCAACCCTTGGGGGCCTTGCTATATTAGTGCATTCAGGGGAACATGTACATTTTGACAACTCCCCGCTGACCTTCACCTGAGCTCAGCGTGCGAGAATTATGGCCTCAGCAGGGCCATCTGAAAGCAATATATTTACTGTTCATTATGTCGCTCCCTACAGACAGCACAGGGTTTATCAAGCGCTAACAAAATGAAATCTCCTGTTTAAAAAATCAGCCTCTCCCATTTAAACAGGGGAATGAGCTCTCTTTATGAAAAGATTATGAAGGAGAAAACATTGTTTATCTGAACAGTTATGAAACAAAAAATATCAGATTTAACTTCCCTTTGATGCAATGGAAAATAACAGGAAAATAGTCACCCATATACATTTCTTTGTAAGAATGCCATTACTCAAGCAGCTTAATTGTAGTAAGATATATAATTGAGGCTTGTGAAAACAAACCGGTTACAGTGGGGACATTTTAGATTACTAAAACACTACAGGGAGTAACCACAAATAAAACAATATCTTTAATGTATTATTCATGAGAGGTGTGAATACCAATCGAGAGAAGAGATGTGGATGATAAATTCAATTTTTTATCAAATATTAATATCAATATTCATGTATTCTCCTGATCAGACCAAAATGAAGAAATCACTTCTATTGTTCATAAGTGAAAAGTTGCACAATGAAATAATATTATTTTGATTAGAATGATTCTTCTCATCATTCTCTTCTAAAGGTTGTTAAAAAATCAATAAAATCAAGCACAGAAATATTCATGTAATTTGGATTCTACTCTGTTGGAGCTAACCCACAAACCAAAAACAAGAGTGCACTCATGACTCAAGACTCATCGATACAGCAGCAATGAATCAAGTGGCGTCATGTGATCTCCTGTCTTTCATCAGCTATCTCTCTCTCTCTTTCTTTCTCTCTCAGGATGTGTGGGCAACTCAGAGGTGATTTGAATCCGAGGAGCGGGGGGGGGGGGGTGTGTGGGGGGTAGGAAATGAGAGGGGAGGGCCAATGAATAACTTAAGTGAAAGTGAAAAACAAGATGAGCAGCAGAAATAGACTCATAATAAAGGAGGATAGTTGTATGACTCTCCTTAGCTTCCATCTGTGAACTGCTCATTTCCAATTTGGGCCCATTACTGTGTGTGCTCCTTTTTTTGTGAATTGGTCATCAACACAATGAGGGATGTTAAAAAGGGCAATGCATCCTCGTGTGACAGCATGTGTGATATCTCAAGGAGTCGTTGTGTTTTCTAAAAATAATCAGCGATATCGAGCCGCCCTCATCCTGGCAGTGTTTTACCAATCTGATGCTTCGTCACCCCCACGGCGCCTGAAAACGACTCCAAAAGCGTCCTTCAGTGTCGGATTGAGACGCAACGGGCTTTCATGTTGCAACATTGTAACAGAACTTTCTATCGGTTGATACAACGGATAAAAAGTATATATGCCTTCACGAGGCAGTAAAAGTTCCCTTGAAATAATGTTTTTGTCCCTCGGGACATGTTGGTCTTGAGCGTAATGACTCTCGTTTTGGATCTCCCGAGACGAATTGCCACTGACCTCCATGGATTTTCCAGGGCATAGTCGATTGGAAATGGACTATTCAATTTCCCACAGGCAGCCCGGTCATTTTTTCGCTGTGCATCATTGAAAAGGGAAAAAAGATATTCACAGAACGCTGTATCAAAAGTGCAAAAACTCTCCGGTCCTAAAAGTAATGTGATTTATTATATCTCATCACAAAACTTAACCACTAATGGGATTATCATTTGAGATGTAAATGTAACAGGAGAAATATATAACAAAAGCAGCTACAAGCACCTCAAAAATGTTACAAATATGAAAGAAGTTAAAATAAAATAATAATGTGTTTGTATAGGAGTATAAGTGATCTTGTTTAGATATTCACATCGTATCCCTCTTCCTCCACGTGCCTGGTAAGTGCCATGCTGCAGACTCACGGTGTAACGGGAGAAGATGAATGTACCATTAGTGACGGCTGAAAAAACAATCTCTTTGAAGGCAGATAAGCTACGGACTTCCTCTCATAAATCACCTGGGCAAAGCAGCACCGCAGCACCATGCGTCGCTCTGTAAACATCTATTGTGGAATTTTTATTTTTGTCTTATCTCATTATATATACTGAAAGAATTTATACGATATATATATAGCGCATCACAGCAACACCTGGTTGCTTTGCGTCAGTGAAAGCCAGTTACATGCCCTCACGATCTAAAAGCTGGACTATAAACAATCCCACATGCAAAGGATGCATTTCAGTCTACAGCTGAAGTATCGGTATCTCCACTTTATCTGTTTTCAGAGTCATCCACTCCCCTCCCCAGCCAAGAAATAGAGTTTTTCATCACTGCAGTCTCTCACTGGCATCGACCGGCACTATTGATCTGGAGCAGATCTCTTTCCATTCGACCTATACCTGGGGAGCCAGAGGAGCCTTGTTCAAATTGATTCAACCTTTTTATTCTACTTTCTTGTTTGCTCTGTCCTAAGATATGTAAAATGTAAATTCTTGTCATAAAAAAAAACCTGATTCTGATTTTGGTATTTTACCAATATTGATCTTATGCACAAGAAGGAATGCTGAAAAGCTGTGGTTAATGAAGACACGCTACTGCTTAAATGATTTAGGATGCTGGCAATGAAGCAGACACTGGCACAAAGAGCCAGAAGTCCATCAGAGGGTCCTGGTGTGTGATAATACACGTTTGCTCTAAACAAACAAATCAAATTTTCTTTAGAAGGAAACAACTCACGGGCAACAGTGTTTTTCGTCTTTCCTTCATGACTATCGTCCCCCTCTGTGTCCTTTATAATCACATGGCGCTGTGTTATAATCCCCCTTTATCACATGATTCGATCCAGACAGTATACCAATCCGTCCGTTACTTTCTTTAAATCCCTCTCTCTCTGTCTGCTTTAAGTTGTTCAAACTCTCTGTGTCTTTCTGCTCCCCCCTTAGGAGCAGAATATGTGGTAATGTATTAATCTGTGGAGCTTTATAGTTCAGGTTTGCAGATCTGCCATGTCTGGATAGACAAATCTCACTCCAGGCAATTACAGTTATTTTGTCTGCGCACCTCACAGGAGTCTCTGTTAAAGCCTTTGTGACCCATCAAGCACAATTACCTTGTTTGCTACAAACACTGATGGCCCTCGGGTGGTAATTCAAACAGGTGAGCTATGTAGTGCAGGCAGGAAAAAGGCACACTGATATGTATTAAGTAAAATAAAATGAGGAATAAATCATTGTGCATGAAATGTTATAATATTTATTTTAAATAATCATTAAGTCCACCAAGAAAACTATGAACTCATTCCTTTATCGAGCTGCAAACAAAATACATGTTGCTACTCTGGCTACCTGATGGCCATATATTTTTGATAAATTATAGTAGTAACATGAATGGTTGTAATATATAGCTGAAAATAGAAGTACATTGTTAAAAAGTAAAAATTGCATCAGTTAAAAAAGATGCATTCAAATATTAACTAATTCAGACCCCCTGCTTTCCCTGGATGTGAACTGCACCACTAAGCTTTTATGTCCAAACTAACCATAAATTCCAAACTGTGCATCCAACTAATTAGTGGCAATAACAATTTAACCGCCTCGGCTTATTTGGCCTTACAGTTTACATGATTGCACTGTATAAATCAAATAGCCTACTGTTTTTACGCACTGGATTCTGGTTTCTTTTTTGTACAGTGATGTACAGCAATCAATATGTTTCCTGTAACTCTCAGCTGTCTAAAAGCCATTTTGTGAATTCCTGTGCCTTCCAAAGACGTTGCATGGCTTTTTTGACCTTCTGTCCACCTGCCATATAGGAACAGAACTTAACATATTGAAATAACGGGTCTTATTTTGCAGCTTTATTTATGAGATTTTAGTACGAAGCCTTCAGCGCTGCAGGAGAAATTTATGTTTGCCAGCATTTAGCTGACTAAACTCTTACGGAAACGTAGTAAACACAGATTTTAGAAGCCACATGGATGATAACTAGAATGGAATTTTTAAATGGCCAAGCGACAATCAATGGCTGCTTTCATTTCTTTTCATACTGCTTTCTTCTAAACTATGCCTTTCACTAGAGAGACGTGCACGCGTTCCCTCTTGTTTGGTTGCATATGAAAGCATTCAGCAAGCGCCTTGTTTAAGATGTAGTCACAGCAGTTTTACAGGCATTGATACAGTAATTAGTTGGGAATCCCTTCAAAACTGACACTCAATGCATATATAAATGCTGCCACTTCATTGCTTCTTTAGTAGTCTACCAAACCTTTGTGGATGTACAGCAACAATTACACTTCTTAGAAGTTGCCTAGAGTGCTCTGCTGCATGAATATAATGAGGGTGTTTGTGTGAAAAAACCTGTAAATCAGTATTTCGTCTTTTTTTTAAACTTTCATCATAAGGATTAAAATAAGTTTAAGGCATGAGCTTGATTCCTTATTAACTTTGAAATATAGTTAGGTCGACAGGAAAATCTGCTTAATCTAGCAAAATAAATGTCTGCTTAAAAGCTTCTCTGAAAAGTATTAGCAAAGATGTGAAAAAAACTGGCTTTTGGTACTCAATTAAAACCGCAATGCTGTGACACGGTAAACATTTCCTTCAACTCCATGTTTATTACTTCTTGGTGAGATTTTCTTAAAGAACTGTTTGAATATGACAGTAACGGCAAGGTAAACACATCACTATAATGGCAGCCTTACATCGTTCTGTGAGCGCTCAGTTTTTACTGTTGAAAGCTTTGCCTGCTGGAGACAAGCTGCACACAGGATGTCTTCTTCATAAGAACATCGTTGGAAGTGGTTTATCTTCAGTAACAGTAACTCTCCTTCAGAGTTAACAAGGTAACTCCTTAGGCCATCAAATGCTATAGTAAACTAATCTCTGACCCAAAATATTTCATGTTCACTTTCTGAAAGTAGAACTACTGATTCATGCTATTTTTTAGCTTAAGTCTTAAAGAAAATGCGAGTTTTCAGGAAAGAGGGGGACGGTGCGATCCATATGCCAGATGTGGAGATGAACCCAATTTAGTTATTTTTCAGAAATTCTGAGCAGCTTACAAACAGCCCTTACACTGGCCTCTCACTTATTGAGAATCTAGATGACCACTCACTCTAAGTGTTATTATCTCTGATTATGCCCTGCAGGAAAATCAAGGCCACCAGAAATAAACATCAACACAAGTGCAATCCTCCCCACAGACGTTTTTATTTATCTAAAAAGAAATGTGCTTACACAGGTGAACCGGGAGGAAATATAATCCTGAGGGGAGTCAAGAGAGCTCAAAGTATTTCACTAACAGTGTTCAAGGTTTCATGCAAAGATAGAGGTTTCGTCTGTTGTTGATTCAGCACACACCACATGGTATTGTGTTACCTGTCAGACAAAGCAGGCACGGCGTCTTGACGGGTTGCTCCATCACGTGCAACATCATCTATAACAAGCGTGTTTTCATTGCTCAGGTGCAGTGTGCTTCTGATCGGCCACGTTATGGTTTCTCCTAAAAGCCTAGGACCCACGCTAGGTATAATTATCCTCAGATCAAAATGTAACCATTTCCTGGTATTTCCCTCCACAACTATTTCTACCCCACCATCACCTTCACCAATACCAAACATGCACATGACCTAACACACACACCACTGTCACATTTTACCCGTCATCTTTCAAACCTAATGGCCAAACCTAAATGCAAATCAGAGAGGAAATACACACGCCCCGCAAAGGGTGGAACCAACGTGCACGTCTGCTCCACATGAGCTTTTCCCTGCTCAATGCAGAAGAACAAGGGCCTCTTTTAATCATCTCTCACTTTAGCCCTCTGTGTAGTTACTTTTCTACTGTTTATTTTATGTGTTGACTGTGTTCATATGTTAGATTAGTCCTGTTTTCTTGATTCGCCTGTGCAAAATTCAAGTAATTATTATTATTATTTTGCTCTGGCACTATTTCTTTGAAGGTTGCTGTGAAATGACAACCAAAAGATGGTGTAATGTGAGACATAGAAACTGGTGGCATTTGGTTCTGAAACACTTACTTTTTTTTTAGAAAAAGTGAACTGTGACAATTTAATCATTTTGAAAGCTGAATAAAAGGATAAACATTACTTTGAATGTAACTAGAATTATTCATTTTTAAGTTTTTAAGTAATTGAGTAGTTCAAAATCATACTTCTCATATATATATATATATATATATATTTCACACTTAAGTATTACTATTTGATCCCATCAATTGGCCATGTTCATGACACAGGTACAGCTTTATCAGCATTCTCAACGACACAAATAAGCGGAAAAGTATGTTTAAACATCTACTCATTTTTGCACATTAAATACAACACATGTGCAAACAAGTGAGAGGAGGATATAATGAAAGGCACAATTTCCTTTTTCAAAATTGAAAGCAATTACATTAGAAAGAATGCCAATTTGGAAATAGACCAGTGGTACCTGTAAGCCTGTCTGCACAGCCTGCAGTCCCTCTTAAGCTGCCCATAGCAGTTTATTGTGATGACAGCAATTAAATACACAGTGATTTGTGTGCCGGGGGTATTATGACTTATCCTACAGTGTGCCCGGCTCTTTAGAGCTGAATGGAAAGAAGGTTTTAGCAAACCAGCTGAAAGCAGCACACATAAACCAGCCCATCCCCAAGGGACCAACCATGAAATAGAGAATAAACCATACCAGTGGTTAACGTCACACAGGAGGACCTCATAATACACAATATCCTCACAAGCTTAAAGCAGCAGGTCATTAACACAGGCATGGTCCGAGTTCCAAGATTTAATGCTCAAGTGGGGATATGTGTTTGTTGCTACACAGTACATAACCTCGACTGAGTGTGTTTCCCACTGTACCACACTGGGAACAACTAACAGTGGCCCAAATTAGAAGCAGTGTGCTACATATGTCAGATTTGTGCCTCACCAGCATTCCCTCAATGTCTCCCCGAGGCCTCCCTTCTGCCCTGGCTAGACCTGGGGCTTGGTGTTTCAGCCAGATTTTGCCATATAGTGTACACTAAGAACTACGCTACAACAGCATCAAGTGTGTGTTAGAGCTCTGAAAGAGCTTTGATAGTCAACGCTTTCATTATTTGACGAGTTTAAAACTATTACTATTGCAGTTTGAATAAGAAATACAAATTTTAGAAAAAAAACAATTGGCTGCAGAAATGTAAAGTTTCTCAAATCTTTAATTAAAGATAAGAATCGTATGGGCTGAATGTATGTTATGAATATGTGCAATGAAACGCCAACTGGTATCCACTTGTTGAACCAGGAACCAGTAGGAGTGAGGAAAACACTTACCTTTGGAGGTGGAAAAATACATCTCTCCATTTTATCAAGCACGATGGTTTCATTTGCGTGTGTGTAAATGTCATTCATGTGTATATCACCACGACATTGACTTCCAGCAGCAGAATACCTGACATTGCAATAATTTTAAAGTAAACTATAGACAGTTTGAGTTCCGTGCATGAAGTATAATGTGTTAGATTAGGGGCAATGCCTCATTTTGTTGGTCTACTTGAGCCAATGCTCTTATGTTCAGATACTTTAGAGCGGAGGTAATGCTTGGCCTGTGTTACACTAAAAGTAATGCGTTGGATTTGAAACTTTAGTAAGAGTATACATAAGACTATATTTAAGATTTGCACTGCAACTTTAACTAATGGGCCTATCCTTATGCAGTGGAAATTATAAAAAATAAGCAAAAGTAAACAGCGCACAACTCTATGTGTACTATTACTTATACTTATAGACAATCTGATTGATTGGTTTGTGCCATTGCATTAAACGTGATACTTCGATGTGACAATAACAGTGGACATGTTTTAACAGCGTTTAGGCAGCAACAAATAAATTTACATTTGCACAAGTAGACCAATGAGATTAAGTATTACCTCGGATTGATAGTGTTCATCATTCAACGTGAACAACGTCAGAAAATACTTCATGCATGGACCGTTTGATGACTTACCTGTTCACATGGTGCTTCACAAGTATAATAAAAGACAGCATTTAACATACCACAACATGTATGTTTGGCAAAATAGAAATGTTCCAAACTGCTTAAAACGATTTGCTAAACTTACACCATAGCATAGTTATACATGAAAGCAGCCCGTAAGATCAAGGAAAACGGCATTCAACTGAAAAGACTTGAACGTGGTATTGTTGATCAAAACCTTTTGCGTTTTTACTTACACATGTCATTCTCCAATTATCCATTCTCCAATTAGTAAAACACACACAGTGACAGTCACGTTAATGATTAATCACTTGTTATATTTGGCCTTACTTCATTGACCAACTTGAAAGAATCAAAGTTTTACCTTGAATGCTCAGAAGGGACCTTAGTAGCCAAACTTCCCCTCTCTGCCCTGAGGAGGAGAGTCAAATGGCAAAGATCAGAAGTCCACTTACCCCACAATAAGAAGAGGTGATGATCACAGCCAGGATGAGAGGCCCACAACACTATGATCCTCTATATATCCTCACCCAACAAACCCCAAACCCATTATTTGAACAAAAAGAGTGTAGTTACCCCCTGGCTGGAGGTGGTGGAGTACTGGAACTAGGACAGCAACTATTGTGTTCATATGCCGATGTGAGTCTCTTATTATTCTCATGCATCAAGCAGAAAAAGGTGACGGCTTAAACATGTGAATGCAAAGGGAACACGGCACCTACCTTGGATATCGATCATATATAGTTGAGAAAGCAATTTTTCAAGTGCCAATGACCATGTTTACTGCATTTAGCACGAACACTGCTGTCATAGTTTCAGGAATTCAGAGAATTTAAGGGTTGTACCTTTACTTTTACCTATAAGATTTGATGAAAATGTTCCATGAAGAAAGCAGATTCCAGACAAAAAAGGGAGAACAGAAGCAGAGGGGACACTAATAAGTGTCGAGGACAGGTCGGGCAAAGGAGAAATAGGCTCGACGGCTACATATATGTGCAGATTGAGGGGAATGTGGGACAGTAAGAGGTGACAGACGAAGGACAGTTGAAAGAGAGTAGCAACACGTCACGTCCCTGCTCTGCTGCATGATAAGAAGAAGCAGCAGCCACACCAAAGGACCGATGAAGATAGAATGGACAGATCGTCTGTGCATGACAGATGAGGATTACCATAAGAATTTAGTGAGCTAATTCTCCACCTAATGCATTATGTTGTAAATGCAAATAATTGAAGTCACATCATAACATCAGAATTGCACAGTAGATGTGAATAATAAAAAATGAAGGAAATACGGACAGAAATGATACTGCTACCCAGACGAGTGGGGAGCAGGAAGCCAAATGAGCTCGAAAAAGGGGTCATACAGAAAGAAAAATAGTCACTGGGAGAATGAAAATCAAGTAGGTCATCCAAAATAAGCTAAATCGCAGCCCATATATGAAGCTTCAAGCCTGAGTTTTGCACAAGAGTCATACTGTATGCAAACATACTTCTGACCACAATGGAAGCAGGAGGGACATTGGAGGAATGATGGGAAAAGAGTAAGAGAGCTCATACCTTGGTCGCCCATCATCAGGTGTGCGGGACCTTAAAGGAAAATAAGAGCACAGTCAGCAGAGAACAAAGGATCATGGGAAGCTGTGTGACACCGACACGCAGGCATCTCTTTCAGAGCAGATGCCTGTGTTGCTTAAGGAGGGCTGGAGGAGTGTTTGGAGAGGAAAGAGTGGGACGGAGAGAAAGAGGAGGGCAGACAGACAGGGTTGGTGCAATGAGCATTTAGTCAACCACTGGAGGTTGCAATGCATCATCGGGCCACTTACTAGTCATCATTCAGAAATATAAATTCAAGGACCTTCTTTTTATTAAGATGAGAAGTGCACAGACTATCCTCCCACATGCCCGTGAGAGAGTGTTCCCTATGCACAAATATAGCAGTAGACTGTTTTACCTTCACCTCCAACAACTGTCAACAGTGAGTCATACTTGCAAAGAAAAAGGAAGCTGATTGTCCAAGGTCTGGTCACCGTTCTAGGAAGGAGCTTCTTGTTAGCCGCCAACTAATTTCAGTGCTTTCCTTTAGCAAGCTTTTCTTACTGATAGAGGAAGAAAAGCTAGCGTGTAAATTGTCATTACCCAGTTTGAAAATCTCCATGATTTCAACCTCAAGTTACCAATAATCTCCTACTTCTCCATGGAATCCTAGTGGACCAAAAGGAACGATTCTTCTCATAAAACAACCAACAAGACATAACCAAAAAAGAACTGTGCATTTGATTGAGAAACCTAACCTGTCCAAATTCTCATCTCATAATTGCAAAAATTATTTGTATTAATAACACTAATCTTTACACTAAATTAATCTGTATTGTATTATAATAATAATAATAAAATAACATTGTTTCGCAGCTAAGCCTTTCACACTTTAATGTTTTATAGGTTTTTTTTCTTTCGTTCTCATCATTTCTTTTTATCAGGAATCATTTTGGCCTGAGCGTCGACTCTCATTGTCCAAAGCCCTGCTTTTTTATTCTATTAATTAAATTATTGATGAGGAATTCCAACTGAGCTCTGAATAACCCCTGATAAAAAATGGTGAAGCAGAAAACCAGTAGTATTCTAAGTCTACTCAAAACACTAACACAATGTATAATCTTTTTTTTGCAGTTAGCTTAATCATACACATGAATAATCATCGCTGTAATGTGTAAAAAAAACAATTAAAAAAACAATTGAAATGAATAAAGACCAGATTAATGCGACTTACCAATCCATTTATTTCATTGCCATTACCAGTGTTAAACGTTTGCTTACGTTTATCTTAATTAGAATTAGCCATGACAATGTGTGGGCACATAGAATTTAGCTACAATGGAAAACAGACGGACAGAAATACCCACCTTCAGTATAGTTGTCTTCTGGAAGCACAGACAGGCAAAGAGAAAGAGAGGAAGACATTCATTAAGCAGCATGCAGACTAGTACTGGCCATTGCATGTCGTAACCATGCAAGGCATTAAACATCACATGCAAGTGACCTATTGTAAATTCTGCAAAGGAAATGCTATGGATTTGCCTTCATTATGTTAACAAACCTTTTCGCTCCTACACTAACCTGGAATACACCAGATGTAACTGTATGAGCCCTTCTCGATATTTAATATAACCATGAAGAAGTAAAATCTTTATTGCGGGTGAAAAAAAAAAGGGGGTTGCTGCTAAAAAATTGAAGAAGCGGTATTGATGATGATCCTTAAGGGGATAAACATCCGCAGGCATCAGGCCGGTTCTTATAAAATCTTTGACTTTATTCATTCTCCGAACATTAGGTTTAGGTTACAACAACTATGTAATTCAACAGACTCAATGGAATCTGTGTGTAGTGTTTTTTAAGTAAAAAAGCTGCTCGATATGTGATGAAATGCATTGAAAGATATTAACCCAAATAAATAATAGGCTGTGGTGAAACAGGTTTCAAATTGGCAAGTGGGGCCTCGTGACTGAAACTCTATCAGGTGACGTGGTCGCTGTCGTGAACGCAATTACCAGTAGGCATATACTGGAAACGCAAAGAGGAGATTGGTTCCCTAAATAAATGTACATTAAGGAATCAAACTGCCAGGTTACAAAACATTGAATAAAAAGGAATCCGAAAAAAACAATTCAATGTGGGTTAAGTAATAAAACAAGTGACATAAAAATCATGCTACCAATGTGAGGAAAATATGGGTTTGAGAGAACATGCAAAATCATTGAAATGAGAGTTTGTAAGGGCCCAAAACAACAAAAAACTGTCAGTCGACAGTTATATTCACCAATAAGTGCTTTTGATTTGCTTGAAGACTAATTTCATGCTCAATATTTAAATTTTCAAAACCAGAATACAAGAAAAACACGAAATTGCATTTTATTTTTAACTTTTTGATATAACATTGTTATGGATTCTTGATAAGTAAACATGGAGTGAAAGTATGAACACAGTAGCATGCAATGTTTAATAACCATTTGTATAATATCCAACAATGAATGCAATTTTAGCGATGCGGCCAGTTGGCACAAAATTGCTACTTCTTAGTAAACTCCTACCTCTGTTAAATGGTTTCCTGCCCAGAATGAACCGTTTTTTTGACCCAAAACTTACCATCACCACTGGTTCCCATTCCAATTTAGACATCATGCACAAAAAAAACATCCAAATCCCAATTTTGTGAACAAATTCCAATGCAATGGACTATTTTCACATGACATGAAAAAACCAATTCAGTTCAATTGTATGTAAAATTTGTTTATCATTAATTTTGTTGTCATTGTGAAGCACTATTAGCAATGCAAGTAGCTCATTTATCTGAGCCCTTGCTATTTGGTATCTGTATAGCAATACTTAATTTGACTTTTGAAACCAAAATAATTCATTAAAAAACATGTGAGAGTTGCACACATCTGTTATATATTCAATCATTTTTTTCAAATACGTGAAGCCTCATATATTGTGAGGATCTTATTTTCTGTGGTTCTTGATTTCAGATTAGACATCAACAGTACATTAAAAAAGTGCAGTTTGTTCACAAAACGTTGGCTTGATGATGAAGAGCACGCTGCTGAAAAGGCATTCTGACGAGGCAAGCGTGAAGCTGGTGGCTGCAAAATGACCTCATGAGACATGTGAAATAGAAGAATGTCGACCGTTTGTCAAGACCCAAAGACTGATGTGGACATTCATCCCACTAATTTTAATTCTAACAGTGGACCTGTTTAAGAGCATTGTTCTAATGGTTTATTTTAAACGGTGTAGAAGGCTATTGTGCATTTACACATGTAACATTGAGTTGTAGGGATTCCCTTCCTCAGATTATTAGTGTCCTAAAACAAATTCAAAAAGGATTAAGAGACACAAAGATCCATTCGTCTTAATGAAGTTAGCTTGAGTAATGTAAAGCCAATTCTATTAGGAACAAGGGAGTAACATGGTTTTTCTAACACAGTGTATTACTGAGAGAATTGAATTTGGCAAAAGACTGTGCCCAATAGTATTACTAATTCTTGTGAATCAAACTTCAGCAGTTTTCAGTGGCCACAGGAAACAAGGTGTCATTTGGATGTCTCCTGGAGGGGAAGCAGCTTTACTCTTAGAGCAAAATCAACTGATATGGACCATTAAAACAAGCCCCCTATCACAACCATACACACACACACACATATACACCAAAACACGCACTCTCTTTCACAAATGTACCCAGCTGGTTGCATTCTAATCCAGAGACGTAAATCCATTTAATCCCCTTGACAAAGTGATCCCAGTGCTATTGTGCTAGTAACACTACACCAAAATGCACTCAACTGTCTATCAGATGATCTGCATCTCTGAGGGTCTCGTGCTGTTGATCATGCACATGGTGTTTAGCTCACGAAAACTAATAACATTACTATTCAGGTCAATGCCAAACTAAATAAAGCATCTGGTGTGCAGCAGCCAAAAAAAATTCAAGGATGGTAAACACTTAAAATGTTCCTTTCTGTTTGCCTCCTGCAGCCTTGATTTTGGAGCCTTAAAACAATCTTGCTTAAACTCGTTAACAATACCAAAGTAACAAGAATCCAAACATGTACTGATTCCACCTGGTCACATACTGACTCCTTGTCAGACCCCTTGGAATCCTGGGAAACATTGCACTTCCCAAATCAATAGCGTAAATGGAGACAACACTCTGTGACACAAACACCCATCCCTAACACCGACCTCTTGGTTGATCCACGGTAATATGGAGTCTTCATACGACGCCCGACTCACCCATAGAATTTCTTTTGAGAATTTCATAATGATGCCGATGAATTTACATTGTAGTCTCATGCAGACGCCTTGCGTGTCAGTATTAAACAACAAAGTGTTGGTATTTGAGGCCAACAGAATGAGAATATATACTTTAAAGTGCTACCATCAGCCAGCTCGACAAATTAAAACATCTATGTCTGTCCTACTCTGTCCATGAAGCAACATTCACCAGAGTTACCATTTGAAAATCTAAGAACATATTGCTTCTCTGAATCTACATTTTGTTGTCCACTCCTGTGTTTTTGAATTTGGGGTCCTGTATTATTGCACAGTTACAGCTAGTTTTACCATTTATTTCAACCAATTATTGTGCACTCCCTCAAAGGAAACACACCCCATAATTAAATGGTTCCTGCCCTTGTACTATTTTAATTATAGTCATAATCTTGTCTCTTCTTAAAGTCAAAATGAATGTAATACTCAACAGAATTTACAGAGGCAAATATGTGGTTGGTTCATTCCCATTACCCTGCCTAGTTTTGTATTTGTTCTTGTTATAAATAGGTTGTATTGGGATCCTTAAAATGGGTTTTGCAGATATCACGATTAACTGTAAACAATCACTAATAAGGTAACAACTTTAAGTGTGTTTTCTAGCATCTTTTAACAAACCGTGTGACATCTGACACTCCCCAATGAAAGCAGATGATTTCGATCTTCAATAGCCCCAAACTGAAGTAGCTTATCATGCCAGCATTGCTTTGAAAAAGTAGGTCATCAATGAAAATATGTTTTATTGAGGAGAAGCTGAAACTGTTCTTTAACAATCTATCTTCTTATCCCTTTGAAGGTGCTGCAGCAGAGAATTGAGTAAGTGGCCACTTGAGAGTTTAGGTGAGACTACGCAATGCGTGAGTATGTTTTTATGCTCTTTTGAAGCTTCTTTAACGCTGGCTTCACACTGGTCAGGAAAGACACACAAGTTTCAGAGTTGGTTGGTTGGTTCTGATTGCAGCTTTTTTTTACATTCTCATTCAACATATTTGTCAGCTGTGTCTCAACAGAGTACCAAGCTGACACACGTGCCCTCACACAAGCTGAGAGACAGGAAGAGAGACAGGGGCCTCGAAAACAGCAAAGGAGAATTATTTTCTGTTTACTGGCACAGAGAAATGCTTTTCTGCCATCAATTCAACAGCCAGACTATTGACACAGCGTGCTCTCTCTCTCTCTAGCATGAACCCGATGTTAGGATGCAGCAAACCCTCACTGCTGGTCTGATGCTGCACTTTGTAATCCATGACTGGCTAACGATAATGTGTCTTCTATTCTATTGACAGATTTGGACTGAAATCCTTTTCCCAATACCTGTCACATACTAAAAAGACCAGAGACTGAGTAGTACGTACTGCTCCTGTAAAATAAGTGTATTCATGGTCTCCCCCGACAACCCTCCCACACTTGTACTGCGGTGTCAATAATCAGGGTTACTAATGTCATCACCATACATGTAATAATAATGAAGAACAGAAGGAACGCAATCCATTGTCAGCCCACAAGGCAATTTTTAAAAACAATAGCAGGAAGGCTGCTTTAAAATAATTTGGCGCAGAGGAAAAAAAGCAAACTTCTCTCAGCAAAAGGCCAGGCATTCCACGGCACATATTTGTTGTTAAATGAATAATTTGACCAAATCCAGAGTAATGGGTTTAATAAGTAAGGGCTCATCTGTTAGTAACACAGGCCAAACCTAATGCATCTATCTTACAGAGGAGCGCTTACACAGCTCACCATCCCCCTCATTATCCTCCTCAAGCCACAGTAGGAGTGGAAGGAGAGGAAATGGGTAAAGTGGCCGTCCGCTCTGATGAAACTGATAGCTCCCACAGCTCTGGCTGGACTGCGCAATTTAAACTCTCACCAGCTGGGCCGGAGAACATGTGAACGGTGAACTTGTGTGAGGACACTGGATTCCTCAATTTTGAACAGTGTCCAGTATAATTTCAGCAAAATGGGAACAAGTCTGCTAAGACTGCATATTTGTTGCAAACGTCAATGGAAAGATGATGAAACTTTAATTTGATAATAGCAACAACACAATGGGAACATTGTGCAGAGGGGTCACTGAACGTGTTTGACTCTCAAAGTACCATTTGCCTGGACAGACAACATTTGAACCTCTATGACCCCACATTTTAGGCTTTCTAAGCATTCCGACTTAAATTGCATTTTAACCCATAGTTTACATTTTTGCCAGGGGAGCAATTAGGGGATTGGGTGTCTTGCTCAGGGACACTTTGACATGGCACATGGAGCAGCCGGGATTCAAACCGTCAACCTTGCGGTTCCCAGCGCGCCACCGATTTGTCTACTCGTATATGCTGTGGTCATAGGCTCATCCTTTGATATTAAAATTTTCTTTGTAGGTAATTTAACTATTCGCATTTCATTTTCAGATGGATAGTCCTTCTATTTTGTAAAAAAAAAATTAATCTACTCTCACGGCTGTGCGAGTTCTTCTCTGGCCTCGTGTTCATCACCCCCACCTACGGCTTTCCTGGGCCATCTAATATATCCTGCGGTCCCAGCTGATACCCACCAGCTGAAGATTTAATCCGTCAAATATTGTGAGAAAGAGATTTTAAAAGAATGAAAGACATTTAGAAACTGGCCAACGTGCCATAATGACTGAGCAACAAAGGTGGGTGATAATAGGATTCAGCATCCCGCTGCAAGAGCCCAACTTCAACGAAGAAGACCATCAGATCAGAAGATATCAGAGAAAGGCCAACCAATTGCGAAATGGACAAATGTGGTATTGAAAGAAACTGCTGTCTTGCAACAAGAACCATGATTAAGAGATGCCCAGATCAACAGCCGCCAGCTTTACCTCCCATTAATTTATAAAGAAATTGATAATTGGATAATTATTAAATAATAGGTCTCCGTACGTAACTATTTAGAAAGATTTGATTGATATAATGTAATTTTTGGGGTGGTTTGATGCTTAGTTCTGTTACCTGAAACAATCATTCTTTTAAGCAATCGCATGCGCTTATAACTCATAGTTAAGTTATTAATAGTCAGTACACATTTTGATAATTCATTGTTGTTAATACATTGTGTAATAACAAATGTTACAAATCTCAAAACAATACTGTATTGTCTACTACGTTCCACCTGCATGTGGAGCCTTAATGAATACTGACGAGAAACTTAACAAAGAAATGGTTGAACGTTTTAGGAAAAATATTTTGAAGGAGGAAAGATTTGATTTTTGGAGGAGAGTTTGTTGAAGAGATCATAGCGATCTCCATCTTACCATTAAAGCTGTTGCTTTTAGCGGAAGAAAGTGGTGGTCTTACAGTGTGCATCGTGCCTCCCTTCCCCCCAGCTGACACTCAGCAATCCCCTAATTCCTTTAGATTCTGATACTGCCTAAAAGGTAGTAAATACAAAAAAAGATGACTAGTAATTGCAACAACATGTGACCAGGCATACTCCTTTGTGAGGACGCCGTTGTACAGCATTGAGTTATCAGCTGCATGAGAGCAGTAACTAGCTAACCAGTGGGCCATGCTCACATGCACTAATATACACAGAAAGGCATGATGCAGCTATGTCAATTCAGCCCAGAGAAGCTCCGATTACAACCACACCAGATGGAGAGTCGCTTCATTCTCCACTCAGGCCAATACACTTCTATATATTTAAGTTACGTAGCAAATGCGTGTGTGGTGCTCTATGTGATTGAAATTGATGTCCAACCACATTTGTTCTGCAGCCATTCTTTATCCTAAAGGACGAGACAATAGCACGCTAATGTACTTAAAAATAAATAAATGGCATTCACTTTGGTGAGGACCAATCTGTATATGTAGCTATAACAAGTTTCTCGGGACGGATGGTGTGTGTGTACAAAAAAACTGATCCAAAGAAACAGCCCAGACAGAGAGGACTGGCGGAGCAGATGTGCGGAGGACCTCGTCATTCTTTTACATCTTGTGCTTCAGAATGATCCAACAGGATAATCAGAGCAGCTTACACAGTGGTTCTAATAACCTTAATCCCAGGATTAACAATATCTACGATAGTATTACAGGTGTTGAGTAAACCTTTTTGGTGATGCAGTAGTTGTTAAACACTCTTATATTAGTTTTTCAGAATTGCAACTGCCAAATGGCAATGGATTAAATGCCATCTGTTCTTCTTTGTTATCACATTCATGGTGATCACATTAGTATCATCTGATTATTTAATATTGCAGTACAGGCCTGGCGGAGGGAACCAAGATGTGCATTAATGTAAACTGCTTATTTTAACCATACACTCATCTCATTTGTAACTTGGGTATTAGAAATCACAGCTTCTAACTACGAACTACTGTTAACAGTGAACTACAAACTTTTAAAAAATTGGTAAGGAATTTTGAAAAGAAAGCTATTTAAGAAAAGAGCTGATCAAATAATCTATAGGGGTAGGTATATATTCATTGCAAGAAGGAACACACATAAAATCCCTGAATGTGACAAATGGCTTCTCCTACATTATTATTGTGGAGTTGTTTTGTGCTCAGTTATAAAGGGCTTCAAAGTCACATAAAATGTTTCTGAAAAGTGATTTGTCTTTGCGTTACCATTTGTACGACAGCTTTCAAATTATGGCAGTGCTCTTTCAACTTGTTTTATAGAATTTCAGAAGACTCTCATGAAGGATGACACCTAACCATCAGCATGAAAGGCAACTCATGTTCAAAGAGAAAATATCATCTGCAGCTCGGAATTTAACGAGGCACATACGGCTCTTTGCATCTTTTATTCTGAACCTGTTTATGGGGAGATCAAATCGTCCAATGATTGTGCAGCGTAGAGTACTTTTTCCGAAAAACAATAAAGGTAAGAAAAATGACGTCATCTATGATTTAAATCTGCTTTTAAACCAAGTCAGCCATGTATGTTTTGCCTTTCTTCTTGTGTTGTTCGTTGCTCGTATGATGTAATCAATTTTGTTCTTATTGTTTTACCATATAAAGTGTCTTTGAGTGCCTTCTAAAACACTAAATAAATAAAATGAATTATTATTAACGGTGATAAATAAATAAACAAGAAAAAATCTAAAGAATGAAATCCCAATACAAGCCTTTGTGGGTGCGCCCTGCACACTTGGACAAGTTTATCCGTGCTGTTCGACAAATCAAGTCAAAGGAGGGTTTTGTGTCACAGAGTTTCACAAACACCCTTTGACAGTCAGGAGCAGATGTATTTAAACAAAAATCCTGCAGGAAAATCCCCCTAATCTTTTGATCCCAATATCTGTCTTTGTACTAAGAGAAAGCAACGTACTAATAATCTACCTTTGTCTGAGTGAAGCTGCAGCAGCAGGCCTCTAGACAGAATGATTCTTTAAGAGTGACGTTGTGGCCACATGTTTGTGTGACATACAATGACAAACGTACCTTGAAGGAAGCGCCAATTCCTACTAAGGATTAATCTTGCTATATGTGTCACAAAGCAGTTTGATCTTTGTGTGAACTTTATGTGGAGAGCTAACGAATACTTTAAACCAAGTCAAAACATTTATACTTCATTGTATTTACATGGACGTGCCAGAACACTGAATAAAATGGCAATGGTACAATTGGGTGAATGCTTTCATCCAAAGGGACTTAAGGTACTCTGAGAATGGATGGCTCTGGTGGGAATTGAATCCCTTCGTCTTGCAATGTTAGTGCCACGCAGAAATAAGCTGTGGAGAGCTTTCTTCATCGCAGGTAGTATTACCACAATTTATATAAAACATATATACATAATTATATTTAAGCAATTGCTGATATATTTATATATATATATAACTCAATGCAATAACTTGGTCATTTGAATCCCGGCTGCCCCATGTTCCCCTTTCGAAGTGTCCCTGAGCAAAGACACCTAACCCCTAATTGCTCCCCAAGCATAATGTAATGCACGGGTTATAATGCAATGTAAGTCGCTTTGGATAAAAGTGTCAGCTAAATAATAGTCTTCATTTAAGTTGTTAAATGCACAGTTGTCTACCTTGTTGTCAATCACAAGTTGGGCAGCCACACAATTTGATACTGCCCACTTCTCACATCCGAATTTCCAGTGCATTTGTCCTTAGGGAAACAACTTGGCATAAAACAGGCAATTCTGATTACTGCTAGAGCATCCACAGAAATTTACGTTCTAATTAGTTCAGCAGCTTTAAAAACCAATACACAGTTTGCTGAACAGTCCCCACAAGTGTTGTTTTTATGTCCTGCAAAAGCCAGGATTGAAGGATTATTCTCCAAAGAAAGAAATCCTCTCTTCTTTGAGAGCAAAAGTATTTGTCGCTATCTCCAAAATCTTTTATCAAAGTAGCACTAACCAAAATGTGTATATTGATACAAAGCAATACCTTGGAATTGGGAAAAGACAAAAATAGACCTTTAGTAGAGGCTACTACTGCAAAAACGCCAATGTTGGACTTTTAACGCCTCCTCCATCTCCATATTACAGGTGATGTTATATAATAATGTGTAAATTCTTTCTCAGTCATCTACCTGAAATCCTCAATAACAACAATAAAGAATACAATTTGCCTTGGATAAACATTTATGAAGACGACGGCATGGCAAAGAACATGATTCATGTGAGCCTATACTGTATATTTTGCCTCTTGTTTATGTTGCACCACTTTAAGTTGAACAAATCTGTTGTGGAGGTATTGTGTTCTGTGACCACCAAGCTGTTGATTATGATTAACATGTTAAAAAAGAGGTGTGACATAAATTCTCTTAATGTAGGCTACAGTCATTCTTGGTCCCCTGTCATAATGCATTACAAAGACTAACCATTTCTTTACAAGGAACTAAAAGCTATTCCCTCAAATAAAGTGCAACAAAATCATAATTATTTACAGCATCCAGTCAATGTATTATTTGAACTACATAATGCATAAAACAAAATAAAATTACATTCTGTGCAGTCTTCAAATTTGCCCTCTTTTACTTTGCTGATTTATGTTTAGCTAATGGAGGATGAAATAAACATAGTTTAATTCTATCAGGGTAAAATCATTTATCTAATGAGAAAAAGGAGGAGAAATTCTAGGAACTTACTGGCCATGAAAACAGTGCATTTAAATAATTGTTTTGCCGATCAAAGGGATTTATGTGCGTGAGTGTGTGTCCATGTGTGTGTGTCGGGTTGGGCAATGTGCAACCTTGTGGTTGGATAGGGAAGATTTGACAGCTCTGGTCGCAAATCCTGTGAGCCTTTCATCTGATCAAAGCAATGCAACAGCTTTTACATTTTTAATGGAAAGGTAAATTTAAAACACCAATGTACTTTGGGGTTAATCAATGTATGAGTATGAGGTAAACTCTTGGGCTGCATCCTATGTTTTTAGTTTTTTAAGGTTATTTTAGAATTCAGCTTAAATCATCATTTTGAAATAATGTTCAAATAATATCCTTTATGCACAAACATTCGCAGTAGAAACTCTTTTTTCTGCTTTAACCTTGGAGCTAAGGGTGATGAGAACGCAAGCAGCACAACCACATTACCTTGAGATGGGGAAAAAAAATCTCTGAACTTGCTTGGACGTGCTAGAATACTGAATTAGATGGCAACGGTACAATTGGGTGAATGCTTTCATCCAAAGGGACTTAAGGTACTCTGAGTTCATACAATTTGAGAATGGATGGCTCTGGTGGGAATTGAATCCCTTCGTCTTGCAATGTTAGTGCCACGCAGAAATAAGCCGTAGAGAGCTTTCTTCATTGCGGGTAGTATTACCACGATTTATACGCTCTGGTGTAAAAGGAACAGTAAAAACATGGCTAGACAGAAATGTTAAATACAGATGATGTAACAAGTTCAGAGAGAACAGTCCAACAGTATTTTAGCTGAAACAAATTACAGACATAATGTCCAGACATCTACTGTATATGTTAACACATATCTAATATAAGTTGCACTAGTCAATATTTTGAATATTAATAATGTATCAATTAGCTATATGTAATGCGAGAGAGGTTCATGTTGTGATAAATCCACAGAAAGTAGTCCTCTACTCAAGGGGAGTCTACAGTTCCTGCTCTCTGGGGGTTTAGAGCTCATTGTGGCTCATTGTTTGGGTTTTACAACCCACAGCTTTCAGGGTCTAGTTTTGTCCAACTATCCTCCAACAGCAGTGGGAAGCTGACCCCTACCTTGAAAAAAACTCTTGTACGATACATACTCAGCATTAAACAGCTGACATTAAGTGTATAGAAGGGTTTCCCTGATGACCAGCAGCACGTCACTCGTCACACCTGCAGGCTTCCTATGAACAACTAATCCAAATGATGCCACTAGCTCTCACAAAAACATGTTATGCTCCCTCTGCCTGATTCATAAATATTTAGAAATAATTTCTTCTTGAAAGCCACAGTTTTCATAAAGAATCTGACCTTCATAAATGTTTTCTTATTTTGGTCTGTTGTTATGTAGCTACATCCACGAGCATGCGTGCCGACATGTTTGTGCAAAGTAACTAGTTATTGTCTTTTCATCAATTTTACAGTTGTAACTCCTAAGTCACATTTTCCAAAAACAATAAATACATTTTAATTGAACACATGTTATATCGACTGAAATGGTGGGGGACATATATCTACCTAATGGACAACCCCTTTGTGACCAAGTATTCAAAAATAATCCCATTCTATAAACATTGTTACTTTTATATGGTATATTAGTGTTTACAGACATTGTGTTTTTAAATTATTTATGTGCAGTTCCAAACATAATTTCTGACAAAATACCACAGTCTTTCTGTATAAAAATATCTATCATCACTTGGTTATTGATGTGTCTTGCATTTGGTCCAGTGCCACAACCTTTTTTAGGTATTCTTTACCCAATTCTCTCATTAATATTCATGTGCACATGACCCTGCAATTTTATGCTCTTTAATTGGGTTTGGTATGCTAATCAACTTGTACACACCTATAATACAAGGTCAATGGACAATTGACCTTGGTCAATCAAAATAAGAACACAAGTACCTACATTTTTGCAACTTTTCTTTGGTTCTTCTTTGAGCCAACTCTTCAATGTGTGTGTTTTAGACACACTCCATGGACCATGCATTGTCCCCATTTTAATGGCATATCCGTCACATTGATCTCTTTAAACAATGATTCCTCATTCTTTATGTAGCACAAAGACAATATATTTCACATAGTTTATCTTAACACTGCGATAATATAACCACTAGTTATGTAATGGCCATACGGCTAATAACATCAGAAGACACCCTGCTGTCAAAATCATTCTCAATTTATGGTGAGAAAAATATTTCTTGACTAATAAACTCTCACAGACAGCACATACTAGTTTTATTTTCAAGGTGTTATGTAATTTAGAGCTACCCAAAATGTAAGCCTGAACAGCTTTCTGATAAAAATATTGTATTATTATGTGAGGCAATACATTTTGTTGAAACTAATAAATATATTTTTTTATTTACTTTGAAAGTATTTTGCAGGAAATGTAATTAATATACAGTCTATATGTATCAAACCATGTCTATTTTACTGAAACCCTCTACCATAATGCTTGAGGGACTTGTAAGATCATAAAAAGTGATAATTCATCAAGCTAATATTTGTTTTGACTCAACTCATCTCAGTCATAGTAAGACGATCTTTGGAAATTACTTTCATTAAGTAAGTGGGCAGAAGATTGAGTCATATTTTGGAATCCCTTCATTTGAAAATCAATATACGTATTATCCAGAACGCCTGGTGAAAATGTTATTTCGTCAACAAAAAGTCATTTGAATGCAAAATATATGTATTGAAAACTAATAAGATTAAGAGTATGTTAAGGGGTTAATTGGGTTCCATATGTAATTTGTGGCCATCAGCAATACATTGGATTGACTTCCTGAAGTGCACCACAACTTTAGACAGATGGACTTGTCATCAGGCCACATTTGACTAAGGAAAATGATGGCTAGCATAACATTTGTGGTTAAATTGTGGCTCACAAAAAGCCATTTAGACGTTATTTGGATTTCCTCTAAATCATACCGTTTTGTTTACATCACTGTTTCGGTTGCACGTGCAAGTATATTTACAACCACATCTCATTTTTGATCTAAATGTATTTAGGGGGCTTTGATGCAGTGTGGGAAATATCAAATGCACATCACTGAAAGCTTTTGTGAACTACAGCAACAATCATTAACTCAATCAGTGCAGGAAGTTGGTAAAAGACACTACGCCCCGTCCCGCTGCATTAACACCATCAACAACACGTGGATACAGTCAAATGAAGGATAGCTTACACGGTGCGTAGAGGACATACTAATTGGGGATATTTCAGGTTTGCCTCAATTACTAATGACAGAATACTGTGTGTAATACTGTTCAGTCACACCCCTCCCACATCGACACTGACAAACAAATCTGCTCTTCCTCACCACAGCAGTAAAATGCCAACCTGTGGCAAGAGCCACTCTCATTCATTCAATAGTCTGACTGCTGCATTTTCAAAAGAAAAATAATCTAAGGAAAAAAAAAAAAAGTAAAAGAGATCCTTTTATTTTGATAGCGATATTTTGTCAAGACGGTGACAGTATCCTCACTATCTTCAAGAACCCAATGTTCTTTTTGTTCGATATGTTATCTGGATCTCTAGCTCTTTCATTCTCCTGTATTACATAGAAGTTTTATCCGTTGGAACTATTTAATCAATTAGGAAAAAAGTCATTTCATCAGCTATGCTACAGTTTGTTGAAAATTGTCCTAATAACCGCAATGTTAGCAACTAACAAACAAATGTACTGCAGTTAATATTTAGGTTATATTCTGTTTCCACCTATTGAAATCTATTGGGCACTTTTTTATACCTTATGAAGCCAATTACATCATGTATGATTTCTATATCTGACTGCTCTGCGATGATTACTCTTGCTTTTAAGAGGAGGCATTGGAGGTGATATTTCAAAGGTCAACCAATCCCTATGGACCTGTTTTCTAAGGGTGGAATACACCTTTGGGGATGGAGAACACCTGCACGTTTTGCTAATGAGGCCATACTGCAGACTGACAATAGTTGTTTCGCAGATCGATGAATCACATGGAAAACAAAGAGTTCCATGGTGTGGAGTGGAATGCATTTCTTTAAAACAGATGGTAATTACAGAAGGCTAAAGTAGAATTTGATTAAATCAGTCCATATTGCGGCTGAATTTAAAGGCTACAGAGGACATGTATGTCTGAACTGAATCCAAATGTCTTACCTTCACTGCAGTCCTTTCCTTGGAACCCCGTCCGAGAGCAGTTACACGTTGGCTCGTTGTTAATTATACTGCAGACTCCTCCATTTAAGCACATGTTGGCTGAACCGCAGAGGTCCTCCAAGACTCCTTCGCCGTTGATCATCACAGACTCTGTGTTGTTGACCTTTATGTCCGTTATCCATCCAGTGAAAGGTAGCTGATCCTTGACTGCATCTGATGTGAGTCGTAACGCCACGGATCGTAATTCCGGTGGTATTCCACCAACAAACAAATGGCTGAAAACAGTCATATCTCGTCTTTTTGACTTCACCTCCACCCATTTCCTCTCATTGTCCACCTTGAGGGTCGTGTTCTTGAAGTTTCTCCTTATTGTGACTGCGTGCCACTGGCTGTCGTTGACCGCCGTGTCAGACACGACGGTTGCAGGCTCGGCACAGAAGATTGAGAAACGCAAGCTGAGTTTCCCATTCAGTATGAGAAGTTCTAGAAAGTCACAAAAACCCTCATCGTCGAAGTAAACTAGCAGCCCGTTGGAACTCTTTGTTTTCATGCTGAAGCTCATTTCGCTTTCGCAACACGCGTTCCACACAGGGAATCTAGCCCACTGGCCCTCGGCACCTGTAAACTCCAGACAGGTGCCTATCTCTACGAAGCAACATAAAAGCAGCCCAACCCATATGACATGGGCACCATGTGGCTTTTGTAAAACCATCGTGCGATCACAGAATACACGCAGGTGGACGGAAACTTGTGGAGCAGAATCTATTTATGTGCACCTTTGCTTAAGCGAGAAAGAAATGTGGTTTGCCCGTGAGAGAGTAGACTGGCATACAAGTGTCTACATGGATAAATAATTGCGAACTGATGCATTGTAGGACAAACATTTAAGTGCTATGGTGTATTTGCGCTGCAACTGGTTTAGGTCAACAATTGTTTCCTGGAGCAAATACCATTACCTCGCACTGTCCATGTAGGCCACTGGCCAAACCTCTCACTGCTCACTCCCAAATAGTTTGAACTGTTTAAAGGTCCTCTCTGCCATGGCGATTTAGAGTAAAGTGACAAGCATTCAAATATCCATTGGGCACACTTGTTCTAATTTATGTAATTATGGAACAGTCCCTTCTGGTGCCTGTTAGCGTGTGCACTGTTTCACTTGAGTTGAAATGGCAGCTTTAATCTTCATGTTCATGCCAACAGTGTTTGGCGGGTAACTGAAAGCCTTGCTGGGGGCTTTTCACAAAGTCATCCTCAGAAGCGACGAGAAAGAAAAAAAAAATCCCATAAGGAAACACGTTGGCTGATAAATGCAACAAATAAAGCAATCGGTCCGTCGAAGCAGTCCTCAGTCCCAAAGCTCTCTGCAAAACAAAAGCAAATTTGATACAGCACAAGTTTTTTCACAATATCCATTTACAAATCCAATTTGGCCAGCCTCAACTCTATGAAAGAGGCTAAAGCACAGCTAATAAAACACATATATCCAGAGAGACCCTTATTGTAACAAACATAAGCCATATCAGTAGATTATCAGCAGAGCACTGGAGAGTCAGCTTCCACTTCATTTTTCAATATGCAATCCTTTGAAGATAAAAAAAAACTACAGTCATGAGGAAAACGAATCAAGAAAAATCCACCACATCAGTAATGATATAGCCTGCACACTCATTGAATGTCTGAAAACAATCCCTGATGAAAATCTCAAACTCAAACTAAAGGAAACCACAGATTTACAACTCCCATCATTTATTGTAGGAAAATCACTTTTGCATCCACATTGGCAGAACTTCTGCATTGTCAGCGGCATTCCGATGTACGGTGTAGTCCATCCACCGGCCTGCCCTTTCTCAAAGACCATCCGGAAGAAAAAGTGCGTCATTTCATTCACAATGGGGTGTTTGTGGAAAACGAACGACTTGGGTTGCCACTGAGTTTCAGTCAGACGCCCCCAAAGAAAAATACGCTCTTCGTAATGTTCGCCTCGTCGCGGTTTTTTCGGACAATATGAGGGATTCAGTTGTGGCTTGTAAATACTAAACACGTTCACCATTGTACGGCAGACACGTACGACACGATTTTCACAATTAGTTTGCATTTCAAAGAAATCGGGTTACAGATCGGACTTACTTGCACTTGAAACAAAGGAAAACAGCGAACGTGAGAAATACAACGAAGAGCGGAGCAGAATCACAATGTTTGGTGTGGAAATCCTCACCAATAGTATGTCTCGCAGTATCTTTGGTCAAAACAGGACATGGATAATACGTCACCTACCTTAACATCTTTACCGTGCACGAGGGTTGCAAAGGACGCAATACTATAAGACTGTATTTATCCTCTTTTACAACTATAACATTTTGTGCAAAGAAGAGACGAGACGCAATCTCTTTTTTTTTTTTTTACCTTTGCGCGTACAGCTTTACTTGTACGGGACCCCGAATAGTTGGCACAGGAGGGGGGAAAAGAAAAGCAATTTCACGAAAAAAACACATGCACGGGAAGAGCTCCTGTAAACCACGACCTGTCCGTATATTTTCGCTCTGTTTGAGTGCTTGCACCTCAAATCCAGTCGGGCGAAACCTTCACATCAATATCTGCTTCAAGCAAATCGCAGCATCAGAGAGAGAGAGAGAGAGCGAGAGAGAGAGAGAGAGAGAGAGAGAGAGAGTCCGCTTTCTCTCTAACTCCATGAGAACCGTCCTCGCTTGGTGGTTAAATAAATTACCTTAAATATGCCGTCCTCCAAGTTTGTTTCCCGATTAAGAACAAAAGAACAAAAACAAAAAAACAACTAGAGAGAGAAAAATGAAACCTCCAGATGAAGTGGGTCGGAAGAGTGGGACGAAAATCCCGTTATCTTCGCGGAGGAGAAGGCGCAATCTGGTTTCCCTGTTGAGTTTATCCAGCGACTGTCGGGAGCCACAGACCGAGTGCATCACGTGTCTCTCGATGATGTGTGCCGGGGAGGGGCTGAATGCAGTACCTCGGACAGCGCCTCTGCCATGCATGAGCATCCATCCGCGGACATTTATGGCATTGGCAACTTGGGCGATAAGGCTTGTAAAACTGCTTCGATTGATCAATTGATCCCACTGGAGATACGGAGGGCTGGAAAGCACCCAGCGATGGCTTAAGTGCAGAACGGGGTAATAGTCTTTGCAGCCCACTTACACATTTTATATTTACATGTGTCTATGCAATCTGAAAAACATCAATTATTTTAGATAATTGCAAACAATCCGACCTAGATAGGATGAGGTGGATAGATAAATTCACAGGTATTTATGTTGAATGTCCCTTTTCCAAGTAACACTCTTTTTGTCATGGGATTTCTATGCTACATTGTATGCTCCTCAGCACCATCCTGCACAAAGAATACAATAAACAATCTTTTAGCATACATTGTAGAGGAGAGTGTGAGGAAATCTGTGTTTCTAAAAAAAATAGGGATCAAAGTAAGTGAGACCCCCCTAAATTGTTTGCACAGTGAACAGTATTTCTCCAATAAGTACTGCTAAGAGTTATAATTAGAGATGGCCTTAATCACTGTAATTAGTACAAAATACTCGTTAAGTAAATTAATAATCTGCTTCGTTCCAGTAGCGACTTTAAGGCTACTTTAAGCTACTTTACATTTGTCAGCTCTATGGATGTGTCTATAGTAAGCCCTGATGTGTCATTCTGAATGGGAAGTAGTGTTTAATGTAGAGAAAATGGATTTAAAAAAAAAGTAAAGTGCGAATGAACTATAGTAAATAGAGGAGGTAGCGTACAAAATAAGAACAAACACGAAATCAAATGATAAATCCTTTTGCATATCACTCTCACAACAAACCCTAATCATGACCTTATAAATCATGTACTACATGCTCCCTTCTGCCAAAACATGCATTATACCACAGATCCTGCCATTAAAGATACTACTGCAGCAGACTGGAGTGACTGATGGAAGGATTATTAATGTTTCTTTTACAAGAAAAAACATTTAAAAAATGGTAACCGGATAGAGTATGTCCGAATAGGATTCAGGGCACAAGGAAAATATTTTTTTCTCTTCATATTTTGAGGTTGCAGAGAACCTCTTGTGACACACTGAGGCGAACGGAGACATAGTGCATTCAAGTTTAATAGAGGTCTAAGCTTTCTGAGCTCATACCAGGATAAGATAAGGCACCTTTCTGTTCATACATTAATAATCTCTCACTTTTCAAAGTAATCCTAGTCAAAAGTTTAGGTGGGTAGGTTTTTTGGGTTAGGTAGATGGCAATAGTTGGCTCTTCCACCTGCCTTGCTTTAGACCAGTGTAATCATATCTTGGTCCAGTGTCTTTACTGAATTCACAGATATGGAATCCAAATGGATCTTTTCATCAGCAGGTGCATCAGGTAAATCAGAAACTATAATTATCCAAATGTTAGTAGGCTATTCAAACACAAAAACAAATGTAGAGAAGGACTTGATTTTTGTCGCCTACTGAAAATGTCTTGTTTGAGTGGCATAGTACAACAGAGAACTAGACACATATGACTTAACCGTATGACATCGTGCCTTATAGTCCTTATTCATTTGATAACCGCATCACCTCCAACTCACTATGGAAAAGGTGAGAACTTATACGACAAGTAAGTTGATATTCTCTCCATTGATTTATCGGGAAAATATTCATATAAATACCCACTTTGCCTGACACATGTACAAAAATATCAAAGTTAAAGCTACATACACAAGAGAAAAGTCTGCATACTCACTAGTTGGCAGGAATTAAAGAAACATTTTTGTAAATCCTAGGTAACGTTTTCCTGCATTTTATTCAAGCAGGTATATTTAACCTTTCATTTTCAATTTTTACTTTACACAAGGGAATGGTTTTCAGATTGAAAATGTCAATCCTATGGTTTCATGTTACCAATAGTCCTTACATGTGAAATAGCTATATTGTTTACTCATGTAGTAATGTATTAGTTCACAAAAATGGACCATCATATTGTATAGTCTTTTTTATTCTGGACATGTGTTTTCCGCAGACTAATTCAAGAAAACTGTATACTTACTAACAGCAATACAGAATCTCCAGAACACAAAGGCATATAGGAAAAGGCAATAAACTACTCTTCTTCATGTCAACTGCTGCAATAAAAATGTAGTATTTTCAGGGATACTTATTTGTATACATTTTTACAACCTGTATGTGATTTGGAATGACACCTTCAAATATAATGAATAAATTGCCTCCCCTTTCTTAATCCACAGTTGAATGAAGCGTACTAATGAATTCATTTGATCTGTTTGTTGTCATTGAGGTGAGGTTGTGGCAGAAGAGTGCATTTCACAATTTGCTGCAGGTAAAGAGACAAGGTGGCTCACACAGGCAGCACGCACAGCTGCATGTTATCAGGCTGATTAGCAGCCATGCGCTTGGCCCTAGTTTGTCTTTTTCCAGCGAGGCTTCTAATGAAAGACACACATCAAATTGAGAAAACAAGACAAGCTGGAAAAACATGGATTAACAGGTGAGTTCAGTATCGTATGCTGTATTACGGGTCCATGTCATCTGGTCAGTCTGTCTTAATGTTTCTGTACTGCCTCTACCGCTGTACCATTTTAAGAAAACTGGCCCACAGGCCTGGCACACCTGGGGTCTCATTTGTTAGTGTCTAGGATCCACGTTACATTTTCAGATTCAGGAAACCGTGAGTACGCCTGCCAGAGTCAAATTTCCTCTTTCAAATCCCAGATCAACCTCTATAATAGCGCAAATTGTTCAGCATTACATCCCGCCCTCTACACACCCACTTGACCATAAATTATCAATGTGAAGCCCCTTATGAACACATGACACATTAGCTGTTGATCAAGGGGTGTCAACAGTGAATCATTGCAACAACTGAGAGGAAAAAGAGTTGGATTTATTTTGAAATACAGCAATCAGACCGATTGCTTCCTATCAATGTTATCCACCACCTTGAAAATATATAATATATTTTAAATGAACTATAAAAACTAAGATTAAGATTTTACTTCATCACTAAGGATGAGGATGACTAAGATTTTACTTGATAATATATGCCCATGTATTAAAAAGGTATTGCTCTATTTGGCATTTCTTAAACGCTATTTTAATTCCAGCAGCTGCTCCAAAGCTGACCATGAATGTCGGCGGGTCGGTCCCTCCTCTGCGCTCAGGGGTGCAGACAGTGCTGATTAAGTTTAAATTGGTTCATTTCTTTAACAATTAAAATGTGCCTGTAATTATGGCTCACTAATAAAAGCATGAATAACACTGCTGGTTTACGCTCTATGATAAAGAGAAAATGTAAGTGCAAAGTAAATTGTGACAAGAAGTGAAATTCATTTTGTGTACATGTTGGTACAAGAAGAAGGTGTCATTTGGGCGGAGCTATAATGGATGACAATATGCACATTTTTCCTCTCATTTAAATGATTGCTCTCCTGTACATCAATGAGTATATGCTCTAATATTTACTGACAAAGGTCAGTGGCCAGTCAACCAGTCATTTTGGGCATGGGGAGGTAATGAGACAAAACACGATGTCCATGCAAACCAACAGTGGTCGACCCTCCTCTTTTCTTAGTTCAGGTGTTCTTCAGTAAATGTTCTCAAGAGCCTTTTGAAATGTCTTGAAGACATAACATCAGTTTGGAAATAAAACTGTGAAAACTGTGGCCCGGTATTTACATTTTCATACATATTATCTACATTGTATGGCCTCTCATTGAAATGAGGATAGGGTTTATATAGAAAAGAAAGTCAATCATTCATTCACAATGTGATTAAAGTATGTGATGAAGGATTTTACTTGAGGGTAACTAATACCAGAAAAGGCTCCGTGAAATATTGTTTGTCATGGGATTTTTGTCAATTGAATGTCATAAGCTATAAGTAACAGATTTTCTTTATGCATTGATTGACAGCGGTACTATTTCAATCCAGTTTGACAATAAGAATCCAGTTTGTCTTCCCACTAGAGTTATTTGAAACTGAAACATGACTCATTCCAGCACAGTGGAAGCCTGGTGGGCATGGACTCATTTGTGAAGAAAAAAAACACATTTTCTTTATTGTAAATGTGTCCGTCATTGTACAAGAGTCTTCCTCCCCTTTAAAGTAGGAGCATTTATTTAATGAGACTTTCACCACCCACCAGCTGAGACCAGATCTCGCCCATTTGAAAGTATCTGTATCCTCTAAATCAAAGCTGATTGAATTTAGGAATCTCTATCATTAGAGTTATTAGATTAGGAAAGAGGGAAGGGGGGGCATTGCAACTCTGAATTTCATTTCAGAGGAATTAATGAATCGTAGGATTGTAGATCACATAGAGGTGGTCAAATGTCCAGCCTGAATGAGCATACTGATTGTATTGACTCTTACATAATGACCCTACTTCAGATGCATGAGGAAAGCATTAACTTGCCAAAATCGTGATAAAACCTGGTTTTAGCCAAAGCTGAAATAAGCATTGTTGAATTAACTGATATTCAATCTGTTTTTTTTTTTTTTTTTTTACAACCCTTTCATTATATAATTTGTACAGTACTTTCTCATTGCACTCCTTTCACTCCTTTATTACATATTATAAATCCTCAAATTACAATTTGTTTTATTAGATGAATGTTTTTATTTTATCTTCAGGGGTTTCTCTTCATATAATTAATTCCATTCAAATTGTCCATAAAATATATTTAATTTAATCATTTAATTTAATACATTTCTAAATATATTCAAGTCAATTGGACTGTCCTTACATAGCGCTTCTCCAGTCTCAGAGCTTCAATAGCACACGTCATCATTCACCCATTCACACACTGAATGCATGAGCTACCATTAGTAACTAACAATCACACACTGTAGTCACAGCCATAGGGGCAATTAAGACACATGAAATGACGGAGCCAGGCATTCAAACCGACAAGCTCCTGAATGAACTTTTTTTTTCTCCCACTGAGCTTCCAATTATTCACTTTTTGAATCTTAGGAAGTGTCTATTCTAATCAAAAGCAGGCTGACATGTCTTTGATGTGTTGTGTGGATTTCTTGTATGCATCACAAATAAACAACACACGTGGTTAATTGCACACAAAGGCCCCTACAAAAGGCAACAGAGTTTCAACGAGGTCCAAGTATTCAGAATATGCCAAGCAATATGTACTTTGTGTGACAGCAGATATGATTCAACGTTCAGACAATCAACAGGCCATTAGTTTACGGTATGAATGAATTGTTAAAGTTGACCGAAGCTGAATAGGATTTTTGATCATATGCTGGTGCAACAAAATGCAACAAGATGAACAGTTGTCACCAAAAAGAACAAATGTATAAAATATTTCAGATCATTTTAAAGATCTAAATGTGCGCATCACAGAAAACACGTTCACTCGTTTTACGTGTTGTCAAAGCAGTTTCCCACATTCGCAGCCAACTGCAAAGGAATCAAAGTCATACTTTCTCAAGTCAGAGCTGAATTTGTTTTATACCCACAGGTGTCGAGGGGTCAGATAGCTCTTATCCACTCAATGTGTGATAGAAACCAATGCTCTTTACATGTTTCTAGGTAGGTTTAGCGCACCACTCTAAACAATTTTTAATATCAACCGTCCTCACATACTGGGGCCATGGTTGGGGGCATCCATATCCTTGACCCTGCTTTCTACTCCCGGTGAATCCAGTACACATCCTTGCCCGTGTATCCCTGGTTTTTGATCTCTATAACAGGCCACTGGGTCAAGCAGTTTCTGACAAACTGAGAACAAATCTCCTGAAAGACTGGGTCAGTAGTTCAAATGAGATTGTCTTAGGCAGGACAGTGCTCATGCATTCACAAAAGATGAAATATTGATTTTCCTCTCGAGGGTCCTCATTCACTCTTGTCCGCTCTTTGACATCTTCAGTCTGTATTGCCTTGGGGACTTTTGTAAATAACCATGGAAGCAACTGTTTACCATCTTTGTTTGAGTGCTCTAATGTGTGTCAATTGTTGCATATTTCTGATCAATAAGGATCTTTAACGTGATCCTCAAAGTTATTATGGCAAATCCTGACATTATTAGTATCAGGAAATGGGCTTTAATTGTTACTACAGTATTCAAAAATCACAACCAGACAAGCTGGCTTTTGCGCAAAATGCATCATTATATTACATGGTTTTTGTTTCTGTGACCTTGTGTACAATGTGTTATCAAACCCCTTCAACAGGAGATTAGCATCTCTATGGATTATCTCACTTTATTTCTGACTTTATTGATCTGTGGGTCTCCTACAACAGCTAAACATGGCAAAGTTCATGAGATCAGTGTGCGCCGCAAAGCGAGATACAAAGGAGTAGCAGTATCATTGGCCAGTATCTGTAAAGCATATGATAGAGGGCAATATTATTCATTGGAGTGCAAGCTGGTGTGAAATGGCCTGATCAAATGAGAATATTGACACACCTGCTGATCGCAAATAGTAATCCCAGCATTTCATGGCAGTTTCTTTGCCTTATTGTTGAGATTGTCGGCCTTTTATCGAATGCTGGCTCAAAATCCCCAGAATAGAAAAAAAGTATGTGGACACACACTCACAGCCAATGAAATGTATAAGATACATTTCATTTTACAGCAAGACGTTATTTACATGAATTACAGTAGAATTTGAACCCATTTTCTCATAATGTTTAAAAGGAAATGTTTGCACATTTCCAACCTCAACTCCAACTCTCCGAATTGATCTAATATTGTGATTAATATACTGAACCTCGTGTTGCCATTCTCTTTGCATCTCTGGGACCATACGTACAGAATGTGTTGTTCTTCCTTCAACTGTCGTTGGAGAGAAGGAGGAACTAAAGCTACTTCAGACATGGAAACTGTGGGGCACAGTTCGGCTGAAAAACGTCCTTGAGCTTTTATTTGCTCTTCTTACTTTTCCAACTGAGAAAACTATAAAAGAAAATCAATGCCAAAAGCCGGGAGCACAAATTAGATCCAAGCAGGCGAGTGCAACTAGAACAGCCGTGAACGGCGAGCTTGCAAAATTAATTTAGATGCACAGCTGTTGAGTTTCATGTGTGGGACACATAAATATTTGATCTGCGTGGATCTCATTTGTGCTCAAGGATGTTGTGACAACCATTTTTACTGTGTGCATTTCAGGTTTTTTTTGGCTGACTCATAATAAGCTCAAATTGCCCTCAGACCAGCACCAGACTGGTAGAGTATAGAATACATTCTTCAAGAGCAAAGACATTACCTGGAGAAGACAACCAGGACCACTAGTACATCCTGACTAGTACAAAGTCATAAACTTTCTTGGAAAAAAAGCTCCTTAATAGTTCATTCAATGCACAAACACAAGTCCCACAGTGAAGAACCACGTGCATGCTGCCATCAGGTGTGTACTGTACCAACAGACCTAACAGACCACCAACCTTCTCATATGCCATCTTCTGCGATCATAAAATAATTATTAAATATAATCATAGAATTATAATCTTTTTCCATCCAAATTGCTCACCCAGATGCCAACACAAGACCAATCAATACATAAATATATGTTTTAATACAACGTGGATTTTGAATTTCACGTTTTGAAAATTTTGAAAATAATTTGTTGAAAAATGGCCAAGTTGCAGTGTTGCCACTGGAATACAGTGATAAAGTGACTACAATGCAGACACACTCTATGAGTGATTGATGGCCAAGGAGCATTATTTTTCATGTGCTTAAAGATTGCTTGTCTTTTACTTCATTAAACAAAGGGAGCTGTTTTGAAATCCACAATGTTGGAAGGATTGTCTGAGAGTACACAAAGCTGTGGTTGAGGACATTTGTGAGTTAATCAAATAAATGTAAGTAACCCAATTCTAACATAATCTTCTTTTATTCGCTGTGGTATCAACAGTTAAAATACATTCTGATAAATTGTGCATTAATTTCTCATTATGCAGGATGAAAGGCTCTGTGAATCATTGGTTCAAGTTAAACACGCATGAACTCACGTTGCCCCAATCTAAGGAAATAGCTGTAATAACCTCAGTATTGCCTATGTGTCACATGAACCCTGTTCTTTAGTTGTAATTGAAGGGTTTGGTAGTAATTGAAGGGAAAAACGGACTCATTCAGCCTTTCAGCATTTCACAGACATCAGGTTTTTTCATGAAGCTGTCACTCAAGTGTGCCATGAGTTCTCCCTGCATTTTCAAGGGCGCAATAAAACGTTCATTTTGGTGAAAGCAACCCTGCAAGAATTGTGTCAGTTTGTGACTCGTCGAAATTAAATCACATTGATTTACAGTGAGACCACCAACTGTTTTTCAACTGTTGGAAAAACTGCAATGATGTTCTTCCTTCGTACAACAGAGAATCTGTGGTCTTTCACATACAGTAGAGGCACGTGGTGTTCTGGCTCATTTGCTGATCATCATAATCTCGCGGTGCCAAAGATGATCGTCTGTATGCGAGGTCGACTACCAGCACGGGGGTTTTGCCCAGAGGCTCACCCTGTTTTATCATGTTTATCTTCCGACTATATATCCCTGCTCTCGGAAGACGATAAACCTCTGAGTAGGCCTGGCACATAACCTGTATGTGTGTCAACTCTGTCTCCTGTTTGCAAACAGGAAAATGTCACACCGTTGTCGAATGAACATTTTTCTACATTCATCAACAATTCTCTCAAATATATAATGCAATACATGATTATATTAGCCAGTCATTGCCAAGGGCGTGACTTAAGCAGCTGTGAACCTGTTACTCTTTTTCGAGCCAAGCGGCCTGAACTGCCGCTTCTGACAAGCTGGTGGTACTCTTTTGTGCCCTCTCCATTTCAGGGCGTTTCTTCATGGCGGATCATTACGGCGAGCCTCATAAACCTTACGGGCGTATATAACAAGTGACCCACAGCAAGGCGAGAGTGCCATAAGTGCAGTGTCATAAGTCATTTGTAAACTAATGTAATTAATGACACATGAAGGTTTTTCCTTGCTGTGAATGTTTATCCTTATGCATTCAATTTACCAGCCTGGAACACCGCGCCTGAAACCTGAATGAACACGTCGCAACTGAGGTAAAAAAGACTAACAAAGTGATAATAATGACACAACTAACTCTATTATGTGTTTAAAGAATGAATGGATTCACCATTTTAAGTCATTCTCAGGAAAAAGGACGACCAGTTGGAAATAGACTAAATAACATGCAAATTGCCTTATCAGGGTAATGCTCAGTTGAAGCATATAAATGTATTCAGACACTGAACCTTCTTTAAGCCTGTCTTGGACATAATTAAGGGACAAGTCAAGCAACTGAAGCGCAGAAAGACTATTCCAGAAATGAAAACAGCGTTATAATTTGCTTCAAAGATTAAAGTGAAAAGTAATTTCATAACTCAGAGAGTTACAATTAAAAGTGTTTAACAGCCACAGAGTAAAGGCTGGTTGCCTCCGTATGTCTGTTCCTGACAGGAAGAAAAATCAGTTGATTCACAGCCATCTTACTTCCCTGTCCTCTCTTAAGGAAAGGGAAGAGGATTGCCTTATTCTGAGGTTCCGTCAAACTGCCAACCAGGGCCCAGGAACACACTTCATTAACCACTCCTATGGCACAGGATTGGTTTTTTTTTTCTAGAAGGTAAGCACAAATCTGAAGTCCTAGAAAAACCACAATGCATTACACTGAATGGGCTTGTCACTCCTGCCCAGGTTCATTTCCTCTTAAGTGAGAGCTTGAGTCTATCAAAGGAAATGAGCTGAGAAACCTTGGCTATTATTTATTGGTTTATCCGCTGAGGTTGTTTCATCATGCACCCATCCACATGTCAAACACTACAGGAACGTTAGGTGAATAAGAAAATATATTAAGCCTTGGAACCACAAACATATTACCAGGCACGCAAACTTGGAGTAAATATTTAGCTCATTTAGGGACATTGAGCCCCTTGAAAAAACACTGGTATGACTAGAATCCTACTTCACTGGCACATACTGTATGTGTGTTAAGAGAAATTGCTGCATTCATCTACTTCCTCTTAGGTGCAAATGAAATTCCTGTGTCTTGAATAGGAGTTTAAATATATTTAAAAGAAATACAAGGAATTTATGGAGGAAAAAAAATGACTTAAGTATAAATAAATAGATGTATAAATAAATGCAAAGAAAGAAAATAAAGCTGCTAGAATGGCCCAGCCAATCACCTGTCTTAAATCTGAAGATCAAGATTCATAGAAGAGGCCCACAGAACCTTCAAGATTTGAAGACTGTTTGCGAGGAAGAATGGGCCAAAGTCACACCAGAGCAATGCGTGCGACTAGTTCCTCCATACAGGAGGCGTCTTGAAGCTGTCATTACCCACAAAGGCTTTTGTACAAAGTATTGAATAAATATCAGTAAGTATTTCCATTTTTCCCTATTATCATGTGCAAAGATTTATTACAAGAGTAATTTTGCATAGATAAAATCGGTGTATGCAAAAGGGGTGCACTTGTTTGTTTGTTGGTCATTATCAACAGTAATTTTAACCCTCCTCCAAAACATCCTCAATTAAATGATCATTTGTACATTCATTTTCAGTTATTGATTGGCTCGTACTTTTTGCTACTAATTATTTCAGCTCTATCTGACATCAACAATGTTTGACGTAAACACAACAATTTTAATTATTATTATAATTAATTTAATAACAGCTGGTTCTATTCTTTCATTGTGTGGAATGAGTGCAATGAAAGAAAAGCACCAATCTATGCTGAAACGTTACATCCATAGTACAAGTAAGCATTTAGGTCAGTTTCGCACTCCACCCAATAGAATCTTGGTGTTTATTACTGTAATACATGTTTCTCAGAAAAGTGGCGTGGCACACAGTCTACCATTCTCAAATATATGAGAACATGGACACCCTTAATATCAGTGTTAAAAATCACATAAATCCTCAGCTATCAAATTGTTCCCAGCTACACTAACTTGATGTATCAGCATACCTGGCCATAAGCCATTTTTTTTTTCTTTTTACTGATTTCAGTACATCGTTTTCGCCCATCCTGTAACTAGATGTTGAACTCACAGACTAAAAAACCTGAAGAAACCTCCTTCAGAGCAGTTTCAGTCTGTTTTTAGAACGTATCCGTAGAAAAGGAAAGCTTTCAGCAATAGACTAAAATGTTAATTTTATCCCATTTAATTTTCGGACAATATCTATCAAATAGATTAAGATTTTAAAGAGCGGCTATACTTCCTCTTAAAATATTGAATCTCCCATTAGTCTAATCAAGACTTACTCTGGCAGTAATGAGTGTCTGCCAAGCAGCAGGGTAGAGGAGCTTTCACATGTGAGGAACAAAGAATATCACCACGTTGAATGAAAATGAAAATGAGAACAATTGGAAACACAGCTGGATTCAAGATTACACGGACGCGGCACATGAAGACTGATTCGTGATGGATACGGGTGGAAAGAATCCCTCTACAAGCAAGTGTATTAAGTCTACAAATTAAGGATGGATCATGATCAGATTATAGTTGTGAAGCTTTGCATTTCTCCAAAGTTTAAGAATATGGCTACGTGACTACATCTGAAAAAATGTTACATACATTCCAGTTAAAAAATGAGGACGTGTCTTGTCCTTGAGATTTGATAGATATTGTTATACTTCAAGTACATTTTCTTACATTTTCCCTGGGATATCTAAAAGTGATCTACACTCACTGACTTTGCCGAAAAGCATCCTTTGTGGACACCAATCCCCACTGCTGCTGCTTTGCTAGCACACTGCCTTGGCTCTGCAGGCTGCATTGTCATTGTGTTTTGATATCTGTGGTTTAAATACTTTTTGACAATCATTACTTTATCAATCTGCAGAGCAGCCTGTGCAGCACCTCGGCTAGTTACCTGGCAACGCTCTTGGTGACATTATATATACATACATCACCGCCTCCAGCTCCAAACATTGACACTGAGACAGAAAGGTGTCACTGCCACTTTTTAATCTAACTCTAAAGTATTTGTTTCAAAAATCCTTAGCTGAGCCTTCCCGAAAAAAGAGAAAAAAGGCAATTGGACCATAGGAAGGGATAGGATATTTAATCTATATTTTCTTATCTTTGAAAATTTGAGATTGTCTTATATATTTGTCGTAGTAAATGAATGACAGCCAGCCTTTTCAAAATAGTTTTAGCTTTAAAAGAGCTTAGTTTTTTTGGAAACCCCAGAAATCAAAGTGCTTTCCATCTTGAGTGGCCCCCACAGGATTGTATGCATGCTTGACAATGTCGTGGCATGCTCCTATTGAGACGACGGATAATGTCTTTTGCCATGTCCTCCAAGATCTGTCATAAGTGAGCAACCTGGCGGAATCTGATGGGCCAAAACATGATGTCCAGAGGTGTTCTAACGGGTTTTAGGTCAGGTGATCGTGAGGCCCATTCAATTGAATAAATTCTTTCATCCTTCAGTTCAGGTACGGCCCTCACACTCCTGCCACACGAGGTTGTGCACCAGTAGGAACCCAGGACCTACTGCACCAGCTCAGGGTCCGACCATCAGTCCAATGATTTCCTCCTGATACCCAATGGTGGTCGTACTGCCGTTCTCTATCCTGTAGAGATCTGTGCCTCCCCACCTGTATGTGCCTCCCCAGACCATCACTCACCCACCACCAAACCGGTCATGCTGAATGATGTTGCAGGCAGCAAAGCGTTCTCCTTGGCTCCTCCAGACCCCTGTCCTAGAGTGACTTCCTTTCTCCCGGAAGCTCCTTCATGTTTTGGGGATTGTGCTGGAAAATACATAAAATCTCCTTGCTATGGCAATGCGTGGATGTGCCACCCTGGAGGAGTTGGACAATCTGCGCAACTTCAGAAATCGCCTCATACTCCCAATAGTGAAAATGACTCTAGCTAAAGCCAATTAGTGGAAAACCAGTCAGAGAGACCAAGTGGGAGATACTTGAATTGGCCCCCACATGCAAAACCAGTCCAATGTTGGGGGGTTGTCTCATTGTTGCCCCTCTATTGCACCTGTTGTTAATTCCATCAACACCAATGCAGCTGAAACTGATTAACAACCCCCTCTGCTACTTTTCTGACCAGATCATGATCAGAGAAGAGAAATTGAAGCAGGGTTTTCATTAAACAAACTGATTATTCTTTTTTTGTGTTAGTTTTAGTTTTGTTTTGACAAATAACCCATAATCATTCCTGTAGGTAGAAATGGTATTCTGCCAAGGTACACCTTTTATTTTTCCATTTCAGCTGGGAGATATCCTCATTTAGCTGAATTAGCTGAAGTCAAGCTTGGCTTCAATGTCCAGACACTAATGGTATTCCAAGGTTAAAGTGAGGAGTCAAGCATTGATTTGTACTGTCTGTGATGAGAATGAAAACCAAGGCCCTGCACATGATTGAGAGAGGAGGTCAACAGCTGAAGAAAAAATACCAAATATATCATTTGACCTTGATTCCTTCAATAGAAAACGTATAGCTTTTACACTGGAACATTAAGAGTGTCTTCTAAATGGCATGAGTGGGTGATATTTCACAGGAGATAATACATCAGAGACAAACCACCAGGCTATATAGGGGTTGGTTGTTAATTAATGCCCACCCTCCCACTAATGAGATGTAGTGTAGGAATTCACTGAAACGCGTGTGAGAAAAAGGGAAAAGAGAGTCTGTGTGTGAGTACAAGTATTTAGTATAAGGACCATTTGCTTTGGCTGTTGGATGGAGTGATGAAGTGGGCTGAGATAAGGGTTGTGGAGGATTATTCAATCAATCACTTGTCGCCATATCTTCATGTAGCTCGTCTAAGGAGACACAGGAAGTAGTCAATGCCTCAAAGGATAAAAGCAGAAATAAAAATGCACACTGGTGCCTCCAGTTGACAAATGCTGCCCTGCAAGCATTGTGTAGGACAATGTATTTGTAGGAGATTGTGAATGTGTGCATACCAACTTGTTAAATCAGGATAACGAACTTTGAATAACTGTAACACTTTCAGAATTGAAGTACTAAAATATGTTTTTGTTTTAATAAAATGTTAATAATACACATTAGATCTACTGAATTCGAAGTGGAGAACGAAGTGAGGCAACCTAATATGTCATACATGATTGATAACTTCTAAAAGCTAAATGCACAACAGGGAAGCACAGATTTCAGACCTTGCACTTTGTATTCACAAATCACCCTCTTATATGTATAAGGAAGGGTCCCACAGCATCCTTAACCTTAAAACAAGTTTTAAACAGAGTAGTTCAACATTTTTTTTAAATAATTGTTTTAGTTACAGGGAAGATCCATACACGTCTCTCTCTCTCTCTCTCTCTCTCTCTCTCTCTCTCTCTCTCCTCACATTGCAATATTTGTATATCCCCAATTCCTTTCCTCCCCTTCTCTCCTTGCATCTTTGCCGATCCCACCATGCAGGGCAGGGAAGGCACACATTGAGAATGAAGGTATCTAAAGAAATTAGACATCCTTGGTTTGGAGCTGTCATTTTAAAGCGGTTTAAATTAAATGTGATGTGTGGCACAGCCGCATCATCTGTCCTGCAGCTGTGTGTCATACCTCTTTTGTATGACATGTTTCCCAAGAAATCTTCTCTAACAGATATACCTGTGCACGCTAGTTTATACCTCCTCAGACAAGACTCGTCTCTCAAAATAGGGACGCAAGAGGAGTGTGTGTGTGTGTGTGTGTGTGTGTGAGAGTAGTTTCAGGAGTGGAGACGGGTGTGATTGAGTCAGGCAGCTGCTACTCATTAGCCCGGCCATAAAGACCTGGTTCAGACTCCACCGCGTTGTCGATCGTAGACTTTGAAGTCAGTCAAGCTTCTAATCCTTTTAGTTTCGTGCTACTGTTCTGTCAGTGTGGGCCTACAAGTGATACATGTTTGTGTTTCTATGCAGCAGACCTCAACTAATTAGACTCCTGTTGCCTCATCAGTTACAGCTATCACTCTCTCTCTCGCTTTGGTCACCTCCGTCCCTGAGTGACCTCATCGCTCGAACACCCACCGGCCCTAAAACAAAAAGTTCTCCTTTTTACTTTCTGCCTCGCATCTATGCGACGTGCCCTTGGGTTCGCATGTCTGGTCGTAACAATATGTGAACGTGCCTGTCAAAATGTGACGGATTGGGTGTTTGATGAGGATAATCAGAGGAGGCGACACAGTGAGTAAAATGACCTGCTGTGGTAACATTAAAGAAGAACATCGTTTTTTGACACTACACCATCTGTCATTGTATATTGGAGATAACAGTTACAAATGTTATGCTTGATTAAAATGTAGATACAAGTGCGAGATATAGATAATTGCACTTTCTTGTTTCTTGCTCTTCTGAGTCTGTATCCCTATGGTTGAAAAGCACTTATTGTAAGTCGCTTTGGATAAAAGCCTCAGCTAAATGACATGTAATGTAATAATAATATGTATTCAAGTACTTGCAATGCACTGTATGATTTTTGCTTTCAGAAGAACTGCATGTCCCACAGATCCACTTTTCTATTCTGCTTTTGGTTATCTTATCCTAGATAGCCTTTAAGATAAAATGTCAAGGGGCTCATGTGTGTCCTTGGGTGAAAGACATTAAAAGTCACTTTAATTTAAAATGTGTAACTTTTGAAAAGAGTTTAGTATCCGTCATATAGAGTTTACCTCCTTTAACGGCACAGGTTTCTGACTACATTGTTGTTTTCACATAATACATTACAAAAATAGGTGGGAAGAACCAATCTCCAAGTTTAACAAATTTAATTCAATCTCTTAATTCATGTAATCATCCAACCTTACATCGTATTAATCCTTGGCTTCATTGATTTTCAGTTTTTTCTGAAGTGAAGGGATGGGAGGTGTAGTAGCTGTGAGAAGGTCTCTGTCTGAATAAGAATTGTGAAGTACTGGGAACCAGGGTGAGGTGCTGCATGAACAATAACTGCTGGTGCTGCTGCAGAATGTGCTGCACTCCAGACGTGGTGTGCTAAGGGGCTCTCACTGCAGATGTGTTCCTGACCCATTACAGCAGGAAAATTGGAAACACTTAATGAGACCCCGGTATTATTGAATTCCTGTCGTCATGATGCAAGATACAAAGGGACATGCTTGCTCTGTCTAAAAGCTCACTCAAGTGTTTCCTCAATTCCCGTCCCAACAGTATGTATGTAACGTGAATGGGTCGCTGTCAGCTTTGAAGATGAAGATATCAATGTCTGGTTTGCTACAATTTATTGCAACAAAGAAGGAAAGGGGCGAAAAGTATTTATTGGAGTTGACATTAGAGAAAATGAAGGATGGGAAATGACATACAACAAAGGTTTTCTGCCAGATTCAAACCAGATACTCAGTGTTCATGGAGAGCACCTTAATCTTGACAAAAACAAAAGTCAGCTCATGTGCTATACTGTTTCAACTACTTCTTTACCATTGTAACCACCGCCAAGAAAGAACTTGTATAACCATCATCACACATACTGGCTCCCACACCCGATCTCTCAGACATGAACCAGTGAGCGTCAAACACATAGCACTCATGAAAGCAAATGACACGGATCAGCCACTAAATCTAAAATACGCATTACCACCACCTAGTTAGAGGTACTGGACTCTAAAATATAGGAATGATGTGGTGTGGAGAGAGAGAGGACCCAAAAGCGGGATGCAGGAAAAATAATGCTTTTAATAGGAAGGTGTAAACTTAGAGGACGCCGCGAAGGCAGGCACAAAAACAGCAACTGAGGTCTTCAGAGAAAAAGGGAAACAGAAGATCTCCCGGTGAAACGGGGCATTAGAGGTCGAGGGCTGGGGAGAGGAGCGCTCTGCCCGTCGTTCCCGACAAAGCCGGCTGGCCGTTGTTCAGCTGGGACTCCTCCTGTTCGGCGGGACCGGACGCTGGATCTAGACAATGAACACAAGACACGGTAGGACAAAACTCGGCGTAAAGACTGAGGAGTGTGTCTCCTGTGTGGGTGGCAAAATAATCTGACAGGGAACAAAGGGAAAGGGGAGCTAGAAATAGCAGGAATAATTAACGTCATGGGGAACAGGTGTGTAACAATTGGTGTGAGAGGAGGGGGATGGAAAATGGGACTCAGCTGGTGAGTTGTGGACACGATGTATGAATAACTAAAGACCAGTAGGGGGGGGGAAAGGGACAGGAGGAGCCCAAAACCATGACAGTGCCCCCATCTCAAGGAGCGCCGCTTGGCGCTCCCAAGGGGGGAACCTGGCGGGTGCGGAGGAAATCATCAACCAGAGAGCGGTCCAGGATGTCCCGTGAGGGGACCCAACTCCTCGCCTCAGGACCAAAGCCCTCCCAGTCAACTAAAAACTGGTGACCACGACCCCGCCGGCGCATATCCAGGAGTTTACGCACGGTGTAAATAGACTCATCCTCAGCGCGCACCGGAGGGGGCGGGGGGGCGCGGGGGGCGCGGGGGGGAGTGCGTACGACCGGTTTGATGCACGAGACATGGAAGACAGGGTGGACGCGACGAAGACCGGGGGGAAGTTTGAGCTTGACCACGACAGGATTAATGACCTTGGAAATCCGATAAGGTCCGATAAAGCGGCGGGCCAATTTGCGAGACGTGGTTTGGAGGGGTAAGTTACGAGTGGAAAGCCACACTTTCTGACCGCAAAGATACCTAGGGCTCTTAACCCGACGTCTGTCGGCATACTTGCGAGTGCGGGTCTTGGCACGGCAGAGCGCGGACCTAACTCTCCTCCAGGTGCGCTTACAACGGCGAATGAAAGCGTTTACCGACGGGACATTAGAGTCAGCCTCCTGTGAGGCAAACAAGGGAGGCTGGTAACCCAGGCAGCCGTAGAACGGGGACAGGCCGGTGGCAGACGTCGGCAACGAATTATGGGCATATTCTGCCCATGGCAGCTGATCTGCCCAAGAGGAAGGGTTACTAAATGCCAGACTACGCAGAAGACGACCCACGATCTGATTAGTGCGTTCGGCCTGACCATTGGTCTGGGGGTGGAACCCAGAGGACAGGCTGACGGCTGCACCCATAAGACGGCAGAATTCCTTCCAGAATAGGGACACGAATTGAGGGCCCCGGTCCGAGACGACGTCAGTGGGGAGACCGTGTAGCTTGAAGACATGCGTAGCAAGGACTTGGGCCATCTCCTTGGCTGAGGGGAGTTTAGCGAGGGGGATGAAATGCGCAGCCTTAGAAAATCGATCCACGACCGTGAGAATAACTGTGTTGCCAGCTGACGGGGGTAGACCAGTAATAAAATCAAGGGCAATGTGAGACCACGGACGGGACGGTGTGGGTAACGGTCTTAGAAATCCCGCTGGCGGGGCGCTGCTAGACTTAGTCTGCGCGCAAATGGTGCAGGCGGCGACGAAACGTCGTACATCACGGTCGAGAGTGGGCCACCAGAAGCGCTGGCGAATTGTGAACAGTGTTCCCCTGACGCCGGGGTGGGCAGTCAGTTTAGAGGTATGAGCCCACCGGAGAACAGCTGACCGAACCACTACGGGAACGAAAAGGAGGTTCCTAGGTACCTTACGCGGAGCGACAGAGTGAGACAAGGCGCGTTTAACAATTCTTTCTATTCCCCAGACAACAGACCCGATAACTCGTGAGGGGGGGATGACCTCCTTAGGCGCGGAGGAGGTGTCTGGGGAATCGAAGAGGCGTGAGAGCGCGTCGGGCTTCACGTTCTTAGAGCCCGGACGAAACGAAATGGAGAAGTCGAAACGGGTAAAGAATAAGGACCAACGAGCCTGTCGAGCATTAAGTCTCTTCGCAGATCGGATGTACTCTAGGTTGCGGTGATCCGTCCAAACGACAAACGGCACGGTAGAGCCCTCCAGCCACTGACGCCACTCCTCCAGAGCCATGCGAATGGCCAACAACTCGCGGTTACCAACGTCGTAGTTGCGCTCTGCGGGCGAAAGGCGGTGAGAAAAAAAAGCGCACGGATGCACCTTATTATCAGAAGAGGAGCGTTGGGAAAGGACGGCCCCAACACCCACCTCCGACGCGTCGACCTCGACAATAAACTGCTTGGAGCTGTCAGGGGTGACGAGAATAGGCGCCGTGGTGAAAAGGGATTTGAGACGATCAAACGCTCTCTGCGCGGATTCTGTCCACTTGAAACCTGACCTTACTGATGTTAAAGCGGTAAGGGGCGCTGCGACTTGACTGAAGTTGCGTATAAAACGTCGATAAAAATTAGCAAAGCCCAGGAAACGCTGGAGCGCGACACGGGAGTCAGGGGTGGGCCACTCCGTAACCGCCTTTACCTTAGAGACGTCCATACTCACCCCCTCGGCTGAGATAACGGAACCGAGGAAGGAGACGGAAGACGCGTGAAAGGTGCATTTCTCTGCCTTAACGAATAGGCGGTTCTCGAGGAGGCGTTGCAGAACACGGCGCACCTGTTGTACGTGGACCTGGAGGGACGGGGAGAAGATTAATATATCGTCCAGATAAACAAAGACGAAGATATTCAGCATGTCTCTTAGAACGTCGTTAATTAAGGCCTGGAAGACGGCCGGAGCGTTGACGAGGCCGAACGGGAGTACCCGATACTCAAAGTGCCCTAACGGTGTATTAAACGCGGTCTTCCATTCATCTCCCTCCTTAATGCGGATGAGATGGTACGCGTTACGAAGGTCCAGCTTGGTAAAAACCTTGGCTCCCTGTAACAAGTCAAATGCAGACGACATGAGCGGCAAGGGATAGCGATTCTTAATGGTTATGTCGTTAAGCCCCCGGTAGTCGATACACGGACGCAGAGTGCCGTCCTTCTTCTTAACGAAGAAAAAACCGGCACCAGCAGGTGAGGCGGAAGGCACGATAGTTCCGGCGCTAAGGGATTCTGACAGATACTTCTCTAGTGCTTCGCGTTCTGGGGCGGACAGGGCGAACAATCTACCGCGCGGGGGCGTGGTCCCGGGACGCAGGTCGATAGCGCCATCATATGGACGATGGGGAGGGAGAGAAGTAGCCCGTGAACGGCTGAAGACCGCTCTCAGGTCATGATACTCCTCCGGTACCCCGGCCAAGTCACCCGGCTCCTCCTGTAACACAGCGACAGGAGAGACGGGGGGGTTAGCAGACAACAAACATTCGACATGACAAGACAGGTTCCAAGAGAGGATGGAACCAGTGGACCAGTTAATATGAGGGTTATGTTTGGCTAACCAGGGGTGCCCCAGCACTAACGGGGCAAAGGGGGAGCGAAACACTAAAAAGGAAAGAGTCTCATGGTGATTGCCGGAAACAGTGAGCGATAAGGGAGTGGACTGGAGGTGGACCCTAGGTAGGGAGCTACCATCTAGGGCAAAAAGGGGGGTGACCCCCCCGCGTTCCTTCAACGGGATACCTTGCTTTCGGGCCCATGTCTCATCGAGAAAATTCCCTTCTGCCCCGGAGTCTATTAAGGCGTTACATGAGACCGATGACCCCGCCCACCGCAGGGCTACTGGAATCAGGGTGCACGATTTTGACGGAGAGATGGAAGTAGCGCTCGCCAGTAATCCCTCCTCTACTGTCGAGCGCTGGCTTTTACTGGACAGGTTGACACGAAGTGGGTGGCCGCGCCACAGTACATGCAGAGACGGTTTGTGATGCGACGCTCCTTCTCCTTAGCGGTAAGGCGCAGTCCACCCAGCTGCATGGGCTCCGGTTCAGCCCGGGGGTTAGGGTGGGAGTGGGTGGAGGAGGCGGCCGGTTGAGGAATGTCCACCACCCTGGAGCGATGACGAAGGTCAAATCTCTTCTCGATTCTTATTGCCAGTTCAATAAGAGGGTCGAGGCGAGTAGGCAGCTCACGGGCGATCACCTCGTCCTTGATGCTGGCCCGGAGGCCCTCCAGGAAGCGCGCAACGAGCGCCGGCTCGTTCCAGCCGCAGGTGGTGGATAGGGTGCGGAACTCGATAGAATAATCCGCAACTGAGCGTCCTTCTTGACGGAGGGTGGACAGGATGCGCGAAGCCTCTTCGCCATGAGCCGATCGATCGAACACCCGTATCATCTCCTCCTTAAACAAGTCAAATTGGGTGATGTAGTCAACCCCAGCCTCCCATGCAGCGGTGCCCCACTCACGAGCGCGTCCGGTTAGGAGCGAGATGACGTAGGCGACTCGCGCTCGCTCTCTAGCGTAGGTGACAGGCTGAAGTGAGAACACCAGTTCACACTGAGTGAGGAAGGCTCGACACTGTGTGGGCTCGCCGGAGTAACAGGGGGGGTTATTGACCCTGGGCTCTGGGGGTTCCAAGTCCCTGGAAGCAGCAGGAGAGGCTCTCCTGAGGTGGTGGACCTGGGCGGACAAGTCCGAAAGTTGGGCGGCCAGGGAATCCACCGCATGGCGAGCAGCGGCTAGCTCCGAGTCGTGTCTCCCGAGCATGGCTCCTTGCGCTTCGACAGCTGCACGAATCGGGTGTTCATCCGCTGGGTCCATTGCTGGTCAGATTATTCTGTGGTGTGGAGAGAGAGAGGACCCAAAAGCGGGATGCAGGAAAAATAATGCTTTTAATAGGAAGGTGTAAACTTAGAGGACGCCGCGAAGGCAGGCACAAAAACAGCAACTGAGGTCTTCAGAGAAAAAGGGAAACAGAAGATCTCCCGGTGAAACGGGGCATTAGAGGTCGAGGGCTGGGGAGAGGAGCGCTCTGCCCGTCGTTCCCGACAAAGCCGGCTGGCCGTTGTTCAGCTGGGACTCCTCCTGTTCGGCGGGACCGGACGCTGGATCTAGACAATGAACACAAGACACGGTAGGACAAAACTCGGCGTAAAGACTGAGGAGTGTGTCTCCTGTGTGGGTGGCAAAATAATCTGACAGGGAACAAAGGGAAAGGGGAGCTAGAAATAGCAGGAATAATTAACGTCATGGGGAACAGGTGTGTAACAATTGGTGTGAGAGGAGGGGGATGGAAAATGGGACTCAGCTGGTGAGTTGTGGACACGATGTATGAATAACTAAAGACCAGTAGGGGGGGGGAAAGGGACAGGAGGAGCCCAAAACCATGACAAATGATTGACCTCAGCAGGTTTTTGTCCCTAGTGTTCTAGTACCCATGAACAACGTGCCTTGCAAGTGCATTTACTGACAGGATATCACACAATATATATGCATGGAGATTAAATACATTCATTATTTTAGTTAGAGCTAAGATCACACTAGCACAATAAATGCAAATATTTCTAATTTTAGCTTTGAGTATACTTGGAACTTTTCAAAAACCCAACTATTCATCATTCTTCTTCAGACTTTGGTTTTTCTGCTTCTTTTCAAGGTCAAATTGTCAATGTTAGTGTCTCTAAGTTTGCACCGAAGTTGTGTTAGACAATAACAAGACTAAGGCTAAAAGAATGAAGACATTTACTTTTGCAAATTGAAACTTAAAATTCTAAATCAGGAATAGGCTGCCAGTTAGCTCCGACTGTCTGAATGTCTTGTACAATAGTTGCAGAAATGTAAACAGGTGCTCTTAGGATAAGCTAAAACCCAATTTGACTATACAGTCTGGCAAATGTTCCCAAGAAAAGATACAGAAATAGTTGTTCCATTTACTTTTGGGTTACATTTTGGGATTCTCACAAGCCATGGCTTAGTAATTGTCTAAGGGGATATAAAATAATAGACGAAAAGTGTTTCCAGAGACATGACAAAGCAAAAAGAGACAGAAAAGATCTCTGTATTTGTTGTAAATATGCACTTCTGGGTTTAAATAGACTGACTCCAACTCTAAAACACATTCTTTTGACAGGGCTTCCACATGGCTGATCATTGGTGGCTGGACACGGTCACAGTGATGTCTAGCCTAAGTACCTCAGGAACAGTGCAGGCGAAAGGCTATGCTGTAAATTCATTCCCTGTAGCCTGGACTCTGAGAGATGGAATGACCACACACTGTTTCATCATTTCAAATTCTCCTCTCGGGTGACCTTTTACCAAATGAATCCTATTGAATAACCAAACAATGATTCATTTATTTTATTGAGGTTTTTTTTCTCGCAAAAACCTGTCCTCCAGCAAGGATTGATAATGAAGCTATGAGAGCTTTTTTGTTCTCTTTGTATTTTCCAAATTATTGTCCTTATAAGAATAAAATAGAATAAAATAAAACACATCTATACAAGAAAAATTGCATCCGATCACCCTCTCTGCAGAGCGGATGACACGCTGCAGCCTGCACTTGTCCTTGTCTGTGGCTGCAACGTACCAGGCGCTGAATAAGCTCAATGATGGCCGTGTAGAAGTGCACCATCATTGTCTTTGGCAGGTTGAATTTCTACCAAGAAGGCTCCGCAGAGGATGTTCTTCCTGAGGCAGCTGATTTTCTGCTCCCACTTAGGATGTGATGGAGCCAGGAAACGGAAGGACTGTTTCATAGAGTGTAGAATTGTGATTGCAACCATTGTCCATTACCTTTTAACAGCAAAGAAAGCTACAGTTTCCAATACCTGTCCCTAAAAATACTTTTTGAAATAACAAACATAAAACATTTTCAAAGACAGCAGTACATCTTGAAGGTATAGGGTTCTCAAAAATGTATTCATACACCTTCAAAATAAAAAAACATGTCCTTATTAGAGTAGATATTACTCAGAACTTGATATATATATCCCCATTTTGATTAAGAAATAGGGAACATTTTGTAATTAAATAGTGCTAGACCGATCAGTTAATACAGGCTGTCTTGTTTGAGTATGTTGTTATTGATAGACAAAACAGCATGGCTGTTAAAATAGATTTGTATTTAGACTGAGAACACTGACTGAACACAGGACTGAGCTTTACATGAGCGATCTTTACCCGAAACCTCGTCCCAACACACAGCATACAGAAAAGTATAATAGAGAAAAGATGATTATCGCAAGCAATGTTTTTGTACATTGTTAATAATGATAATTCAATCCATAGTATCTCTCTATCTTAATTTATGGTGTTAATTAATTCATGTTAAGGTAATGGCAATTTGTTTTTCAATTATTGGAAATTGCTTCAACTGACCTGAGTAATCATTATAGGTGCGTGCATGTTGTCTGCAGTCAGTATCAGTAGAATAAACAAAATCTAGTTATCCTAACATCCCTCTCACTCCACAGAACCATATTGACGACGTTCACTCCTGCTGGCTTGGTGAATTGGATACACAATCGGTTAATTTCATATTTAGCTATCCGAGATGTTCCATCCCGCATGATCCTGCAATGAAATAAGGTCATAGAAAAAGGACTGACTATCACTACACTAGTGCCCTATAGTCATGCAATATTATTTGGTTCTTCTGTTTATAAGTTTCATTTTGAAAATGCTGTTGTATTCCAACATCTTATTTACAGTAATTACACAAAATTTAAAATTTAGCACGCTTTTGCCGACCTTCCCTCATACCGTAATAAGGTCAAAGCTGTCAAGAATCCCAAGTCGTCCTAGATTGTTTTCAACCTGTCTACCTGTGTACTATCTCTCCTGTCAATTCAGATCCTGTCCATCCTCCCTGTCAGCACCCATAGTCATTCAACGCCCATTCCAACTGCTGCCCATTCCCCCATTAGTCCTTCACTATTTAGGTCCCCTCACTCTAACTTGAGTTTTTTTCCAAGCTCTTCAGCATTACCCTCTATTCGATATTCCTGATCTCCCTTTTCTGCCCATGTCTGCCTGTTTTTTACCCCTGGATTTTCCCTTTGCCCCATGTCGGATTTGTTAGCTTTATGGACTGATCTCCCGGTTTTGACACTGTCTGAAACTAGTACACTTAACCATACCCGTACTCTGTGTTGCGCTTTTGGGTGCCACTAGTATTCTATATACACCTGCCAACTAGCCTTAATAATCTGCCAAGGTAAAATTCTGTCTTATTCCAGTACCGTCCCATAAGCCTTTCTCATCAGCTCTCTGGCAACAGTTTAGTATTAAAATCCCATAATCCCACAGGTAACATGAGTTCACACGGACAGCAAAAACATACCGGACACGGTTTCAGCAATCAGAGAGAAGGCCAGCTATGAAGGTCATATGAGTTTGACTGTTTATATTCAGCTATATTAAATGGTACTTGTAATGGATTGGTATTGCTGATGCTACCATTAACCCATCCACATCCTAAAATCCTTAGTTGGGGCGGGGGGGAGAAATTGTTAAGGCATCTCACGATTGCCGGGGCGATAGGATGGTCTGGTGCAATCTAATGAGGTTGTGTTTGTTTACCTCTTCCCCTACACTGCCTTCAGTGGAATGTGCCAGCATTTGCACGACATGAATGCCAGTGTTTTGATAAAGGTCAATGAGAGTGAGACAAGGCTGCTGAAGTTCGCCCTCTTTAATTAGCTTGGGCTTAGTGCTCTTCTCATCCTGTAGCGTCAGTACACCCATGTTCAGCTTTCAAGACGTGATCGGAACAAAGGTGGGGCAGAGAAGGAGCAATGATTTACTGTGATGAGACGCCTGAAAAACTTTGGCTAAAAAATTGATTAAAACAGGGGTTGATCATTTGGGTTTATATGATCAAGGAAGAAACCGGTTCGTGCAGGATTTTTGAGGTGTTAGATCACTCTCTGAAGCGATTGCCTTTTTCATATAGAATTACAATTCCAAGATGAGGGGAGAGCGTGCCTGAATATGTGTGAGCAACTACTGCTTTGAACCAGGAGACAGCTTAATCTGATCTTCTGATCTCCAAAAAGAAATTTGTATTGGCCACGCGTTTTTACTTCTCTCCTAAGGCACTGATTTGGTGCCCCAGGGGAAAACAACTGTTTGATGGAATGCCATGAAGTTTGACAGATTTCCCAAATATTTTACCTAGTACCTTTACCGGCTAATCATTTTTCATTTATATAGCACTACTGGTTTGTTACTGGAATTAATAACCGTAAAACTAATCAAATCTCATCTCATCAGTTCTAAAACAAGTTGAAGATATTTAACCTTGTGTTCAACAGTACAATTTATATCTGCCTTCCTTTGCAGCTTTGCTGTATATACTCAATTTAATGCAACCATGTAGTTCCTTTAAGGCGCATCATTGTCTTTGTACTTCTAGTGACTGCATGTACTCTTACAAAATCCTGATAGTCAAGTGATGTTCATTTGTCAAGATTATCTTGCTAAGATGATCAGTTTGCAATAATCCAAAATCAAATGAAAGAGGTTTTTATCCAAGGGGCAGTCCTATGTCAGCTCTCAGCCATTATACCTTTTCACCAAGATATGTTCACTCGCTCTAGCCTTGGGTAAGGCAGTATGCACTTTCTCTGTTAATGCTGCATGGAGTATAGCAACGTGAATAAAACGATGGAAGAACAAACAAATTTAACGGACGGGAAACACACAGTGTCACACACAGCTGTTTATTGGCTGCTCGGTTTAGTTCTCTCTGGCCTATTGTTCCTGTGGTGGATTTACGAGGTGGACACAGAGGTAGCTTTTATAGTTTGAGTTTTAACACCTTTTTTTAGTGGAGATTGTTTAAGCAAGATCTCTATATTGATTAAATAGCTTGGAGGCAGGTCATGTGACGATTTTGTGGCATTCGCAGATATTCAGACTAGCTCTTTTGCCATCTTTTCTTTCATTAATGCTAACAGATTAATATTGAGTGGACAAACTCTCAGCAGAAAAGCAAATATATTCATTTTCAAAGATGTTGAACAAATTCTTCTGAAAGAATATTGTTGAAGAATAATTAGATATAATAAAAGGCCTTGCTTCTTACCCTTTATTAGAATTCTTCCGTAATCATTGCATTTACATCCATTCTCTTGTTCCTGTGCAACTAAACAAAAAGGAAACGCTTCTATGCAAAACAGCAGGGCTGTTTATAAATGCAAGCAGCAATGATCCTAACTGTTCACTTTTAAACTAAACTAACATATTTGATCATTCTCTATTTTGCAGGCTGTCTAGCTGTCTATGGCCCCTGTATTGTTCCTATTGTCGATGAAAAGGGTTCAAGCCACTTTCGACTGCTTGTCTCTCTATTTTTATCTCACCCAGGACAGCAGGACATTTAATGTGTGAAAAGCTTTGCTGTCTCCCCTGACACGGTCCACTACATAAAATTGGTGGAAAGACGTCCCTGCAGTGCTCATTTCACTCAGTGAATTCCTTGAGGTTAACGGACGTGTTTTCTTGCACAGCTGCATTGGATTGGGGAGGTTAAAAGATTACGCTGCCTGAAGAGGTAAATGTGGCAGAATCATTACAAAGACTGAAACTGGATTGGTTCTATGACGCAATTGTGGTTAATATAACTTGGATCTTGTGGTTTTTCCTCTTTCCAGTGAGATGTTTATGATTAATAAAGAAAATAAGAATACAAATGTAACCGGGGCGGCCGTTCGCCTGGTCACAAGGGTGACAACGTCACTTTGGGACTCTCACCCAAAGAATATCAGTTTTAATGAAAAAGAAAGGGAGCAGAGAGGTGAAGTTCCAGTTTTGTAACAATGTTTTTTTTATTTACAAGTAGGTTTAATATTTAAAAGAAAAAGAATAATCAATCCAAAAACATTGGTTGGGTTTTTTGGCAAAATATGAAAAAGGATTACTACACTTGGGGTACCCTACCAGTACAAGGTGACTACTTGAGGCCCACAGGCGCGGGGGAGTGAAAGGGGACAAGGGGGCCACCACCAGGTCAAAGGAAAGAAAACACAGCAAATCAAAAAGAATTAAAACACAGCAAACAAGCAAAATAAACTGAAAGGGCCTTCCACCTCGTGAGCCACCCCTGTAGGCCTACTATATGCCCACCTGCACTGGCATTAAAGGGACCCCCAGTATAGGGCACAGTAATGGGAGTTTATGTAGGACAAAGCAAAAACATTAACCCAGAAAGAAAACAAATTAACAATTCATAATCAAAAATACTACATAATCCGGGTAACCATAATATATTTTAAATCAAAGGCAAAAACAGCAGTGACCAGGCTCAGCGTTGCACCACCTGATCATTTCCTGTACAAAAGAAAGAAAAGGTAAATAACGCCAATAAACATTTCACTTGCTAAAAGAGCATATTAAAACATAAAACCCCTGACATACCTCTAGATTCCGCTCAAGCCCATCCGCACGTGGCGAGTGCTGTGCCTATGCCGTGGGAGACAGCAAGCCCCCCTCTAGCTCTAGTGGGGCAAAAGCTTCTATTTAAAGAGCACCTGGTCACACCTGTTAGGCATCACCAATTAAGGTGGTGTGGCCAAACAGGCAGGGGGGGGGGGGAGAGCTCTAACCATCACACAAACATACAACATTCACAGCAGACCAGAGCAGGGCTGTCTCTAACTAACTGGAGTTTTGATAACCCTTGTTATCATAACTATTGTTTTTGTTAGTACATGTGTTACAAGAAATTGCATGTATTGCTCTGTCTCTCTGTCAGGAGAGTTCCTCCAACTACACACACTTTATAGTTGCGTATAAAACAAACACATACGCACAAAGTCTGCGTAGATACTTTTGTATCAGGAACTGTGCGAATAGTAAAAAGACAATGCTTTGTCAATACATGTGTTCAAACACGGACATTAGGTAAAAGAGAAAGCTAGCTCAATAAGCCACTCTGGTCCAACGCAGCTATTATTACACAAGCGCTTTCTTTTAAACTTCCATTCCGTCTGAGACAAAGTAGACAGGCGTCCAGAAGACAGGCAGAATGTCTGATTTTGAGGGATGCCTGTGTTCTGCATTCTTCACAAACTTACACACCGCTAGATGCCACTAAATCTTATAGACACCAAGCCTTCAAATCCTTATCTAAGGAATTATGGAATGATACCCGGAGCTTTCATGGACTAAAACACGACAAGGGCTTCATGGAAGGAATTCATCAAGGCTAATTAACCCAAAATGTGAAATACCGAAGAGATACAAGGGCTCTTGAGGTTAAATGAGGCATCAAACGCTGGCATAAAAGGAGTGTTGTAGAATCCCTGGGTGCCTGTGCATACTGTGGATCTGGGAGTGAGCTTCGAGGGTTGAATTCTCTGTTATTATTAAAGGCTTGATTAGGAATAACATGTAAATGCAAAGCTAATCCAAAAAAACACCAGATTTAAATATATGTTTAATATTCTGTCATAGAAAAAGGGTAAATTGGCTGAAATTTAAAAAAAAAAGAAGTGAATTAAGTTGGCAAATCACAATCAACAGTTTTTGGCACCAATTAACTTGTCAGAAACAATATTGCTGAAGATGAGGGTGCAGCAAGATGACATGATGGTAAACTTTAAACAGTAAAAGGCAAATAAAGGAAATAGGACTGATTATAATCAATTATTGGTTTTAAACTGGTAGTTTGTATGCCTCTTTGTCACCTCAAATGCTTCTTGTATTTAAAAGTGAGTTTTCATCACTTCCTCTGATGTTTTTTTCATGTTAAAATGTGCATTACCGGTGAATAGAAAAGCTCCTTTTGTCTATCAATCCATCTACATTTTTTCACAACCATATGAGCACCAGAAGTAATAGAGTAAGCTGTAGGGGAGGGCTCATTTACGTACCTTTATTAATTGGCATTGCAGCTGGAGAAATCATATTGAGAAGAGCCCCATTGTTACCTAATTTTTATCCTTTGGACACGTCACCTTCAAGTGCTTTTGGCCTAATGTGGGAGAGCAGGCTCGACTGGATAGTATTCACATCATACATTACTGGTAAATCAAACAGAAGAAAACGAAAGCTGGTGTGTGCCAAATAAAAAAGAGCCTGTTTCTTGTCTAATTGCATTATTCCCAACAACCCTCCTCGCAAGAGGTGGAAAGAGTGATATAGCTAGGGCTCTATTTATGTAAATCAGGTGGCACAATTTTGCTTTCCATTTTGACATGACATTTTAAATGAATTAAATAAATTTCCAATCAATGAACTCCCTTTGAAATGTGTTTTCAGTGGACTATACCCTGACAGGAGCAAAACATTTTACTATATGGCCTTGCCCCTTCATTTTCGGATTTTAAATGCTACATTTTGAGTACAGGCATTGGGTTTTGCCAACATATCCAAATGGAAAGCTTTCTTCAGCATGAAAGAGAAAAAAATGTTACAACTACCAATCAAGTTGGCAAAATGTTTTCCTAAGGACATTTTAAGATCTCTGTCCACATTCTCGCTGGAGAAGAAAACGTCAGGAAGAATCCGCGTCTCTCTCCACAGTTTCTTCAAGAAACCACGCACCGTGTTAGATGGGTTGAGAGTGCTCGTATCCCCGCCCTGCAGACACACGTTCAGTTTGTACAGCTTGCTGAATATATATTTATGCCACATGTTGGTACTTTGCAAGTCAGTCTGAAAAGATCATGCTCTGAAAGAAAGGTAAGCACTTCTTACAGTAATTCAAACAGCCTCTATTCTACCTCAAGAGAGCTGGCGCTCTTCTTGTGTAATAGCGAAGGTTGTGACGGTATGACTGTTATTCTATAAGCAGAGGCCTTCTACTAGACTCTATGGGTTATACTCTAGCAAATAAGAGGGATCAGTTACAACACATACCCTTTAGTTAGGCTTACGTAGTATCAGAGCCCTGCATAAAAAAAGCCTGTGTACAAGAGATGGGACAGTAAACTCTAAACCAGGGATTAAATGAAACAAGGCCCAGAAGTTCACAATATTGTCTAACGTGCACAGTGGTTTAATCCCATACATAAGTGACCTCGCAATTGTCTTAACAATTGTTTCAACTGACCTTCAAATCAAATATTGAAAGTAAATCAATCATTGTCAGTTTTCAAAGTGAACTGGATTAATTATTGATGCATTTTTTTCATTTAATGTAAAATAAGGCCTTGATTAAAATAAAAATACACAATGGAAAGCATTTTCAACAATAACCATCTTTAAATAAAGTGCTTGATTTTAGAAGCAAATAAATTGACTGAACTGTCCATCAGCTTTAAGTTCAAATGTTTGTTCGATGGCTTTATCTGTAATCGTAAAATACTGGCAACAAAGTTTCAGTATTTAACTGTAACTTTACACTTTAGCTATTATAACAGTACTGTATTGTATATCGGATTACAATATGTGATAGTAGAATAATTGCGTTTTATGTTTATTTTATGTTTTACAACATTTGATTACAAAGGGTAATCCAATCAGCTACTTTTATTTTTAATTTTCCAAACCTCAACGTATTGAAAATACAAGAATGGCTATATAAAATGATATTGCTGTAGTGAAAACAAATAAATTGAAAGATATAGAAATATTCATTTGAAATAGTTAAGGTATAGTTTAGTACAACACTATGATATTTCTGCATGGTGCAGTCATCAGACGGTGTCATCTTTACTTAATTCTTTGGCAATGGAACTTGCTGTGTTGCAAAATATATTTTGCAAAACAGCGAGTTTCATTGCAAGACATCTTTTTTTTAGCAATGGGGCCATGTTGTAACGTAATATTGCATGAAATAACCACCTCAATGAAGACCCTACAATATATTCCACAAATCTTTAAGTCCTCCTCCCATGAGCTGCTATGGGACAGTGACTACAAGTTCAACTCAGCTTTCCCCTTTTCCGCATTACACAGGGGGACTTGTGGACGGAGCTTAGGATGCCACATGAGGATGAAAGGAATGTGCCTAAAGAAACAAGATTAATTTACATAAACTAAACCAAAACAATATCACACCCAGCACCTGAAGTAACTTAAAGAACAGTCCAAACAAGTCATGACTTTTCTTCACTAACAGTGAATGGATATATGTAACAACGAGAGAAATAAACGCTGCGCAACGTGCTAAAAATCATTTTATCCAAGATAAACTTATTGTAATAAATGCAGCAATTAGAATGGGGTTTTTTAAGACAAAATGATAAAATCCTCCATAAAATAGAAAGTGTTCAGTAGTTAGTACTTGGGAATCTCTCATTTGGCATTAAACAGAAGTGGGATCTTGAATAGAAAAGCAGGAAGTTAATTTAGTGCTAAAAAAAAGTGTTCTCAAGCCATGGAATTATATTCTTTAGGTTACCATTGTACACCTTAATCAACCTTTGTTTTCTGCTGGATTGGCACTGTTAATTTGAAAAAAAAAGTAAATGATCATATCACATTTTAATGTTATATAATCATCAAAACGTTTAATTTATATTGTTAACTGCAAGAAAATACCCACGACTGTTGAGGTTTCATCAAATAACTTGTTTAAAACCGATGGCAACCGTAATAATCATAATCTGTAAGAATACCAGTTGGTAACAGTGATACAGTGACTTTCCAAGTCTAAAGAGCCCACCTCGAAACCTCTTCATGCAATAGAGAATAAAAGAGAAAATAATGAAAATGCAATGAGCTGAGCTCTAATGCTGATACCAGGTAATGAAGATAAAGAGTAACCCTCTGTAATAAGATGAGATGCAAAGTGAGAGTTATGTGCAGAAATTAGTCAATAGTCATGGGAACATAATTTAAGTGGTGCTTCATGTATGCTTCAGCAATAAAAATGCGGGAAAGCTGCTTTTCACTCACAAATCATCACGTCTCAGTGGTGTCATTATGGCTTTCTTAAGTTGATTTCATTGTCTTGATGCTTGTTAAAGCACAAATCAATTACTGACAACTGAAAAAGGGAATCAAGCCATGATTAATTCCCTGTTATTTGAATCACACTTAAGCAGTATTGTTTGTCGCCTGCTATAATAATGAAATTAAGTTTGAACAACCATTTGTGCAGAGAGATATTGTTATCAACCTTTATGAAGCTTGCAATGTCTTATTTTACAAACTTCACCTACATTCTGCTGGCACGCCAAGTCTATGTGTACAAACAGCGATGCACAACCCACTCTGTCTGTCTATCAAACTTGATCTAAGCTTTATGTTGTGTGTAAAAATGTGTACATTAAATTGTCATCAAACATTTTATTACTCATGTAAAAAAAGAAAAGAAAACAGTTTGCTGCTACAAACATCCTCAACTCGCAATCAACGTTTTTGCAATCTGTCTCGTTAAAGTTAAACTAAACTAATTGTTTTCAGTCATGTTGTTCATTAGCTTTAATTTACATCTTTCTATTTAAAATAGGGAAATTGTAAGGCTTTCCTCTCGTCGAGCTCAAATCCAACATTGGAATGAATCATTTAAATGTGGTAAGGCTGTTTGCAACAAACTGCAGTAAGGCGGCAATGTGACGGAAATCTTTTCTCAAACAGAATCAAATCAAAGCAAACTTTATTTGATGTTTAAAAGGGGCTCTCTGGAGAATCTATTAAGAACCACAATCACAAGCCAGAGGGTATGAATTCATACATTGAAATGACATGTCTGTATGTTGTTCTCCCAATACTATGATTCTATTTGTGTTCCTACTCCAAGATTAACTCTCTGTTTATTTTTACAGCATATCTAAGCAACTGGCCTTTCACAAGCTGATTCTGAGATTAAGGGGGTAAAAACATAAATGCATATCACACATTCAATCACATTTGGTAGGTATTAAATTCAATTTTAAAACTCTAAATTAAAATTAAAATAAATTAGTGATATATATGTTGGAGAACCTTTCTAATACTGGCACATATCATCACATGTTAACCCCCAAAGGGTTTGCAACATCATTCATCTTTCCAACACACAAGTAATATATCATTCAAAGTGGCTTCTTTTCAATAATGCATACTCACACTCAAACATAGAATTTTGGCCCAAGGGATCAAATGACGTACTCGTGCTCAACCAAGCCCAGTGGGAGTTCTGGTATTCACATCTCATTTTTCAGAAGTAAAGCACTGACTGTGTCATTGCATAATTAGTTTAATAATACATTATTGTCATTTTTTTCAATGTTCAATTGTGATTTGCAATGGCTTTCATTTTCAAGCATGAAAAAGTGTCCATTTTATCGCAACCATTTTGACATAGCAGGGTTAGCATAGGTGTCAGCTAACATGATCACATTCTGTTCAGTTTGTCACAGCAATTTCAGTGTCACACCATGCATGCATTAATGTGTGCAGTGTACTGTTTTGAGTTAAGTTAAGACCCAAACTATTTGCTCTGCTGAACTGTAAACTGAGAAAATGCATTGAGAAACATTTAGAACCAAAGACTTTGCATATACAGATACTGAAAACAAACAGAAAAGCTGAATGCTGTATTCAATTGTAAAGTTATGGCAGATGTCCGAATTGGTTACCTCAGATATGGAACTATGCAACTTCTATGTAAGTAAAACATATTAATCACTGAATGTGCTTTTGTAGAGAGGGTGAATAAGAGTGAATGCAGATCAAATGTGTGTTGATTTAGACCAATCAGTCACATCCACTGCATTATTTAATTTCCGTTCAATCCTGCAATACAGTGACTCATCTTTTATTAGAATACGTGGCTAACACTTTGTTCCTTAATAATGTTCTCATGCAGCTATTCTACATGATATATTCCATGGCAATTCCTTTAGTACAAGTACTAGAAAGGGTCTTATGCTCATACACAGTGTGAAGGTCGCGGTGATCGATGAGCTTGCTTTTGCTTCTTGTTTTTTTCCCCCTCCCCTGGTTAATATTTTTCTCTAACATAAGCCAAGCTGTAGACCTTAACGTAACCATCATTTATTCTGCAAGCAGAAACGGCCACAATATTTAAAAATGTCTGAGAAATAATATGCATTGGCTAATAATTTAAATACACAACTTTTACAATGGACATGCATTCACTTTAGAATAAGATCTATAATAATATTATGTGAATGATAAAATCCCTCATATCTGTCATTAAATGTACTGGTCTGTCTAATCAACAAAAGAAAAAAAAATGTGCTGTACAATTTTGTTTAGCTAAATTAAACTCTTTCAAATAAATTGATAAACCGACAATTTAGAAAATTCACCTCTAATAATTCCCTCGCACTGATTACTATTCTTTAGTTTCGATGTGCAGCTGTCTATACTTTAGTGATGGAATTACTTATAATGAGGACCTGACCTCATCAAAAAGGAGCAACACATTCTCAGCAGTATTACCAGAGGAGGTGATACACATATGAAATTGTAATTGCTCTTTAAGAGCCTCTGTGAACATCCCCCATCATTTCCATCCTCCGGTGGTGTCCCCTGGAAGGCCTTTTAATAATTCCAGCATAGATCAGTTTCCAAAACAATCATGGCCCTTCGTGACCATTTTCTATCTTAATAACAGTACAAATATTGTGGCTTTACAAAGTTACTACTACTACTACGGAGATAACAGTGTTTTTAATTTGCACCACAATTTTCAACAAAGGAACAAGAGGAACTTAATATTTGTAACCCTGGTTCACTCATGACTAGATTCAATGAACATACCAATTGATGGCTCAATCTTAAATTAGAGATCTTAGATAAAATATGAAAAAAGAAATATTAATAGATCACATTTTCTCTTGTCTTGATGGAAATAGGTTTGTTTGTTATTTGTTTCTATAGGAAACAATAGCTTTGTATTATAATATCATCTAAAACAACACCACTAATTGTAACAAAAACGAACAATGCAGGGAACTATGTTTTTACTGTGTCCAAACCAGATTGCTATAAGTGGAGTTATACAAATGAGTCGGTATAGAGATGCTCCCTCTAGGGATCGGTATGGATGTGGCAAGTGAAGTACAAGTTGGTAGCGCATCACTCATACCACTTCAGAATAAAGCCTCGGACAAACTCGGTTCCCTTGAGAATATTTAGAAGCATATGAGGAGTCTGCACAGTAAAACATGTAAAATGAAAAAAGAATATTAACACAAAGGCACTTGAGCTTTAATTTCTCTGTACACTTGAGGATTAGTTCAAATTACACAATTGCTAAACTCAAAAGTCAAAAAATGTAATATTCTTCAGTGTGGAAAAGCCAACTGGAATCAGGAAATGTCTTTAGAAACTATAAGAGAAGACAATAAAAAAGAGAGAAGATAACTTTGAGAGAGACTAAAATGTATAAGTGTAATCTAGAATATCTTATATTCTATTTGAAAGAAAAGTCTCTAAAATTGAGTCCCACTTATCAACTGTAATTTATTCTGGAAATAAACAACAGAATGTTCATAAACTGTGTTTTGGAAGTAGTTTTTGATTTTATTAGTTGATCATTCCTGAGTCATGAGTTGGTGCATGTCAGCTATGACTGGATTGATGGAATAATATCCAATATCCAAAGTCTAAAGTCTAATGAATGTCTTTGATTTTTAATTACTCTTCAAAATTCCAACACTGTGCAGAAATAAAGGAAAGTTTAAGCAATGGAATGGAGAGGGTCACCTTCAGAGCTTGTCTAATCAAGTTCATCTATCCCACAACTAATTTACTTCAAATAAAGATAAGGAAAACTTTCTCTCAATTAACTTCAAAACCATGAATAATGGATAATGAAGTGAGAGCATCATTGTTAAACTCGTTTAAGGTATAAAGGTCCTTTGTATGTGATTTGGCTGAATCTAACAGTGATATAGGAGATTGTAACCAACTGAAGCCACTCCCATGCACCAAGCCTGTCGGCAGACTTTGGTGGCAAACCCCAAGGAACAAATTGTGAACTGGCTGACAAGGAGCTACGCACTGGCCCTTTAAGATCGACATATATATATATATATATATATATATATATATATATATATATATATATATATATATATATATATATATATATATATATATATATATATATATATATATAGAGAGAGAGAGAGAGAGAGAGAGAGAGAGAGAGAGAGGTTTTTTTTGCAACAAAAGTTGTTGATTAGGATGTAAGTGTTAAAACCAATAGGATCATTAGCACGTATTAACAATGAGCAATGAGCACCACTCTGGATCAGGGACCGACCGAACTGTACACATTTTCAAAATGAGTGTTTACTCAAAATGTCAATAATCAACCACTTTTGGATTGAGCAGGGAAGGGGTGACTATAAAAAGCAACTATAATAACAACACATTGCATACAATAATCACAGAAAACTGCTCTTTTGAACTATGAGTTCATTATTAATTGGAAGTGAATATTATTATAAATGAACAAAGCATGTATTAAACCAACCTGACTGTAGTCATGGTGGAAAATCTATAATCAGCATAGCTTAGCAGCATTGCAGCAGCAATATGCACATGCCATTATATGCCATTATGCACCAGAACATTGAATGGGACTCAATGGCTCGTAAAATACACAATAAAATGTTAATAGCACAGTTCAATTTAAAACACAACAGACATGGTTGCAAAAACACAATTACTTATCTCTGCCCTCCTGGGGTTCCCATGGCTTGTGACCAGTGAGGCATCAGGGTTGTGGGTTGAACCACTTTGCACACTCAAGTGAGATTTTGACACCTAATGGGGGGTGGGAAGGATTTCACCATCTATACTTTCAAAATGACATGCAGACCTTTGTCATTGTTTCAACTAGATGGTGAAGTCCCCAAATGTGCCCTAATTTAACCTATGAACTTCTGATGTGACAATTTAAAGTTTGGTTTGTCAGGCCAGCTGCTCAAGAGTATGAATATTTTATAATATTGAAATGTCGTCAAAGTACTGTTTCATCAGCTTATCTATGCAAAATTAACCAGCCACCTTGCCAAATAGGTAGTACAGTAAATGTACTATTATATGAAAAAATATAGGTTCTCATTTGTCAAAATGTATTGCTAAGGTGACTAAATATGTAAATATGTATTTACACTATTATCAAGCATGACAACCTCTACTGCTGAATTGTTACTTTTGAGATAGCACATAAAGCTTGGGACCATACATGGAGTAATAACTGTCTCACCACTTTACTTTCATTAAAAGTGAAATTGAAATAATCTTTTATAGTCCAAAACATTTTAATCAAGTGATGTGCCTACACAATCGAAACATTTTATTTTGGTTCAACAAAGTTGTAAGCCGTGGATACCATTTTAAAGGCATGTTTGGTAGAGTACGTTTGGTCAGTATGCTGCTGGACTGGGAGCCAAAGAAACATCGGAGCAGAGAGGTAATATTTCACGGTTCAGTTTTGTCTGGTGGCAGTTATCAGCAGCTGCCAATCTGGTAATTGCTGCTCGGGGCCCAGCGCTTCAAGTCTGCACTGACAGCCCAATTCAAGCTGCTGCCTGCTAGCTCCTAGCTGGTGCTGTAAACCTAGCTTTTCTATCATATCATGCTACAGATTGCTTGTTTCAGGGTGCTTTCGTGGGCTAGTCTTGCGTTTTAGAGGTTTTCCTTATTGCAGGTACCTGCGTTAGGTTTAACCCGAAGCTGCTCGTTACTGCCATGAGCAGAACATTGTGCCTCAAAATGCACAGCAGAGTGCAGCTGACCGACGTTTCTGTGTGTTTGTAAAGTGGGAAACAAGCTAACGGTGCCGGGGTCTGTGAAGGAGTATTGAGGGGAAAAGATTGCCAAGGAGGGCAGCAGAAACATGATAGGAATTTTCTTTGATTTAAGACCCGGTGTTCCTCTTCGAGGAGTTGTGGCTGTGTTGTGTACAATCAACACGCTCTGTCACTTAGCCACAAGATAACTGATTGTTCCACTCCCTTCATAACCAGAAGCTATCAGTCTGGAACTTCTTCTTGTATCTTTCCTGTCGTCTCTCAAGTAAATTACAGCTCAGCAGTTCCACATAGCTTGATGTTCCTCCTCTGACCTCCATCTCTCGTTCTCCTTTGCCCTTCACTTCTCTTCTCTAAATGATTAAATTTCCTTTGCAGATAGTGTGCAAAATTAGGCCCTTAACCCATCGCAAATGGGGTTTGTATGGAGTGTCGTTATCATAATTCAAATGTTGCTTTTTAAACTCTGTGTCTCTTGATCTTGGTATTGACAAGAATAGTAAATAGCAAGATGTACATGTTAAATACCTAAAACGGCGTGAAGATGGACAACATGACAGCTCCACAAAAGTGAAGCCAAAAGCATTATGATAGCTTCCTGGTGGTGGCTGCATGCTGTGCAGGTCATGAACCCCACATCCAGGACTCCAGCAGGGAGGAGAGTAAGTACCAGGCGACTTCCTAACCAGTTCCTTATCGCCGCGTTCGGGGTGTAACTTCCTTCAGTATTCAGTACAGTTTCTTCACAGGGTATCCTGCAATCAGAAACAGCCGTTGATGCTCTTACGAGGCCCCAGCCGGCTTACTTTTTTGTTATAGTTTACGAAAAGTGTCAATGCCTTGCCGCCTTATGCGGACACTAAATGTCGGAACAGTGTGCATTAGTTTAAAACCAAGGTTGGCTGCAGTCCCGCCGGCTTAACTACCAAAAGGCACATGGTTCATAATGTGCGTCTGTGTCCCTCCTCCAGCTACTTCTGGCTATTGTTGATTTTAGAATAAATGCTCAAGTATTTGTTGGAAAGCAGTCTGTATGCTGTAACTCGCACAACAATTTCCCATAAAAACTTTAGCGCTAACTAAGATGGGCTAAGCAGGGTGTTACATGAAAAGCAGGTTATTTGGGCCTTCTTTACATCAATGTTTTTCAAAACAGAGTGCAGATCTTTACAAATGTGTTGACTAGAGGTGGTTTTGTTCGGCCTGCAAGGAACAACGAGGTGTTGGCTACGGGTGATTAAATTGCACCATCCTAGTCTCATCAGAGACACCATGGCCAGAAATAGAAGGCTCAAAGTGAATTAATTACGTGTGTGTCACATATCTGTAGATTAGAAAGAAGACAACTCATCTTGCAGGGTCTAACAAGAAAATGGTAATAATTAGTCCCATAGGAAAAGATCCATCAAAATATGAGTGCAGGGAACATTCAGTACTTTGAGCCGTGATTTAAACGTAATGGCAGCATGATTTTAATTTGTGATTGGCATTGGTGAGGATTTTGAAAATAGACACAACTTGCCACAGTAATTTAATCATTGAATTGAGATTATTTGCTGAGAAGAAACAACAGCTGAGTTGTTTCATTACTATCCCACCTGAATCAAAGGTATTCTCACTTTAACATTCCTTGGTTAAGTATTAATAAATGGCTACCCCCTTTTCGGGAAAGTTATAGTTCAATATACAAATTAGAAGAATTATTGGATGACACATTCTTCTTTTAAAGGAGAATATATTAATCTATAAGGAGGTCAGCTCTATTATATCACAGGGATCACTAATTCCTAATATTCAATTTCTTTTCTGAACCTAATAATTTTTGCCAAAATTCAACTTCTGCTTTCAGATATGAACATTCGAATAATAGCTGATGCTCTCACTGATTTAATTTCATATATATTTAATTTAGTTTGCTTTTGTGTGAGCTGTTCATATTGGCGTTACAGGGGAGTTTCTGGGAGGATATATCATACAATTATGTGAATAGTGTCACTGTGGACAAGTAATCAGGAGACAACCCGAGTTGGTTTATTTAACAAGATGACGAGCAAAAATCTAAATGTCAGTTAATTAGGATGATAAACCACTCTCAGGAAAACCCTGAGGAAAACCCTGAGGCAGGTTGAAGCCTGACAACATTATATTTATTATTCTTGTCCAGGTGTGCAGCTTGTCTGGTTGCAATTGAAGCGTGCCATGGTGCACCCTGCTGTTCAAAGGGCCAATTCTTTAACAGTTCTTGACAGTCCGGGATACAGATGTTGTGCCTCGAGTACCCCAGCAGACCATTACGATCACCGGGTTCTGCTTCCAGTTACATGTCAGAGTAAAAGAAATAAACCAATAAACAGTGGCATTGTTGATGTCATTGCAGGACTGCTTGACATTTCAGATAGCTTAAATTTGTCTTTAATTTCCCCGCCTGGTTTTACCAGAAGATCCGGCTATTTTTCAATGTTTCCTGGATAACATTAAAATTACACTTTTTACTCAAACCAGCACTGCACGATTTATTTCATATCACCCCACCTGAGTCTACATGGGTTGTTGGATAAAGAGGCTGCCGCGCTGTGAAATGATCCATCTGCAGGTATCTCTGTGTGCATCACAGCCATCCTCTCACTCATTTTCTCCTCCGCTCCCCAGATGAGGAAAAAGCGCCTCATTTATTCAAGCATCAAAGTCATTGCCTTTTTTTCCCATGTGACATAGCTTCCCTGGGGAAGTCTGTCTTTCCCCTTAAGTCCCAACCAAACAGGCTTTGATGGAATCTGTGTGTATCACATGAGTCGACTATATTCCACTGAGGGAAATATGCATTCTCTGTAGCACCAGCTGTGATATAAAACCAAAAGAACTGGACACCATAATAGTCCTCATTGAAATGCTAAAAGATGCTTTTGCAGATTTTTGCTGAATTATGACTGTATTAAAAGCCATATCAGACATCATATCGTATCAGTGTGAACCTTCAATCCAAAGCAGAAATTCACACTCAATATTTTAATGTTACTAACACTTTCTGTGTATCTTTAGTGTTCAAACCTTTTGCCTAGAAACACTAGTCTTGAAGAGTATTGAATGGTACATGAATGGATTCTCCCTGACGTACAAAGAAACACATTTGATTGATTTTGCATGTTTTTGGATTTAATAACATCTCTAAGATTTATTGCTGGGCCGCTCGCCAAAGACATCTGAGAACTACCCACTACGAAGCGATCTCCAGGAAGAGGCTTTTGTCTGGCCAGGAACCGGAGATGTTTGCAACATTGCTTTGTTTAAGTTAACTGTACAATTCACAGTGTTTTTTGTATTTTGTGGACCTCAAAGCCTCTTTGGTTTTGTGGAACAGAACTGTTGTACTTGTTGCAGATGGGGAGGATTTACTTTGTATTCCTCCCACTTCTTCTTCTTATCCTCTTCTTTTCTTTTCTTCTTTTCACATGCACAAACCCTCACACACATATAAACACCGTTACACTCATTTCATACAGAATTGGTTTGTGAGTTTAGCCCTTCGGTGTCTTACTCCTCTGTTAAAGTAATTGTTGCTTTACTGCTATTGACTCTGATCACTCAGTCTGCCATCTTGTTCTCTCTCGCTCTCCTTTGTTTTCACACCCTGGTTTTTGTTAATTTACATTATTGTTTTTATTATAGTATTGATTATTAAACAAACTCTGTTGTATTGTATTGTTTTCTTTAATATGTGTTGTATTAATATTAGTAGGTAATTGCCTGTGCCATGATAAAGCTTCCATTGTTCACTCTGAATGTGAACATTCGGTGCTATTTGGCTATTGACATTGTGACTGTACACTAATTGTGAATTTATTCCACTGTTTTTTTTCTGGTTTGTTGGTCCCTTATCACAGGGCAGTCCCGTTATAGTGAATACATGTTTGTAATCCTTTTGTAATCAAATATTGCATTAAGGCCAATCATTTAAGGTGGATTCTTGCCTATAAGCGAAAAAGCTCTTACATTTTCTTGGTTCTTGTTGTTCTGGTTCTATACCCTCTTGATAGAATCTACTTATTTTATTTTACTTATTTTATAAAAGCATCAGCAAAAGGATAAATCAAACATATTCCAAACCCTATATTTCCTGCACATACACTGTGTACGTTTTGGAAAGATCCATTATATCCTTGTGGTTTTCCCTTTATGCTCCGACAGTCACATAAGATTCCCTTGTCTGAAATTTGTCCTCAATTAAGCGGGACATCTTGGTGCCTCATGTGTGCATTGCTGCGCTAGAATCCAGTATTCTCCACTGCGGTAAGCCATGTAATGCTTCGACGTATTGGTACCTAAATGAGTTATTTGTAGCAGTTCGGACAGGTTCATCTCATTGTACCAGGTATCAGGTACTGATGTAAGTATTTACAATGATCACTTGGAAAACAATACCGGGGAGAGGACACTCATAAACACTCAGCTGTCATCAAGAAAGTTGAACTCCTTTGCCTATGTTTGCATATATTATGAACAAATTAGAGCAGTTCATCAGCCAATAATGGACACTCAAAGGGGAAGAATGAATCTGAGTGTTATGGAAATTTAGATTACAATTTACATTTAAAAAACAATTTCATGTGCAAGTTTAGTCTGTAGACTGACTCTATTTGAACAGGAACCCACACCATTGTTGGTAAGTCCTCCATCGGACTTAAATGGCGTTGTGTTGAATTCTCTTTTGCCAAACTTCCCACACTATACCTACTACCAAAATTTAATTTAAAAAGTGAACCGCTCTTCTGCTTGAGTCACAGAGAAGCATAGGATTTTAAGTCCCTCTTGATGATGCCCTGATGCCAGTGCCCTCCCCCCCCACTCCCGAAAAAATTACAATAAACCGTTTGGATCTGGACTTCATCCACTTGCAGCCAGAAAAAGATAAACGAATTGGATAGACATCCAAAGAGCAGTTATGGAGCATAAGCCCTCTTAAGTGGTGATTTATTGTCAGAATTAAATTCATCAACGATGTCATACTCAATATAGAACATGTCAAATAACAGTTTTAATGGAATTATTCCAAAGAGTTCGGAAAGCAAGCGTCACTCACTGCTTCGAATGGAAAATGTGTGAGTTGAAAGAGAAAGCAACATTTGAGCTATGCTCTTGTACAAATGATGGGCCCCACCTTTCTCCAGAAGTTTATAGGTACATTTGCAAACTTAACGTTATCATCAATGCAAACGTGCAGATGGCGCTCGCTGTGATACTTCAGTTTACGTTGTATTTACCAGACCCGCAGATCCTTTCAGCTTGTCGCCGTCCGGCTGGGATCACTGCTGTGATTTCACCAGGAGTCATATGGGAGGAAACCCGCACTCTGGTTTACACCTGCTTTTAAGAAGCGGAGAATTTTCACCACCAAAAGGAGGCGGGATATCACAGTCGTTTTGTGTTCATACCGCGGAAAACATAATTAGGCGCACTTTTACGCATCCCCTCCCATCTCTTTATGGGAAACTTCTACTTGTAAAATCTGTGATATTAATGCAGACTTTGTGTTTGGAGTTTAATTGATTTGATTTTTTTCCTTGCCGGTTGACTTTGTAGTGTGATTAGTTCCAAGTAAAGCAAAGACTTCTTCAGCGACTTTTGGAAATGGGAGCCCCTGCTTAACATTCCCTTGAGCTGTGTTGTCTGTCAGTGGGAACATCAAAACTGTCACTCAGAAGGTGAGGTGAGACATCGGAGATTTCACCGTTCACTCACTAGCAAACGATGAAGGATGCTCCTTCCCAAACTACCCACATTCATCCTAAAACTACATCTGTAGCTACTAATTGAATGAAATTGTGCTTGTATATTCATCATTTTTATCATATTTATATTCAACCTTTTCATTTTTTTTATTTCAAAAATTCTCTTGCAACACCAAAACGACAATTTCCCTACTGCATGCTGAGGTGTTGTTAAGAACAAATGTTCAAATGTTCTGACGCCTTTTGCATTTTCTCTGTTTTGGACTCATGTTTCTTCTCAGCATGCTTTCCATCACCTCGATCCTGGCCCGAAACTAATGTCTCTTCAACCTGGGTTTGGCCAGTGCACACACCCTCTCAATCTTCTGTCCATTATTGATGGTGTTTCCTTCTTTTATCACTCTTCCCCCGAACCTCCAGCCCTATTCATGCGGTATAAACAAATGCACCGACGGTTGTATTTCAGTATTCCTGCGGGAATGAATTCCAACGCACACATATCAAGATGAAGAAGGCTTGTGTGACGGTTACTCAGTTTGAAATACCCGACAGTATTGTCTTCCTCCAGGACAATATTATCTGGGTGTAAGCTTCGTTATTGAAAGATGGAGCTTAATGAAAATGTGTGAATGTGTTTGTGTGTGTTTGTGCATGTGTACTGTATGTGAAGTTCAATCCAGGAAAAGGACTCCTGTGGTGTATTTCTTTCCAAAGGCAACACCAGCATGCACACTGTGACTTCAGTGGAGGTTTATTGGAGCCTGGATTTAAGTCCGATAACACAGCTATTTTCTATCCTCATCATGCTGAGGAGACCACTTCTTTCCTCTCCCCTTACTGTAATTCACTGCCAGTTTCAATTAAGAAACATAATTACCTTTCTCCCTCACCGGTAAAATGAGTCCATTAATGTTGATAAAAGATGACACTGATAGTTGTTTCCAGAATTTATTTTAAACACAATTAACTGCCAGCTTTTTTGTAAAAAATAAAAAGATTGCATTTCTCTCTTTTCTACCTACATTCATCCACACTAACTGAAATAAGTATCTATTTAAGATGAAAATGCAAACAGAAAAACTGCAGTGGACACAATTTGGCCGATTCATTAGAATGGAGGGTGGTTTCCAGTCTTTTAAGTATGCTTGATATTGTGAAAGGCTGGTGGGATAGTTACAAGAATTTGACCTTTCTTTCCAAAGTAGGAGTCGCATATTTGCAAGCAACCATCAATGAAACCTTCACAAGTAGGTAAAGCAAGCTTTTATTTACCGGAACTTCAAAGCAAATTTGCATAGAGCTACAATGGCGTCTCTTTTTTCATCTGGCTAAAAAACAAAACACCCTCACTTTCAAAATCAGCACAGCTCAAGTAAGAAGAAACTGCATACAAAGATAGATCAGAAGATATATTTATATATATATATATATAGGAGATATAGCCAGCAACAAGAGAGAACATTTTCTTTGAAGTATCATAAAAAAGCTATATATGACCTAAAATGTGAGTTATTTCTTATGTAGATCATTTAAGTGTAATATCTTCTTTATTATTTTATAGCAATATTAAAAATATAAATATCTTTAAATTGATATTTAGAAAAAGAGTTTGACAATAGCGATGGTTCTTTAGTTGGATTACAGTTAGTCTGGTGTTATTACAAAGAGCGTTGGTGCAGATGTATCATAGTCTTAATTTGGGTGCTGAATCAGTAAGTGACATATGTAAAAGCTTAGATTCTTGGCTAAGCTTTTAAATATTTTTTTTCTGTTTCCAAACACCTATCCTTTTCACTGTATCTGCAGAATCTGATGATGGAGAAAGGTCTCTTTATTGAAACGAAGGGGGTCATGTGTCTTCCTTTCCTTAAGGCAGAGTTGGCATATGCCTGTGTGACTCATTAATCTGTTAGATTGGAACAGTCAGAACATTTGAGAGCCATGTCCCTTGCTCGCTCCGTGTTATTCCTTTGATGAAACCGCTTCTTGGGATCCAGAGGGACCAAGACAGGCTATAACTTGTGTTTTGAATTACAAGGATTCCATTTTGCAGGTTGCACAGTGCATGGTGCATCCGTCTGTGCTATTTGCATCAAAATCATCGAGTTTAGTTTGTCGCAATCATTCCTGAATCCAAAGGGAGAATTTGCTTGGCTAGGTCCCTATTTTGGGTCTGTAACACTTGTGCAAGGTATCCACCAGTGTATTGCAAGGCAGCTGCCAAGCCTAAATTGACTCCCCAAAGCATAGGATATTTGATTTTAAAATGTGCTAAAATGTGTTAGACAAGTAGGGAACTCCTTTGAGGAATAACTCAGATAGTGTGTTCAACGTTAGTGAGATCGCCGCTGGCGAGGGCTGACCCCATGACCCCTGTAACCACCTCCTACAACCTGCCATGTCTACTTCACAATCAAATAAGGAAGATAGTCTTTCCCAGTCAGCGATGCATAAAGGAGGATGTGAACCTTTGTTGGCTTTGCTTGAGTTTTGGGGAAAAAAACTTTCCAAAAGGTCTTGCAACCTGAAATTTATCCTGGTTGGGGGCAAGTGCACCCGAAGCAAAACCTCACTCCTCACCAGGCTTGTCATAGCCTTGTGTGAACAGTATAATGTTGTAATCCTACAACAATAATCATGGATGTTGCATCGCTAAGCACAATGTTACTTAAACATTTTGATCTGTGGGGGATTCCTGAAAAAATAACTCATTGATTAGTCTTGGCCTCTTGCCATTTAGGCAGCTGAAAATGCACCCACAGCACAGACAGCAACTATCCGCTATTTGTCCCAAGTGCTCTCATCTGCTGAGATGCTCAAAGCCAGTTTGCATTTAGTCACTGTCCGAAGGAGAGATGCCAGTAAAATGCACTTGTCATGACACAGAAACTAAAGACTCGCTGAAGAAGCTGGACTAGCAGACACAGGCGATGGAGATGTGGTCGCTGGACTTTGACCCGGGACAATAAGCCCCCGGACACGATGGGTAGCAAAGAGCTGTTGAAAGCTGGAGGTGAGTTCAGCTGCTCTCCTCAGAATGCTTAAATCTGTCCTCCTACCAAACAGTAGCAGCCAGTTGTGAGTGTTCTATCTCTGCTGGGTCCTTTTAGGCCTGATTGCCGCTGTGCGCCTGAGACACTGACTCAAGCACTGAGAAAAGGCCGTGGTCGGCAGTTTTTCAAAACAGTTAACACACAGCCACCAACAAAAAGAGAGAGAGAGAGATGAGAGGAAGACGGAGAGGGAATGGAACAGAACTTCATTAATTTGCCAGGCTGAAACTGACAAACTGCAACTTGTGTAGCAAGTTGACAGTCAATTAAACCACATTTTCTCCAAGGTGTAGCTTTTACACATAAATCCCAACCAGACAAGTTATTCAGATAATATAACATCAGTCTAGCAGGTGGCAGGATTCAGCAGACTCTGCTGTATGACGTGAAAACATACAGGTACAGTTATTAAGCGATTATGCAACCTTTGAAGGAATGTACAAACACATGAGTAAACACTGTAAATGGTTTTAAAGTTCGCCAAGTGAGGCAACGGACTGTGCTTTTTTTGTAAAAAAAAAAAGATAATAATTGATATTTGCTTTGCATCTTTCGTTGTGGGCAGTATTCTGTCTAAAAGTAGATGCTTGGATCTTGTCGAATTATATATTTCATTCACTGCAAAAGGCTCTAATGCAGTTTTGGTGATGATGCACTACGAATACAGAGTGACCATGTCTCAGAACGTGTTGAAATGCACAGTAGCATGCCGTGTGCAGACAGAGAAGGCCGGAGTCGTGCAGCTATGTATACTAATGCCACTGAGCTCCCAATTAAGAGCCCGTCTAGAGGGGGGTTGGCAAATACTAAATAATACTGCAATTACAATGTTGTTTCTTGCTGGATCTTTACCATGCTGCGTTCATTTCTGTGTTTCAACTGAGAGCAAAAAAATCATCAGTCTTAAGGAGCTGCACCTGCTCTTTAGCACACTTTGTTTTTATTTCTGTGTTCCTTGCTTTTTCACAAAACCAAAGCACAGAGTGTAAATACGTTATTGGCTTATTTCACGGAGAGTAAAATCCGATCCCCATATTTACAGAGGTGTCTATCTATTCTAGTATGATAGAGAAGAGTAATAGCCCACGTTGAGCTGCTAGCATCATCGGTATCATCCTGCTTTCATGTTCACTCATAAACCTGCTCAAGCATCAATTTGAAAGGCCTTGAGTCTTCCCTTCAGGCATTATACATCACCGATCTATTTTAAAATACTTAGTAACAAGTCTGCAGCATATGCGTTTCTTGTATGCTATGATTATTGTTTTGATGGAAGGGATGACGGGGAGGTCATTTGTTGTAGGAGAAGAGATTAGACTCCACTATTTGACAGGTGAATCAGTGTGGACTCAGGACAACCCCGGAACCTCTTTCACCATTTTCCCACACCAAACAATCTTCATTTTTGGTATTTATCATTTGTCACCAGTCTGTCTATGGATTCCCGACAAGTCCATTAAGTAAGAGACACCGTAATGGCTCTCTGATGGAGAATCCCTTGTCTGATGAGAAAGGTGAAAAAGATTAAAAGCGTAACATCACTTTGACCTTTGGGTCTATATTCAATCACTGGTAGCTGAAGTAGGCCTCATATCTCCCCAAGACCATGAACTACCATTCTAAAAAGTACAAAGTCATTTCTTTCTGTCAGGATATACAGTAGTGTTCTGATGTGTAAAAATCCCTTTTTATGTTACTGGTGAAAATATAAATCAATACAACATATATAAATATAATATATAAAAAAACTTCTGATCATATGATTCATGCTTTGGATTGATCGAAAACATGAATCATATGATCCTCCAGTACCTGTTTCTGATGTAACCACGTTGATATATTTTATATAAATAATTTGACATGGATATTATTTACAACAATATTATGAACGTTTTTGCTTGCGTAAAAGACTATGGCCAAACATAAAAATGAATATCAACTTTTATATGTTGCATCTTTAATCTTAATCACATTTTCATTCATACCTAAAATAAAACACACTTTCACTCCTGGGTCAAAAGTCAGGTCCACTTAGCGAACCCCCTGGAGGACTTAGAACAGAGTGAGATCTGACGAAGAGAAAATGAAGCACAACTGACCGATTACCTCACCTATATTAATGTGTCATACATTTTCAAACTAGTATCAGGAAAAACACACACACACAAACACACACACAGAGTACGTTTTGTGTGACTGATCTGCTTCATAAAAATGCTGCATTTGAACGGCCAGGTAATAGCTCAACCTCGGGGTAAGAGTGGAATCAACTACATTACACTCACCTCTCTGAACTGACCCCTCGCAGCACAGCAGCTCCAGCTGAAAAGCTGACCTGACACACATTACCCAACTATCGGTGCAGCCTTAACTGATGGCTGTGGTTGTTGGCAGGTTGCACAGGTTTCTGCAAACTCTGCACTCACCGAGACCCCGCGATCATCACAGTTAAATATGCATGTCTCACATGGTTCACGACTTGAATAAGATTCAATTTCAGTGGCCAAAGGTTAGCGTTTAAGCGTGCATTCTCACGAAAGAAATGAATCACATTACGTAATATTAACCCTGTAATACGCACACAAGACGTTGATTTAAGAATCAGCTACTGAATACAGCTACTGAAACAGGTTCAAGGCAGACCATTAAAAATCCCCCCAAAGAACATAAAAAACTACTATAACAATGCCTCTCTCTGTAAAACTAAGTTTTCTAATTCCCAGTGTAGATTATGCTTACTGGCCATATTGTTTCCATTTGAAAGAGCCTGTAAGGTACAGAAGTGCAAGGGAGGATTATTCTGTAATTCTTAGGAGTACATTTTTTCGAGTAAATTTGTAAAATGCATTAATAGAGGCTGTTTTGCAAATGCAGTCACTGTGAACATTTTGTTTTAGCAGTGAATTATTTAGATATATATTAAACACAATTGTTTCCGTAGTTATTTTGATCTGTGATATGCCAACTAAACGTGTTTACTGACAGATGTGTTCTAATATAACAAGAGTTGTAATAACTGCTGAAGGCAGAAATATAATCACAAACACAAAACTAGAATCATTCCATAATGTCTAGGTTGTTTGTGGGTGACCTTTCCAAGCTTGGATCATGGGGTTCTTTCATCATCTGAAACATAAAAAGGAGCCAGCTTCTTAACTGAAGTAGATTCAATGATTGTCCTTCTACGTGTCATGGCACTCGGTCGGTGTTTTAGCAGTGAGTATTGAACAGGCCTGGACAAGAGTTCAAATGTTCAATACTACTGACACACAAGATTTCCAGACACTTGATGGAAACTTTAAATATTTAATGCGTTCAAATTGGAGGCATGCATGGAAATGAAATCATGAATACACTTATCTTAAACTGAAATCTGGTCAGCCTAAGATCAACAAGCATGACCCACTGGGAGAGAACAAGGAGAGGGGGGATGCTTCCGCTCACGCTCACGCAGTTTGTATAAAAATAATCATTTATCTTTTAGCAGAATGCATGGTTCAGTACCTGTTGTCTATTGCGTGTGATGTTGGATGTGGCAGTTCTGCTGTGTGAGTGTCTGAGTATGTGCCTTGCTTCCAGAAAGGGTTCACATCAATGTGCATCTCGGTGTCTGTGTATAGGCTCTGAGGAAAGGACTCAGCAGACGGTGACTGAAACGGCTCTCCTCTGAGAATAAAGTAGCTAATAGCAATCCCAGTCCTTAAGTTTTGAGGTTATCCCATTCAATCAGTCGTCTCCACTCCAGCAGACAAATTACTAGGCTGCAAAGAGACCAGGGTAGCCTATTATCAAATGGCAATAGCATCTGAAACCACTGTTCCGTATGCATGTGTTGAGTTTAAGCCATTAGAAATAATACAGTTCAGTGGGGATATTACTTAAAGAAATGTGTTTAAAAAAAAATAGTCAAAAAAGGAATCAGGCAAAAAGCAAGCTTTAAAACTGTGGCGTCTGTGCAATGTGCCAAAGGGAGACTCCTTCTATTCACACTGCTGTGATTTGCTCTGCATCCGAGCCCAAAGTGACTGACACGTACACAGAGCCAGTGCAGCATGCTCAGAGAGCCACAGCTTAGTTCCTGACAGTAGAGACAAAGGTTCTGACAGAACATGACCTCGCAAGGCTTGCACCAGGGAATTTGCAAGTTCTTTAAAAATATACATACATCATAATATAAATATGCTATTTTGTATTTCATATAATACATATGAGTTGCTACCAATGATTATTATTATCTCATGTTAAGGCTCTCACACAGTTATCGTTGTGTTACACAGCTATTGTTGACTGTCTCTCATTTAGGTCCAAGTGCAGTGATGAAATATTACCAAACTGTCAAAAATCACACCACCTTTCACTTTACACTAAGTGTTTGACGTCATAGTTTTACAGTAGGTAAAACTAAATGGATTATACCAGTGTTGAGGATTTTCTTTTCAGATGTGTTATAATGATATTTTTGAAATTGCCATGGGAGCCCACTTCTGCATAAAATGTATTTGACAGAATTTCACTTGATATTCATGACCCGTCTTTTCTCTCATGTACACTGTAAATCTCCTCGGCTCTGCTCCCCGACTGAGGGTCTCTTCCCTGACCTACCAATATTATCGGGATTGACTGTTGGTATTGCAGGGTGTGATGAGCTTTGTGCGACAGCTCTCCTATCGCCTATCCTGCTTCTCTCGGTACCTACCTGATTCTAACACTGTGTGACACGTTTGCCAATGCATAATTCAGAGAGGAACTAATTACCTGACAGCTGGTACAAAGAAATTTCCCCTCTGCCCCAGTGTTGCAGTAGCTCCTCATACTTTGTCAACAACAGAGAAAGTCCTGCTGCCGTGCACACACACTGCAAAGTGAACAGCATTTTTCGTTTTTTAAGATGTTGATTGAATTGGTGTAGTCACACCTGAAGAACATGACAAGTTAACTAAGATAATCTGAATTATAACTATAACCAAGAGGACGAGACCTCAGCAGCGGGGGGGGGGGGGGGGGGGGGGGTTCTCTCACAAAACATTATTTAATTTCATCATAGTTTATATTAATACAATTGTTTGCTGTCTTCGAGGATAGAATACGGGGTGCATGAGTCAATGTATTTCTTCCTAGCTGGAACACATGCTGGAGGCACAAGACCCCTGGAGGTAATGCCACAGCAGTTAGAACTGCGAGGTTCACAGTCTTTATGATCAGGCAGCTCATTTGGATGTTCATCAGTCATGCTCCGGGCAAGTGTTTAGAAACACGTCTCTTCCTCTGTGAAAATGCATGTTTAGTTTGACATTGTATCTAGGTCGTTCCCCAAAACCAAAACAAAGACAATAAAACATTTAAAAAGAGCACTGTTATTTTTTGCCAAATATTTTTGTCTTATATCATTTTTTTTTTTGTATTTAGACAGATTTCCAAATTTATACAACTAATAAATAAATATGCTGTATATGTGTATCTAAAGAGGAAATGTCACATATATTGATACCTAATGCAATGTACCTCATTATTGAATGCAAAATGTGGTAAATAGCAGTCGGGTAAACGCTTTGGGGGTGAATTTGTTGCACTAATTTGAGCCTGATAGATAACTTATTCAAATGTTGACATAATTACAGTTGATATATTTCAAAACAGTCTTGCCTCAAGATTATACATCAGCTCCCCTAAAGAGATTTTGCTGCAGCACTGCCCTCAATTTCTGCATTAACAACTCTGTTAGTTTGTAAACTAAATTCAAAATGAAAGCATTTAAGTCATTAGAAGTTGTTTCGAGCAATACTATAACTTATTATGTGAAAATGTAATAGATAAAAAGACTCTAAGAACTCTAAAGTTTTTCTTTCTCACTCTTTTTCTCTGTCTCCAAGCTATTAAATCACACACAAGATGTGTATTTGATCTATGGATTTGATTGAGCTAAATAGGACTTTACTACCCAGTTTAAAGTATAGTGAGGAGCACAGGCCACGATATCGCAAAACACATGCACAAAGTAATCAAAGAAAAACTGCTCTTTGAAATATTAAAGAACTCTCCCCAGATACAAGCCTCTTACTCTGAGATGTCTCTGTAGCAGTCGACGTGGTACTTCAAATTTATGTATTCAATTCGGGATCTGGAGCTTCTAGCTCGGCCTCAATAAATCCTCCATGGGCAGCGGGAATTCTTTCAATGTGAAGGGAATTTTCATCTGTACAACCGGTAGATGTAGACTTCTTATGGAAGAATTAGTCCTCTTCCTTTGAAGAATGTGCTTCAGCCAACGGAGAATCTTTTGTCCTGCCAGAAAAACGTTGAGCTAGGTTTTAGATAAAAGCTGCTTTTATCAGAATCAGGTGGCATGGAGCTCAAGGTGTTTTGATTATTGTAGTCTCAGGCCACAGGGACCACAATGTTGAGTTTGGGTGATTTAACGTCTCATGGTGGTTTGGTATGACTGCAGAATCAAAGATGTCCCTTTGAGTCCAAACAGACAATATTTCTATTGTCATAAAGTGAACACATCATCGCTGATTGATTTGCTCTTAAGCGCAGACAGAAACATTTCCAGTATATGTTCATTTTTTTGTCCAATTTACGAGGTTTGAGATGGTCATGGTAAATGATGTGGCTTAAGACAAGGTACTCCTTGTTCCTGAATACTGGATGTCTGGCTGATAGCAGTCCAGATTATGATGAAGAGTTAATAAATGAATGAAGTTTCCGTAGTGATCCCTTGCTGGATGTTTCCGACTACACTAAGCCTTTAAGATCTGCATGGACCCATGCGCTACTGGACAAGAGCTGCTTGTAGATGGATCAGATCAATATTGGCCATTGAGTGTTGAGTGACATCAGCTAAATTATTCCACTATAGAAAATAGCATGATAATAGCTATACTCTGTGACGTTTTACATACTGAGGTTAATGCAGGAATAGTGGAATGAGGTGATTGTTATTATTAGCTGGAAGGAAATGTTTAGGGGAAAATTCAAATCTTATGTAACTCATCAAACTCGACGCTCAAGATATTTGCACTTTGTGACTGAATGAAAATTAACATGAATTACTTTAATTGTAGCTAATAATTAAAGTTAATAGGGAAAATAGCAGATAGACCATCTTTCAAATGAACACAGACAGTTTGTATGAGGTCCTAAAGTTGTTCAGACTTTCAAAAACAATTGAACATCGAGGAGTGAGGAAACAACAAATACAAAACTTGGGTTGTGTATTTTAGTTCAGCCAGGCCTCTTTCTTAGTGCCTAATCACTCACACCTAAGTGCCTGATCACCTATGGCTGGATCTCTTTTCAACAATCAATCGAGCTGTACATCTACTTCATGCCCCCTCTTATCACTTGAGGTGTTGCTGGTGCTTCTGGTCTTGTTGTGATTGAGTTTAAGTGAAACTGTGTTTTTTTTAATTGCAACTTGAAACAGCTCCGCTAATCTTTGATCCTTTGTCTTTGTTTTTCTTGGGGACTTTGTTAAGGAAGCTTTAGGTGGTCTCTATTTTTTCTTCTTCTTGTTTTGTGGCTTGTTAGGGCGATTTGTATTTTTATTTGATTGAGTTGAATAATGGCATTTAGAATTGTTCTACTTAGTGCAAGTTCTTTTGTTTGTTTTTTTGGCCATGGAGACCCTGACGCCTTAATTGCTTTTGTTAATGTTGTATCTCTATTTTATATTGAGAGTATATGTGTCACGGTTTGGCTTCGCTTCCTGTTTTAGTTTGAAGTTTCATGTCTCTTGTGGTCCTGGGTTAACTTCACTTCCTGCCTTGTCTTGTGATTGCGTGATTGTCTCCACCTGTGTCCAATCACCTGCACCTCCCTTGTGTATTTAAGCCCTGTGTGCCTGTTGTCCCCTGTCGCGTCATTGTCTATATGTCCCTCGTCGTTGGAGCACGTTATTAGTTTGTTTGTTGGTAAATAAAGAGCACTTTGGATTAAAACCTCTGCGCCTGAGTCCTCCCTGTATCCTGCTCCAACCCGAGACGTGACAATATGTAGTAGAATTAATATATTATTCATTGTTTTCTCTATTGAACAGCTGCACATCAATAAAATGAATGAAGCTATTGTTACTTTAGTACTCTTCTCTGTTGGTCCCATAGGGTAAACCAAAAAATGTTAATCCATGTGCTCATCTAGTAGGAAAAGTCGTAACACGATAATATCTGTTCAAATATTTCTAGCAATCTGTGCCATATTTGTCAACAACCAGCATGAATCCATTATTCATTGTCGGAATTAATATGTGTATATAAACGCTTATATGAATAGATAGTTTGCACTAGTACTCAATAAAGGTCCATGTTGTCAGAAACAATGTCTGGTATCACATGACAATTGTTGTATTCAAATCTTAATGAATAAGCAAGTGAGTCATTTGGATACTAGATGCATTTTTAATGAAATGCTAGAATGACATACACACTAGATCCAACTGACCCAAATTGCATCACCATCAATGATGTCAAAGCACCATAAAATGATGATGATCATAATCCTTTATTGATCCCCCATGGGGACGGGGGGGGATTTGTGTGTTGTAGCAGAAAACAGATAAAATATGAAATATATACAGCAGGATAGTTGTGAGGAGGGGGTCAGCATGAGGGCTGTTGTTGCACAGTCTCAGGCAGTGGGCACAAATGAGGGTCTTATGCGCTTCGTCCTGCTCTTTAGTAGAATGAGCCAATGACTGGATGAGCTGCCCAGCTGCCACAGTGGTGAGAGGGTTCGTCAAGGATGGCTCTGGGTTTGACTCTCATCCTCCTCTCAATCATTGACTTCAAACCGTCCAGCGCTATTTGTGGAGATAATATTCTGAAACGGTATATTATTCATTCCAAAAATGAATCTCAGCAGCTGCACCTTTGCATGATCATTTCACTGGTCAAAAAGACGGACCAAAGGCCAAGAAGTGAGGGAGGGTGATGAGTGCATGATAACAGTCTGGGAACAGACAGCAGTGCACAGGCTTGTGGTTGACTTTTGAGGTTAATTGTTTGTTTGCTCCAGTGGCAGTAGTCTGCTTGGATTATTGTTATCAGCAGGGATTGAAAATTCAGCAGCCAAGGCCTTTACCAGCTTGGCTATCTGCAAACTTTCTTGAAAAATGGCTGTATGCTGCGGTAGGGGCAGCGTGGCACTTTGAGACACCATGGGCTTTGGCAAGTGTGACAAGGAAAGAGTTTGATGCTTTCATTTTCTGGCATAAAGAATTAGGCTGGGTGTATACCCGCAGGCTACGAGTAATGATGTGATGAGAGTGACAGTTGACAGTTTGTTGAGCATGTGTGTTTATCTAATAATATGCATGATTAACAACTGTTGTGTCTCTAAACATCTCATTCAACAGTAAACATTCTTTGTGTTTTTCTACATAATTGCTTTTGGGAGTGATGGTAATTATTTAAAAGGGATGTCAAAAGATGCTTTCAAAAAGCTGAAAAAGTTTACGTTATATTGTTATTTCAACACTTACCTGTAGGTTGCGTAAGATTGTCAAGTAAGTAGCATGCTGCTCCTTTAATCGCGTGCCTTAGGACAGATTCATAGTAGCTTTGGCAGCTGAGCCGGGCTCATAACTCTGCATGACGGTGTCACATTTTGAGCACATCACTAGAATCTAATTAATCTCGGTTATATCCACATAAGCCCTCCTGCTATTTCATCTAATGAAGGCAGGCAGCTACCTCGTTTCCTCCCTACCCTGCGCTGTGTTTTCATGACAACAGGCTCCCAGTCCAATTGCGTCATCTGCTTTATGGCATTTAGGTGCAGTGCATTTCAGGCTCTCTCATTTGCAGGCGAGAGATGAGAACAATTCACATACATGCTATTTACATTTTCTTTCTTTCTTTTTTTTATTGGGCCATTTCATGAAGTTGAATGCTTTGGGCGAGTGGATGTGAATCTCGATTTTGGTCAAAATTAACAAAAGCCTTGGTAAAGCCTCCTGACTTAGCATTAATTGCTCTGTCGGGAGATAATATGGGTTATCCTCAATACCATAAGTATTCCTAGCTGCCTAAGTGCCCAAGATGAAAGGGTTTAAACCTGCTCTCTTTTCTCTAGATATTAGTTGAGCTTAGTAAACAAAAGGGCATGAAGCCCATCTTGTGCGCTCCATGTATCTTCTGAACCAGATTAGTCGGCCCCTGCCTCTCAGCACAAGATGCGCCCAGATGCAAGGCTTCTTGTTCTTATAGAGTAAGTAAAGAGGGAAAACAATTTTATTTCAAGGACAAAAAGCCCTCAAGAGAACAAGGTCTTTTTCCCAAAGTGAAAGGGAAATGTAATTCTGTAGTTGAAACATTTTAAAAAATCAAATCAAGTTCTCGATCAACCTCATTCATACATAAGCAAGAGTGGAGAATCCGTCCCACTATGACATGTTTATGGAGCTTTCTCTTATTAGTTTTTTTTCCAAAGCAAATGTGAGGGTTTTCTTCAGTGCCATTGACAGAGCACTGACAGTTCTGCATGAGCTGTTTATGAAGCCCACTCTGCCTCTATGGAATGGAAGCTTTTACAGCGACATATCCACTCCATTAAGGCATGACCGTGACATCCCAGAAGGACGGCCAAGTGAAGTCAAGTTGCTTCTACTCCTTTAGCCTCTTCTTGCCTGCTCTTTTCTACAACCACGTTCCTCAGTATGATTGTCCGTCTTTATTCCCAGTGCAAATTCTGTATCGTCGGTTGCACCGAGGAACATATTTGTTTGCGTTCCGAATGCTGAACAGTAACAGCTCGGTTTTTCTGCTTATATGAAGCTGAACAATTAGAATACATGAATGCGCCCTGTGCTGATGTCACTCTGCATCTTATCAGTATCAGAGCAAGGGATCTCCAACATGCATGCAACCAACCTGCATACATAATTCAAGATCACATCCACTGTCCATTTGACTGTCCCTCAGTTGTACTAACCATTGCACGAATCCACCCTCATTCAAACGTCATCCTCATTGCCCTGTCAGACAACGCTTTGCACCGTCAGCTTAAAGTGGTGTGACACTTGGCTGTCATCGTGTTGATGTGATCAAAGCCCCCTTGCACTAGGCCCACATGCACCATGCCAATAGTATACCTCAAGTGTGATTAGCATTGAAAGACCTCAGAACAGCCAGTGAATGTCCAATCCCACTCAATCCTAATGCAGTAGATTCTCTCTGAACAAGTCTGCTGATCTTCCAAGATGGGCAAGGCGGAGAGCAGAGGTTAAGGTGGGAGTGCAAGGAAACATTTAAAAAATGCTCACCCTTCATAAGAAATGGTGTATAATGCTGCAGTTTTAAAATGCATCATTCTCGTTTAGTATACATGATACTAGGTATGATTATAGTTACTTTGTTTCAACTTTGTGAAGTGCAGAAAATACATGTGGAGGTGTAGTGTATATATATAGACACACAAGAACACAGCTCCGCCTTTCTGCACAGGAGCTAATTTGAGTAGTAAAAGTGCTGTGCTGGCCCGTATCGAACAAATGGAGGCAAGGGTATCAATTGTGCAAATTGCACCTTTTAAAAGGAAAACTAATAAAGGGTCTTAGTGAAGCATGCTCCATTTTACAGTGCACTACACCTTGAGACAGTGACAGAGAGAGCTCGAGAGATAGGGTAGACTTAGCCGATTGTGTTGTCGATGAATGTACACAACTTCGTCATTTATCTTGTTCCAAGTGGAGTGCTGAAGAGTGCACACTTTACTTCTGCAGCCGGCAAGAGCGGCTGATGTGGTGTCCACACGCTTAATACAATGCTCCACTTCTCCTTTTGATAACGCTCTACTCTAAGTAGATCTAGATGTATAATGGCTCATATAGCTAATCTGAACCCTTATACTGTATTTAAATACTTACACTTACTAGCATATTAAACCACTATAAGACACAGGTGAACCTTTTAAAACATCTCTTAAAATGCCGTTTTCAAACCTTGAAATGATAGAACAGATGAAATGTATGTGCATGTGTTTACATGCAAACAGAAACCTTGACTTGACCATTCGCTTGGAGCTTTGCCTCTATAACTAATACTGCTTGATTAATGGGGTTACCCAGTCTCGCCCGAGGAAGAGATAAGTAGCCTATCGCTGCTCTGAAGCCCTTCTACATGACCTTGAGAGAGCACTGTACATGGAAATAGACCTCGGGCTGCTATTAGCTCAGCCCTCTCTCATTTTTCCCAGCCATGGGGTCAAAATGACTGCCTGCTGGATTTTTTATTCACAGCTTTGAGAACAGCCATCGAGGAATAACACTGGAATTGTATGTGACTTCAATATCACTTATAAATACATGAGTAGATGGAAATATTTTAAATGATATTGTTACTCTGTTGCTAGGCACTTTTTTTGTACAGAACATTTGTACGATTCCTGTTGTACATAAATATCACAGGCTCAGGTTTATCTTTACATAGGATTTGATTTTCAAAAACCCACTGACTGTGATTCCCATTGCAGCCGAGCAGAATATTGCTTTTGCATTGTTATTCAGCTGTCTGCCTGCACAAAAGGTTTGCTGTGCACCCTGGCAGTGCTCAGTGGGCTCCCAACAGCAGAGTGACTGAAAGGTCATCCTGTCTGTTCATCTCACAGTGTGAAAGAACAGCAGCCGCTGCAGAAATATTGCGTGAAAAAGCTGCGCTTCACACATTACACAGTGCACACATTGAAACATGTCAGGTCTTATCATTAATCAGTGAATAAACAGATACTCCTTAAGGGTTCTTCATGCTACAATGGGGTGAGCTAGTGCATTGCTGCACATGCATAACATGATAAAGTCAGAGGGTTTTCTTTATGTTAAAGTGGCATGTACAAACTAAACACAATTGTGTTGATAAGGAGTGTGTCATTTATTTGTTTTCCCTGACAGCTGTGGTATCGTATTAATTAATACAGTTGCTCAGTTCACACATTGATTTCTATTAAAGTGTCAGCATGTGACCTTTTGTACACAAAACCAGATTCATCCAGTCATTTTCATAACACTGACTCTTTACTCACAGAAGCAAACATAAAGAGCAACATAAAGCAATTCAAATGCAGTTTTGGCGTATAAAATGGACTTGCCTTACAGCTTACAAAAAAGCTAGTTTAAAAAATAATAATAAACCAAAGATATACATGTCTGTATGTGACCATTGTCCAATATAAGATGTATTTGAAAATGTATTGGTCATTAAAGTACGAGAGAACTTTATGCCAAATCACATTTTTTCAAACATACTCCTTGAGAACCTGCAAACTCCCCACCACAAAGGTGCTGGGCGGGTTTGAACACAGGACCTTGTTGCTGCGAGGCAAACCAGCGCTAACCATGACACCACCACGCTGCCTCATTATGATCCTTTAAAAAAATCTCATTGTGCTTTCTGTTTATTGAAATGTTCATCAAACAAATGAGTCTGAATGGTGAAACAGACCTACACTAATAAAAATGAATTAATCAATGCAGAGATTTTCTTATCGGATCTTGTCCGAGTCCGTGTCCTTGTCTGCACGGGCCATGGTGACGAGGGATGAGATGAAAGAAAGGTCGGTCAGTGAAACCTCCAGTCTGTCTAGGGGCTGTGCACCCTTCACCGCAACTATCACAAACATTCATTTTCATTCTTTAAAGGATGTGGCCAAAAATAATAAAAACAATAGTGCAACAGTGGTAAACCATGCATTTACTAACTGTTATCACTTGCGGTGCTGAAGTCCCTTGAACCCAGGGTTTGCTGCACAAAACAAGAAAAGGTCTTTAAAATGAATTGCTGTGAATGCCCGGTTTGATCTCACTAGCATGGGAACAGTTTGGAACTCACTACAAAGCTGTAACTTCTGATACTCTGATGCTGTGATCACTGTGCAAACAATGACTTCAATGGGGTGTCGGTATCAATGCACACGCTTGTGATTTCTCTCTCTCTCTCTCTTTCTATATGTATGGGTGTGTTGTGGAGGTTGCGACTCAAACCGAACCCCCTTTAATCTCTGTCCTTGAGAGTAATCTTGCTTGTGTGCAAAATGGCTCACTTTATCAACTTGGTGGCAGCCTGCCGTGCCTGGAGTCTGGAGGCAGCAAGCGCGGCAGCGGCAGCGATGCTTTCCTCGTGACAGCTGAGAGGGAGCAACTAGAGGATCACCTTCTCCAGAGGCCCACTGTCTGCTGAGGAAGGACACAGAAAGCACTATTTATGATTTCCTTCTACTAATGTAACTTTGATCTATCATGTGTATGACCCGTATTGATAAAAACATGTTTTTTGGGTATCCAAGGTTACTTGCTATGTTGAGAGCATTTTTACCAGTGTTTGTTAGTGAAGTCAGAAGCAGATTATTACTGGTTTTGTTAAAGTATTGCATTCCTGCTCTTTCTTTCTCTCTTTCTCTTTTTTACTAAAGTTTTTAGGTTGCAGAACAGAAAGTCAAGGCAGAAAATGCCTACGGCTCGCACTGCACAAAAGTCTGTGAGAGAGTGAGAGAAGTTTGCTTCTTAAAAAAAACTCAAATTCCTCCGTTCAGCAGACTAGCAGCCTTAAGCAGTGATTGTGAAATTGTTCAGTCACTGTTTTCAAATAATTATTGATAATGTAGGGCCTACTGTTTACACAGATAAGCAATTTTGTTAAGCAAACCATCCTATATAATAAATAATTTATTCATCTTATAACTCAAGACAATACTCATTTTCATTGCAAAGTGTAAAGAAATATTATTTTCTTTCTGAATTTCACTAACTTTGGAAAAAATGTGGATCTTGGAAACCTGCCGGGGGGCAAGAAAGCCCCCCCAAACAAAACTAAGTTCCCCCTATCAACTCCATGATGAACTTCTCTGTAGGTTTAAGATGTATTGTCTCATAATTTTTTCCATTTTACTGCCCACAACCGTCTGAATGTAAATGTTCTCATTTCCAATTTCTTTTCAGCAAGAAGAAACATTTTCATCTCATCCAGGGTTGCCTGAGGAGGGGTTGTGTATTAGGTTGTGTGTCTGACTTTGTGCATTCGTTAAGCCGAGGGTCCGTCCATCCCTGACTGAGGGAACATGCACGTATGTTTAAGTCTTATGGCTGCAGCAAACTGCACAATAATTTGAATGGCCGGTTATGGCTGCATGCATGCTCAATGACCTCTCAAGGTTGCGGTCGTTTAAACTTTGTTATAAACCTTTTATCTTCTGTTTTAAACTGCCATCGACTGCCTGCTTACACCCCACTCACAACTAACTGGGCCCTGGCTGATAGAGGCTGCATCGCGATAACTCAGCTGATAGCATCTAAGACCAATAGCTGCTGCTCTGCAGCCTGAGACACAATTAACATTGTGTTTGGCTAATAGCTAACGGATCTACCAGTACATAAGCTGCTGAAGGCCTCTCAGTAGTCTATGGTTATTGTTATGGATTTGGTTTGAACTAATACAATTCTTGAATGGTTCTGCTAAATGTATTTCTTCTTTGTAGTAAATCCAGGTGATGGCCATTTAGCTCTTTTCTGTAAAGACTGCATTCATATGGTTCATTTTGCTTCCAGCTCAGGCTAGTGATTAGCCTCTCTGTGTCTTACAACGTGAGGCTAAAATGGGTTAAGGAAAACAAGCACTCTACCAGGTTGAACACGGCGGAGGGCAGCCTTTAAAGCAGGTCATCACCAAGGCAGAGTTTGTGTAAGATGTGCCTTCAGAGCAGATTGCACTCCGCTGGCCTGTATCCCATAACAACCACCTTCCAAAGGCTCAGCATGGGCACCCCTGTGGTCACCCTTCATAGCCCCTTTTTTTAGGTTAAAAGCATGTTTGATCAGGGGATCTGCCCCCCCCCAACCCTTGGTCAAATACAGACTGTGTGCTTCTTCATGTCTGGAGCCCCCAATGGGTCTTTTTTGAAGACTGATCCCAATTACACAGCATTGAGGCAGCAAAGACGAAGCTCTATATAGGATCCAAGATCTTTTTTTTCGGTGTTCTGACCCATGCTGTGATTGCATCAGAATTTAAATGTGAAGCAACATTATTCCAACCCTATTATTTATTCATGAATAAATCCAAGAGTTCTGAATTGAGAATGAATTCCATTGCATATTGTTTATTGTATTATTCACAATTGTAATCTTTTGACATTGTTTTTCCTTTAGAACTTGCTGTTTTATGGCATGCCAACGTTTTTTCAGACAACTTTAATTGCAAGCCACAAATCAGTACACGCAACACTGATTCTCGAGGAGCCATTCAGATGTTAGGCATTGGAAACCAGTGGTGGAAATGGTGTCTTCTGGTTGGGCTCCTGGCTGGAGTTGTGTTGGAAGGGAGCTGTGTGACAGGCTGGTGGGGTGTTGGAGATGCCCAGGAGTACAAGGAGTCGGGCTAGTAGCAGGGCATCCTAGCAGAGACAAACAAGACCCCGCAAACAAGGGTCAGACAACGCCACAGGCAGACAATTGACTGGTGACTCTGTGACTCTGTGGGCCGTAGCATAAGTAAAGACACACGATCTGGATATTCACGATAGCTTATCTCTGTCAGCAATATGGATTGGGTAGGTCAATGCAATCACAAACTGTAAGATAATTAGATAATTGCTAAATATTTTAACTTTTTGCTTGTATCTTTTGGTCACTCTTGTTTGATCGGGAGAGGAATGGCTGCTGCTGCTGCAAAAAGCATAATCGTGAATCCTATGGGCATATTGTGCTTAACGGCTCCAAGTGTGAAAAGCATTACTGGCTTAAGGACTGACTCACATCCAACTCTTCAACAAGTCAAGCTGCAAAAAAGCTGCCACAATCTGCTCACTTTCCCCACTGTGCATTGTTGCTTTCTAGGCTGATTACCCCCCATTCAACCACAATTATCAGTGATGTGTTCCCAAACAAATATCCTACATGGTAACTGCAATACCAGTTTTATTGCTTAAAAAGATGCAAGTTTATGCTGGATCTCAGTGCTCCAAAGGACAATGTTTCATTTATATTGTGACTGTGGTAGCACTGGCACTTTGAGTTCACAACTACAACCACTTGCCCTAATGCAGATAAAGCGTGAAGCTAAACAATCTTAGACAGCCTGCACTTTGCGATGTCCTGCTGCGCTTTGCCTGGCAGGACCTCTCATAAGTACTCCACATGTCACATCACCTTACCAACAACAAGGGGAACCTTAACAAAAGAAGAGCAAAAGAAAAATCTCAATGATCGAGAATGAGAGACACACAATTCAATACTGTCAAACCAAAAGGGTTCTCGCAGACAGAGGCGCAGAAGTGCAGTTGGCTTTGAAAGGGTGGTGGAAAACAAAGAAGACCTTTTGGACACACACTTTGTGTGTGCATCTGCTCTTATCACCTAATCCGTCACCAATAACGGTTGATGTGCTTCAGGCTCAAAAGCTTAAATTCTGAAAACACATCATTCATGTGTTGAAGCAAATTTGATCATTTTTCTGTTCACATAAATAGCATATATTCATATAGAGCAGGTGGACATAGTCAAGCAGTGAGGAAACAACTCAGGTCCCACTTGTATCTCCCTACATTGGGAGTTAGTGCTCCAGGCGAGGCGATCATTAGGAGAATAGGAGAGTGGGTGCAAGATGCTGGCTGAGAGATGGATAACTCCATTAGGCATGGCAGTAAACAGGTCAAACCTGTGGCACCTTATAGGCATCTCTTATTGGTTCACTCCCCCACTAATCATGATTAATGAAAACTTTGACAGATGTGTCACGGTATGTGTCAACATTTAATATTAAATTATCCACTCCGATTAGTTTTTCTTTTGTAGTGACGAAAGAAATGAATCATTTCATCTTGTCAGTGTGGTAGCTTTTGGAAATACAACTATCTTAGAAATCTGTATTGACAAGCAGTTTCAAAGGAGTTTTAATTAATAGGTGATACAATGTAGGAGTAAAAGCGGCCATTTCTTCTTGCATGTGCTCACACTGCTGTCATGGTGAGGATCAAGGGAGCAGTGCTCCTAGAATCATCACAACATCATTGGGTGAGATTTTCTGATCAAATGTATCACTTGTACTCTCTGGTGGTAAAATGATTCCTTCGGTTCACACAAATCTTTTGGCAAGTTTATTAAATCAATTTGCGAAATAATTCAAATTTCCAGACCTAATGTCATTGATCTGCACTGAAGATATGTGTAAGTGTGTCTTCTCTACTCTCCCGCCCTGGAAACATAATTAAACAAAATAATAATAATAATAGACAACCGCTGATCTTTTAAATGTATTCTGTCTCAACAGCCCAATTGCTTAACATGGGCGCTAAAAGGAGTCCGATGCTGCAAGTCTTGAGCAGGCTTTGAAATTTGGCCACGGCAACAAAACCAGCGGCTCTCTGATCCAATTCAGTCCCCAAATGTGTTTAGAAGAATTGGATCAATGGTGAATGTAAGATCCCGTTTTCTTTGTGGAAATAATACAATATGATTTCACCCCCAATATCACATTGGTATTAACCTGCCATTAAAAAATACAGTCATGCATATAGTGACTCAGTTTCCAGCAGTCTAGTTTCTCTAAGTCTAATTACAGTACTGTTGCGTCTGTCATGCGCTGTTTATGTGTTTATTTAATCCGCCGGTTTTCATTCCCAGGGTGACAATTACAAACATTTTGTTATATGTTTGATACCACTGCATGAGGAATCCCTTTAGCGTCTGTATGGGAAGCAAAAGGGGTGGATGATAACAAGATAAACTTATCAGACTAAAAAGTATTTTTGTTTGAATTTCCAATTTAACCACAGAGACCATGCTCTGTGCTACCCTGCTGGTTAAGCCACTAACGACATTGGTGTTCTCTTTTCGTTGGTGTAAAGTGTATGTTTTATTGTTCCTTTGCATATAATGCGGTTCTTTTCTAGTCTTGCGACCACTCCAAGTGCCTTCATATTACACGTCATTATTTACCCATTCACAGCCATGCAAACACTGATAACAGCAGCTACCTATCCACAGTACCACCTGCCCATCAGTAATTCAAATTCATACCATTCACACATACCAAGTATTCCCCCTGTGGTGGGCCCACTATCATGCAACTAACGTGTTGTGATTCAAAACAAACAAAAAAAATGTGTCATTTAATTGCACCACATCTGAATCCATCAAACAAAGACCTCCCTCTTTTCTATTGTAGGCTACTGAACCACAACCCCGGCAACAGCAACAGCCATTGAAACAAATTTGACGTAGATGTCATCTGCTATGTTACAACTTCCTGGTCGGTCACTTAATACCATTGGGTTCAACATCAATATCGACAGGAATCTGCAATATCTCTGAGTTTGAGTCAGTGAAGCAATGCACAAAAAAGGGAAATTAGAAATGATGCCACTAAAATATTCACTATGGTAAAAAGCAAAGAAACCTACCTCATGCTCTGGAGATATAGCTATAAATATATAAAAAATAAAAACAACACAGTGGAGACTTCACAATATGAGGAGAGAAAGGGTGTGAGCCAGCTGGTTTGAAGATATTCATTTGTTGCATCCTCACCTTCAAGTCACAGTAAGTATACTTGTATTTGCACCCACACCGCGCCAAATTGACACCTTTTGAAAACGTGCCTCTAATTTTATTAGAGAGTTAGAATACAGGAGTCTAAGGGGCCGTTGGGAAATCGTGCACTCTCACTCCATGGAAAGAGATAGATTTAAGGTAATCAGGTCTTCTCACTGTTTTCAATCTATTTTTTTTCCTCCTTGATGCACTTTGTTGTTTACCAAGAGGAGCATCCATCAACGCTTTGGGAAGATCACGCGTGGGGGAAAGCCATGCCAATACATTAAGTCTATAGTAAGGACTCAAGCCTAAGTAATACATAATAAAAAAAAAAACTTGTTTGATATTTGAATAGCAGAAGAAAAATGAGACTATGATTTTTTCCAGGGTGGCCCAGAATGCATAATGAGTGTCTACCTGAAAAGGGCGAGAAAATCCAAAACCTGGACTCTGAATAAACACATTTTAGAAATGACCTCCAGGAGTATGTCAAGTCTTGTCAGTATATTTGCTCAGGTAGACAATAAATGTCATCACAATTTCTAAAGCCCATTCCCAGCAGCTTCCCAGAAGCTCATTAGCACAGATGATCAGTAACTGATGTGTAAAACCATACCAAAACATTCGTTAACATTTCCAACCCACCACTTTGTATCACAACCAGTAGGTCTGAGAAACGCATTGTGCGTGTCCATTACATGTCCATAAGGTCTGTCAAGCACAGAGAGGCTGCAGTCAGCACAATATTTGAATCCACGTCCCGTTTGTCCACACATCTTGCGAACCAAATTGCAGATGAAGAGTGGAGAGTAAACAATTGTAGACAAAACAAAGTGTAAACATTCGATTTAGCTGATGCTTTTATTCAAAGCCACATACATCGCATGTATAACCCATGTTTTTTACATTTTTGCCTGGGGAGCAATTTAGCGGTTGGATACCTTGCTCAGGGACACTTCGACATGGCGCAGCCAGGATTTCACCCACCGACCTTGCAGTTCCCAGGACACCGTCTCTACTCCATGCACCACCATCGCCCATAAACAATTCATATATGAGTGTCAGTGTGCGTGTTTACCTAGAAGGTAAGTAAAGCCTAGACAACTATTTACTGCCCACTGTATGTATATGTTGGCACGGAAGAATGAAGGTCCTCGATAATAGAAAGAAAAGTCCTCTTTAAAGCCATGATACCTGAATTTCCATGTAAGACATAAAATGTTATTTAGCCAATAAACTTGCCCTAGTTTTTAAGAACACAAGTTTTGCAGACATATTTAAAGAAAAAATAAAGTGTAATAAGTTAATCTGACTAAAATGTTGAAATTGTCTTAAAATTGTCTTACTTGTGCTTATAAATAATGACACTGTCAAAATCATTAAGCTAAACAAACATGGGTGTGTAAAGGTGTGTTTTTAATAAAGCTCTTGGAAGGATTACAGCAAATAAAATACATTTCTCTATAAAACTATTCAAAATGTGTTACAGTTGCAATCAAACTATATTACACTGAAATGAATAATTCAGTGCATTCTGACGTATATTTTGCCTGAAGTTCAAGCTTTCTTGAGACGGTCGACTTAAGTAAAATTTCCTTCAGCACAGAGTCAACAAATACACTGAAAGACTCACCCTCTCTTCTTGGCTGGTACTTATCAGAGCAGAAAGCTTTAATTAATTCATGGCTGGCTGAGGTTCTGCACATACTGGTTAAGTTAAAAATGATTATGCATTGTTGAATATGTAAACAGCTGGCAACCAGGCATGTTTAGATACAGTGGGAATCAAATGGAAGACCCGCTGGGTGTTTAAATATGAATTAATTGTCGTGCTGGATTTTCATATTTTTTTATTCAAATGAAAACACTGTCAATGTTAAAGAGGTAAAAGGCAAAAAAACAAAACCTTTGCAACCAACACAGTGTCCATTGAAGAGGCATCTTGTGAAAAACCTCAACTAAAAATTCTCACTTGCTACCCAAACGGCTTGTTGAGATAGCGTAGTGTACGCAGTCTGGGTCCCCACAAAGTCGACTTGAATCTTGATTAGAAGAGTCTAGTACACATTATCAATGCAGTACATCAAAATCTAAAAGAGCACCAGCATTATTCATCTTCAGACCTGAAAAGGAAATATTTAAATCAGTTTATCTAATAGATTTCTCAAAATACTGATGTTTTGCTGCATAAAAGAAGCAAGAGAGAAATGAAGTGACCTTTCTCAAAACTATAGCATCAGTGTGAGGGAAATTGAGTAAGGGGATTTCACATTAACCAAAGTATTTCTGAATCACATCAAATATCAACGCTGCTAAAGAGGTCACCTTGTTCCAAAATAACACTCTGTGCTCATTCCCTCAAAAAGAAGGAAGATGTAGCCATGCATAATTGAGGGTTGAACCATATGCTTTGGTCTGAGTTCGAGACGGGGTCACTGTGAAATCTGTGTGCTATACCTCTTGTATGGAGACAAATGCTGGAGTACACAATACACATCTTTAATGAAGTAGAATATCACATTGTGCGAGTATACAATAACACCTTTTTGTGCAGGCTGTCAGTGTCTGCATATATTTTGATATTTGGCCTTTGTTACCATTTACGCTTGATATAGATGATTGTCAGTCATCTTTTATAGCTGTAATGTAGTTTGATTAAATAAACCCTATATGATCCACCTGTCTAGCAGTGCTTGTAAATGTGATAAATTTACTTGAAAGCAAAAGACCTTTCGGATCAACTATGTATGGAAATGTTATTTTCTCTACCCCCTGTATTTCAGGACTACCGGAGCAGAAAACCATAAGGCATTGTGACAGAATGAGAAGATATAATAGGCATACCACGACAGGCCCAGTATTTCATGCATTTCATCAGTTACTTGTGGCATGTAATTTAGTGTGGGGACAATCAGCAAATACTCTGTCAAGCCCTAACATTCACTTACATGTAAATCATCAATATCAAAAGAGAAATATGTGCGCCAAGTTTTTACAGGAAGCACAATAACTCAGCCTTCAATCTTCCCTTGTCCGCCATGGTTTAAGTCAGAGACTTTTTTATGAACATTGTGAGCACAAGTCCAAGCCCCGGTGTCGGCATATGTGTCCCGCTGGAAAGTATCTCATTCAATGGTTTTGATCTGCATTACCGTATTCTAGAATAAAAAATATCCATCATGACTGAAAAAGCAGTTTGTTCCACAAAGAGCCTGTCTGCTCATGTACAGCTCACACATTTTCATCTGATCACACCATACACTGGTACTTCAGGATTTCGCTCACATTACCTGTGAGCCATTCAACCAGAACACATTGTCAGACTAGCAATGATTAGTATACTATGAAGAGTGGACGTGATTCAGTCACACGCTGAACGAGTGGGGAGAGAGAAATAGAGTGAAAGTGATATATATTATCAGAAGTTGAAATTACACATTTCCTTCTATTTTTTATGTTTCTCTCAAAGGGCAAATACGCAAGTCCAACCAAAAATGTATCATCCATTATGAGATCCAAGCTTCTGTAGTAAAAGGTGGGCAAACTCACCCTTTTCAACCATATTTTAATAAAACCCGGGAACCATTAGTGTGTCTACTTTAAAATGAGTACATTCACTAAGTCATAAAGTACATGTACTCTATCATCAACATACATGATATGAATGATTTCTTAAGATGGTCACATGCATGTTGTCCTGCCAAAATAATCCTGCAAAATAAACAGTGATTGCTTTAATATCCTTATTGTTGTTTTTGTGTTGTTGTAATACAGTGCAGCTGCTTTATACCAAGTACCAACGTTGCAGGTACACAGTATGAATGTATTCTTAAAATGAAAATGTTATTACCCTCTCTGCTGATATGCAAAGTATATGTGAGGCAAACTATTTGTTAAAAAATGTATTTTAGAGTCAACTATTTAAAGCCAATTTAAATGTCTTTGAGGTTTATATTTGATACCATAAATCAACCAAAACAAGGCTTTTTAAAGTATTCCTGCTTAGGGAGACTATCCCAGTATTTCTCCCTTTAGGACAAGTGTCTCTTGTGGAAACCTGCTATGTTCTGGGTAAGCGATAGAAAAAACACTTTGAGGCCTTTTAAGACATTTTAGTGAGTATCTCATAATGTGTTTGTCGCTCAAGGGGGATATTGCTTATTAGAGGCATGAATATTTATTTGCAACAAACACGTGTCTATCAACAACATTCAGGTTGTTTTGGGCTTCTGGAAAATAATTGGATTCAGTAATGAACCTCAACAACCCTTAATTGTCGACATACACTGCAGCATGTGTCCTTTAAATTGACAGCATGTAATCAATAGAGCCCCTTGTTATCCATTTGTACAAATCATGGCTACCGATTTGTGTTTAAAAGTGAATATTCTGTATTTTTCTTAATCTCAACAAATGAAAACACTGAAACAAACAATGCGTTATTCTGTATCCACCAATTTGTTGGAGGCCATAAAATCCCAATTAAGGTGTATATATTTACAAACTAAGCACTGATATGTAGTTTTATTATTTTTGTCCTAGTTTTTGAGAAACTTCAAACAAACGGCATTTGATATTTATTATTTACAGCTGCATTAGTACATTATCACAGTGCATTATTTACTATTCGGGATGTGCTTTTGAAATAAATTCAAAGCAAACTACACTATCCCAGTTTTCATTCCGAAGGAACATGCCATCAAGTGCAACAGTACGCACCACTGATGAACAACGGAGCTCTACGGCATAGAGGAGTAAAATGGATTGGACTTTGCAGTTGGATAATTTAATACCTGAAAGACGTGTCATCTTATTTCCGTATATTAACATGACTTGAATGTTCAGTAACAAGAAAAATAAAAATATTTAATGTAACCTGCCACGTGATGGCAGCCTTGAGAATCTGATTTAGTGAATGTGCTAAGGTCTGTAACTTACACCTGATGTATGGTCACTAAGATAACAAAAACAATCGGGGAATAGATGGGACGGTGTCAAAGTAGCATTCCGGATAAAGTGAAGACCTGCGGAGCTACAAGAACCTCAAGAATCTATTAAAGGTTTCCTTTAAACCATTACACAGTTGATGCAGGTCAGATTTAGTTTATGCTGTTTATTTTCTTCAGGCCTGTTTTGTCTGAACCTGTCACATTTATAAAGATAATAATGAAAAGGATGATGATGTCTGCAACCAAAACATCAAATGAGCCCAAGGCTGTTACCCAATGTGCAATGTGCTGATCTGTAGATGAGTCTGAGAGAACGTTTGAATTGTTCTACAAATGGAATTTTAATGCTCTCTGTGTTTTATTGTCTCAGCGTCGTACTGATTCAAAAATAAAGTGCTGTTGTTTTTGATCTCTCTTTCAAAAGCATTGCTGATTAAATGAACCCAGCTCAAGGTGCGAGACAGGCACATCCACAAAAAAACTTTAAATAGCAAGGTCATCTGGAGATGTTTCTGGAGGAACGTACCCTGCAATGCAGTGTCACAGAGATGGATGTGGTTCATTTAGTATTCGGTCAGTTCCATTTAAAATATCATGGAGAATACTTTTCCATTAGTAGTACAGATATTAATATTAGAGTGAGTTCAGGTGACTTGTACTGCTTAGTGAAATGTAGAAAATGTCACAATCCCTTTTCTGTATTATGTAATTAACTACCAGAGTATTTATAAATATAAGCATCACATTAATGTAATGTTCCTGACTGATGATTAACAAATATGCAGTTTTCGAACATGGCAACTGCTTTAAATGTAGACTAATTATGTTAGGTTGCAGAATGCCTAAGTGATACAAACATGTATAATCATCATGAATGCAAAGGGTGCTCAAGGGAGACAAGATATTTTTAGTTGTTTTCTTTTTTACAAGAACAGTTTACATATATTTTGTGTTAGGTTGGTAAAAATATAAGAACTCATACTAATATTAACTAGCATTCCTCACAGTTTAAACACAGTAAAACAATACCTGTATAATATCTTTCTGTAGCTGTAAAGAGATGAAAAGCGTAAAGATTATAGATGAAGAACTTCATCAGAATAAACATTAAACACCTGCTACTGTGGAATGGCATTTTAATTTCTATTGGCTTTTTACTTTAATTCCACTATATTTAGTTGGTAAACTCCTTGTGATAAGATTCATATTAAACATTAATATGTTAATTCATTTGGATCATTATTATTATTTTTTGACTTTTTGACTTATGACTCGTTGTAGATTTGATCAATTTTCAGACAGGAGTTTTTGGCAGCTCCACTCCAAAAGAGGGTGACAGTATATGTATATAAATAATGTAGTATATTTAACAAGAAAACTGAAAAGATTGTAAAATCTTCCAATGAACAAATGCATATTTTTGTTTTTCCATGCCTGATTAATGATGACATGCTCCCGCAGATTATTTTAGTGACTCATTGCCAGGGCCAAGCCTCTAGGTTTGGACTCACTGGACCAACCTACCGTGCACAGTAGGTGAAATCAAAAACACTACTTACACATGAATGAATCAGTACCAACAATTTTCATAATGTCATGCATTTTCCTAGTAATAAATGTATACAATTTAGCCAACAGTTTGAATGCAGGGATTTCACTTTATTCATTTTGTTCATCAGAAAATGGCTTGTGCACTTCTTCATCTGGCTTCCATAGAAGGTGACATGACACAATAAAATAAAATTGTAAAAAGAATACATCAAATCAAGTCAATCTTGACAAAACAAATGCAAGTCTGCAGCATTATATGAAAGCAGTTTAATATGAGCAGCTTTGATATTGCCCCTCAGGCACACAGCAGCAGCATTGTAGCTATTTCCTGACCAACACATCCACTGTGAAAATCAAAAAGTGAAATTAGGTTACCAACATTCGGCTGCTACGTTTTCCTTGACACAGACAGCATTTCAACATTGCTGATCCTTCAAACTAGGACACCAACATCCCAATGTGTTCTATTTTAAATACTCCTTTTACCATGAGATACTCATATTGGCATGCATTACAGACCTGTATGCATGTCATGACTGCAATGGTTGAGATTTCTATCCAGCATTGATCTTGTCTTCAAAGCTGTCACCTCTGGTTTCAATCTTCTGAATGGGCAAAAAGAGGTTATATCAACATATTCCTGTGAAAAAAAGGAGACCTTGAAAGTGTCCACATTGCCTCCAATACGACCCTTTACCTCTCAATCAAAAAACACTGTTTTTGCATTCAGGTATCATTGCAGGAATAATCTCAGATCCCAAAGGACGCCCACGGTCAGTACAAAACCGAGAAGCAGACGTAGAAAATAAAAGTTATGGAAATGTGACCACGTTCTGAGGAAGAGCCATAATGTTCACATGGAATTCAGGGCAGGGTAGCCTTGACTGAAATCCATGCAGACAAAAGGACCCTCTGTCAAAAGGGAATATGTCTTATCACATGCAAGCATAATCCACCAATGATCCAGCACAGCTTTAATTAGTAGCTGTGTGCTTCGGTGGAGCATCTTCCTGTTGTAGCGGGGGAAGTGAACTCCTGAAGGTCAGTCATCAAAGCCAACTTCAGGCGACTGACATGAAATATTCAGGCCACAGACAAAGCACTAAAAACACTTTTCCATTCTTTAATGTATTCCACAGTGAAACTGGGGTCATGACTGGGTATTACAGCGCCAACGTTATCGCTTAATTTCATACAACAACATCTTGAGAGAAGTTGTTGCTGCCTCATTTTATTTTTCTTGTGAAGGGGGATTTGTGTGTGGGAGAATCTTGCTGGATGAAGAAATGAAGGGAAAGGGAACGGCAACGGGAGAGAATGTAGGTGGTAGGGCTCTAGGAAAGAGCGCAAGATCCACAGTGTTTTACTTTCCGCAGGATTTATGTAACAATACTGATGGTTCAGGCCTGGGTATTTTGGTGCCCTGAGGGTTGTAATGCCCCGTGTTGGTATTGTGACATCTAGTGGCGGCTGCCGATGGACAGAGACGCAAACTTTGGAGGTTTTTGATTCTGCTTTCAGCCGGTGAATACAAACTTGATCCTTAAATGATGTAAAGTCAAGCATATACAATCGGCTCATCAAGCAGTAAAATCAGTTTTTTCTAGCAGTGTGTGTGTCTGTGTGTTGGAGGTGTGGGGGGGAGGGGGATTAGCTGTGTGAAAAGTAAATAGATTATTACTGTATTTGAATAGCCATCAAATTACCATCTGCTAAATGAATTGAGAGGAGATTGCCGTCCATACACCTCAAACCGAACTCAAACTATGCATGAATGCAAACTATATTCATCATTTGGCAATTCAAGCTCCCGGGAGCAAAATAATCGCCACATACAGTTCAGTTGCGAGTTGTTACACAGGTCCAGTAATTGTTTTTTTGCTCTTCTTAGGCACAAATGGACATCATTGTTCACTATTCTTTAAAGGGCTTAAAGGATGCAATTTCCCAAAGGATACTCTTATGGTGATGGCTCGTTTGAATCACAAAAGCTTGCAGTGAAAATGTATGAGGTAGGGGAAAAAATGAATAATTAACACTTAAATGGGCTTGTGTTATGGCTTCATAATCAGCTCTTCTCCTGGCATTTCCCGAGATTTATGGAGGCATTTCTCTTCTGTGCCGCTGCCAGACAGTGATGTCATACCACACCAACTTCCAGTCAGATTTTAACCGTTTGCGTAGTTCACCCCCTCTGCTCTGCTCTGCCTGCTTTTTTCAGTCACCACTGAAAAGGAGACCTACGGATATGACACTCTATTTAAACAGCTCCCCATTTTCGGGAAATATGTTTATTGGCTTTCTTTTCAAAACTTAGATGAGAGAGTGGATAACACTCATGCCTTATGAATGCTGTATATGGAGTTATTGCTGCAGCTGATTAGTTTAGAACAGAATTGCCAACACGGAGGGGCCCACTGAATAGCTCTGTTTGATCAAAAGTGAGGATTAAGCTTCTTGTTAGACTGCTGCGGATACCGTGTTAGTGTAGTAGTTGTTTTTATGCTAGTAACTTGTCCATATGCTTATATACTGGCCATGCTGACTGAAATGTAAACAAACAACTAGACACTCTGAGGAGAAAAATGTACATTACACATGAACTTGCGTAGGACCTACTCCATGACATGGAGCTTCATACTGTAAATATTTCACTATATGAACATTGATATCCTGTTTGCTGGGCCAACAATCTACAGCTTTCTTAACAGCCACAGTATCTGTATTCATGACTCATGACCCAGCTGCCTGACTGCTGAGAGCAACAAGAGAAACGCCTGCTTTCATGGTGACGCCCGCAAGCACAGCTCCAACAAACCGATGCAGTTCCAGGTCTTTTAAAGTCTCCAAAGGACCGCAGAAGCACCTCCTAACTCCTCCATATGTGTCTGGCTTTAACTCACGCCGGTCTGTAAGAAATTCACAGCCACAGGAATCATGCTCAGCTTTGTTGAGCTCGCCAATCACACTTGTGCTTGTAGTTGTAAACACAGTGTTACACCCATTAAAACACAGTGTGTTTGCCAGGAGGGACATTGTTGGTCCAGATCAGTGATGATTACAGATCAAGGTTGTGATTGGTCCTCTGTTGAACGTTGTCTTCAGATCAGGGGTTCCAAACAAGTCAAATATTAGGCTGCCTCAGAAATAGAAATACTATGTGCTTCAGCGACTAAAGTGACTGATACTCCCTCATGTCCATCATTTTCTATTATTTAAGACAGAAAAGTGAAAGAGGAGGGCAAATAGGGGTGAGGGGGGGGGGGGGTGTGGTTGTGTGCTTAGTTTTCTGTCCAAACTAAGCCATCGCTCCAAAGCTAACCTTTACAGGACTTAAGCTAGACTTCCTAATTAATATCATGAAATATAAAGTGAAAAGAGTGGAGACAATTAAAGAGATAGAATCCTTACCTCTCTTGCTGACAGTGAAGAGATAACCCTCCCCACTCTGCTGCAGGCGGGAAACCAGGGACGCCACAAGGTTGGATGGAATTAGAACATTAAGAGGTTCCCAGGGAGACAGTGGGCCTCCATTCGTCTGTCACACGCCAACGTGGCCCTTACGTTTCTTATCATTTGACACAGCCTTTGTGCGATGTGCGGAGGGAACCGATTTAAAGTGTAGCGCGGTTTATATTCATTTCATACATTAGACATAAATTACAGTGTAAATGTTTATTTTAATTACCCTACTTAAAAGGCTCAACCATATGTAATGTTGTAATAGTATAATTTCACCATTCCCTGTAACAAAACTGTAAGTATGGGAAAACTAAATAAAAGGAGGCCGAAAAATTGTAAAGACCACATACTTCATAGTTAAACTAACAATAACACGATTTCCGCACACATTTCCATTATTTCCAGTTAAAAGTATCATACATTGGTTTTAAATTACCGTTGCCTTGTTTGCAAAAAACGACCAATACGGGCAAATTGTATTTTAATTCACACTCATGGAAAATACATTTTGTTGTGGATTACGTCTTCTTTTGATCTGTAACACGTTAGAAATGAATCTGCAGTACATAGGGAAGAACGAAGGGAGTTGGAAGGGCCACAAAACACAAGACTTTCCTCCAGACTACAGTTTGTATGCCGAGCCACCCCTGTCTATTTAAACGTTATGTGAGACAGAGGATGCATTGTACAGTATTGAAACCTGAGGTAGCTCGGGGGTTCCAGAGTGAGACCTCAGCTATGCCCCAATAATCAGAGCGTTTTGGGAGGAATGGTGTAAGAGGTGAACACATAAACCCTTAGTTAAATTATCTTTGCCTTAGCTAAATGTACTGCACAAGCCAAATAGTTCGTGATGAGATAATTGTTAAATGGATGTTCACACGCAGATCAATAACTTCATTTCAATTGATGAGGTAATAAAAGTCACATTGAACAAAACCATGAAACCTATTTTTGTTGTCCTCCTGTAGGATTCTTTACAATCCACTCTCCTCTCCAATGACAAGGACAGCAAGAATGGTGGACATTTTGAATTGAGTTGTGAGCTTGATTTAGTTGATTACGACCCTTTCCTATCAAGAGAACTTTTACAACATGCAGATAATTTCACAGTTTCATGCTTGTATTTGCTTGAGGGTAGAATCGGCTTTATGGAGAGAAATCTGGACTGAGTGGGTCACATCTCTAACCTCTGCAACCCTGCTTATCAGAGGAAAATTACCATGTGAAAAATGTGTCTGCAGCACAATACTTGTAAGAGTAACATCCATCATCTTCCGTTTCCCTCCACAATTCTCTTTGTTGGTTTGACAGGATACAAGTGCAGTGAATACATTAAAGGAGGCACACAGCCGCAACTCTTATTTTGTATTTTACATCCTCAGTGCATTTCTATATTTAAAAAGTCAATACAAATAGCTTGGAAATAAATACAAATAAAGCAGTAACCATGCCAATCTAATATAAAGTAAATCAAATCAAAGGTAAAAGTATTCAGTATTCATTCAAAACACCTTTTTTATACAATCCATAACAGGAATGCAGGAATAATGTAAAAAATTGTGGCAAAGGAATAAGTTCCAAATGAGTGTGCAATACAATTAGGCAGATTTTATGAAACAAAAGTTGGTCAACAAATAGTATGCAACCATATGCAATAAAAATCATGTTATTAAATTGCCTAGAAGTAGTTTTGTTAAAATAGGGACGGAGGCCTAATCTCACATTTTCAGTCACGGTTTGGTTCTGCTTCCTGTTTTATTTTGTAGTTTCATGTCTCTTGTGTCCCTGGGTTAGCTTCACTTCCTGCCTTGTCCTGTGATTGCCTGATTGTTTCCACCTGTGTCCAATCACCTGCACCTCCCTAGTGTATTTAAGCCCTGTGTGCCTGTTGTCCCTTGTTGTGTCATTGTTGAGTGTCAAGTCTACCTGTTGTTGGAGCTCGTCTTTTCTTGGATTAAAGAGCACTGTTTGAAGACCCTGCGTTTGTGTCCTGCCTCTGGCCTGCACCAGCAGCACCGCCTACGTGACATTTTCTTTGTCTTCTTGATCTTCCACGTCTTTACTCTCCTGTGGCTCCAGATCAGTCCTCTTCCACTTGCCCATCATTCTCCCTTGTGTCTCACCATTCGCCTTCACTTGACCTCCCCCACTCACCTGTACACATGTCACAACTTTCCTACCTGCCCAACACCATATATACAGGATCAGTTTCATTCTGGTCCCACCAGGTGGTCTGCCGTGCTTCTGTCTTAGTGTTCCATCCATTTTTACCATTTTTAACAAAAAATGCACTTGTTCCCTTACGATCACTGTACTCCCCAAAAAGATATTGACTAGTTTCACCCGCTTGGCCTGTTTTGATCAAATATACACTAATACAGATGCAATATCTGGTCAGACTCAAATAGCTTAATCAAGTACTAGTGGTATTGGGTCAATCGAGTAGCTGATACAATTATTAAAGCAAATAACATTGTAGTACATCCATATCTATGCTTATGTTTTTTATACAAATTTAAGAAAGTTTAAACCAAACGGATGTTGCTTTACTTAAAGAAGTACCCCAGCCTCTTTCACACAGTGAAGCATACAACACATTAATCATACACTGATGTGGATTGGTACTAGCTACCAGTCAATACTCAGTGTTTAAATATTAATTTAAATATGTTCTGCAGTTGACCAAATATGAGAGGTAGACACAATGTGTGCTGTCTCTCTGCTTTTGGTGCTTAAATTGGGGTTCCTGGAAGGAGAGTGCTGCAGAGCATTAGCTTTTAATATATTTAGTGTCTGCACTCTGGCAATATTTTTGTAACCTTAAAAGCAGATTTGACATTATGTTTGGTGTTGGCTTTAAAGTTTCAGGTTCTAAAAAATGCTTGTAATGTTGCAGTCGGCCAGGGATTTAAATGGAGCCCACTGAACGTCAGTAATCTGTATTGCAGATGGCGTGATCCTTTAACTGTGCTGACAGAAGTACTTTTGTACTTTTCTATTTTACTTTGGCTTAATCTCCTACTGAATTTTGTACCAATTGTTGGAAAAGGTAAGGGCCGTCGGTGCAGCCAAACCTAAACTTTCACTTAAACCTGACATTGTCTTACAACTCTCTCAGCTATCTGTTTTTTTCTCTTCCACCTCACTATGTTATCTTTCCTCCCAAATGAACCAGAGCTCTGCAAATACAGCCTTATTCCACAGAGCTGCATTGCCTTATATCTACAGAACCGGGCAGTGGCAAAAATAATATTTTCTGAAAACGATAACTATTACTTGGCTTTAGTGACCAAGCCAACTTCTCTAGAGCAATGCACAACAAATAACGTTTTACTTTCATTATGTATCAGTTACACCAATATATAATTTGAAGCACGGTTCTGGGAAGTGTTAGTGTGATGATTAGTTCAAACTGGGCCATCAGTAGAGATATCTAGTTTTATAATAGTAGTGGTTGGTTTTTAAAGACATTACAAAATATATTAAAAGAGATAAAAAATAAAAGTCCCTTGGTTATTGCCTCTTTCATCAATGGTTACCTGTCAGTTTCAGAGTTTTTTTTTTTTTTTTTACAAATTACCTGTTTAAATTTAAAGCGCTTCATGTACAGACTGCAGATTGGATTGTCCCCTGAGAGCTTCGAATCATAAAAAGGGAGTTTTCAAAACCAAATGTGACCCCTTTTGCTTCCTGCCTGGGAATCAAATAAATGAAGAATCTACTTCAGACTTTACACTTCTTAAAGGAAGAGCTGATGAAACATTTAGAAATTTCTGTTAAAATTAATCAAATGCTATAAGAAATGTGAAGGAAATCTTGTATCTGTGGCCGTGGCAGGACTGTAGAAGCCCGTCCAATCATTTAACTCAGCCAGAATTGGAATAGGTACCCGTCTATCTGCCTGCATGCCTGTGTGTACTATGCCCATGCAATCATTGCTTTTCACCGGAGTCTTCCACAAGGTTCTAGCAGCTATGAGTAACACTAGCCCTGATTGTTGCTTAGGTCTGTCAGTGACTTGGTGTTTATATGTCCAACTTTTGAAGCTAACGTTAAAGCTTCTGGGGCTGTTATTGTTACGTTTTTTTTTTTTAAATGATAGCTGTAAAACATGAAAATATGAAATATGAAAGTGCATAAGTGCTTGAAGAAAACAAAAGAAAGACAGTATATAGGTGAACACTATCTACTAATGAATTAACCAAGAAAAAATAGCACGGATAAATGATCCATAAGGTAAAACTGGAGGTAGAGAATAGGGAAGAAACTTTAGAGCTTGCTCACCAGTTCAGATTTTTCCGAAACCATAAAGATAAAACTACCAAAATCTATTAAACGCCTTTCACAGTCACATTGGTGTCCTTTTGTGGCAAAACAAACATTATTTAAATAGCATTCATTAATCACAGTTACGTTCCCAGGGAGCGAGCGAGCATACCGGCCCTGCTCTCATGTGGTTACACTCAGCACCTTTAGGGAACTATTCTTTGCTGTTTCCAGATGCTTAGTTCTGCTCCATTTCACATCCCTCCAAGATTTTGCTCGAGCCTCGACTTCATCACACTCTGGTGTATGAACTTAGAAGAGCCATAAAAAGCTCCTCGTACTGCATTCATGCGTTCTATCTACTTCCCAATGTTTCTTCTCCATTCATGATAACCCACAATTAAATCAAGAATGTTTTACTGGATTAATTCCATTGGGGCTATTATAGCTTTTTGTGGGAACTATAAACATCACAATGTCGTCCTTTGTGTTTAGAGAGCGTGCATATCTTAGTTTCTGTTTTTAAGAAAGGCACCGAGTAGAGAAAGCTCTCTCTGTTGTGTCTCTGAACACTTTGGAGATGTGGCAAGTGACAGAAGGATTGACTAGTTGCATGAGCAGTTTCTCTGCCCATAATTGCACTATATTGATGCAAGAGAGGAGAGTTTTAATTTCAATAGACAATACCACAGTTGGCTGGGAAAATGGGGCACTCAACTTTGTGAGCCGTGACTTTCTGCAGAACAGCCTGCTGTGCTTTGTGGATGTGTGGCAAAGGCTGGATTTACTACTGAAGATGCATTATACACTTCCTGATAAGGAACAGAATGTTCCATTCGAACTCCAGCTCTGATGGAAACAGGCCCGGCGCTACAAATTAAGAAAGCCGTCGACCGACAAAATATACAGGAATACAATCAAACATCATTAATGTAGTGATCAATCGTCATTTCATTATAATACACAAAATAAGACAGTAGAAATCCCTGAACTGCAATACAGAACAAAAACATACCGTGTTTCATCAGGTACTCACATACTTTAGAAGCATTTTTAGGGAAATGATGAACAGGTTTAGTTGTACTGCACATGATTCAGAGTCTGTTGTGTGAGTTTAAGACTTGCTGATTCTTTGAAACTCTTTAATTGTCTGTTAAATAATGCCTCAGTTTAAAGTTAATTAGTTGTTGTTAAACCGGGGAGGCTCTCCTGCTGTGTAAATAGATGTTGCTTCTAACTAAACACAATGACACGTTATGGTATTATTGGTATGTTGCATTTAGTATTTTGTTTACATAGTTGTCATCTCATAGCGAATTAAGGTGTACATTATTGTAATGTTAGAAGACTTTGCATCCCTAAAAATCCATAGCAGTGTTGAAGCGTGTCGCTTTTTGAAGTGCCCCGAGACATGAAGCGAGAAAATAAGGATTGGATTCCATCCTAAATTTATGCTGCGCCACAGAGAGGAAAAGCAGTTTGGGAGCAAAGTTTGGTGAATGTGAGTATTTTGCATATTTTCTGAACACTTAACTGTATGGCTATCATAAACTGGTAGCATAGTTACGATTGCCCTGAGCTGTTAGCGCCTCATGCGTGCAGCAGTCATAGAGAGCAGCTGCTGTAAGCCATATGGCCCTGTGAGCTGTGGAGGGAGAAGTCCTCATTAAACAGCTCATGGACCATTGGCCCAAAGACCTGAGTGCCTCTCTGACGCTACGCATTATCCATGAAATATTCCTACAAGGTGGCTGCTGCCGTCCAATTTTGAGGAAATGGCTAATAATATTTTGTTTTTATTTTCTGCTTAATTAAAGCTTTAAAGTCAACAGTAATGTGCTGACTTTTCTCTCACGCCTGACTGTAGTTTGCACCAAACATTTGAATGTCGCAGATTCCCAAACAGAGAAATACGATTATCGATAATGATAATCAGAGCTAGAAGGCCCTGCTAGCTCCACAGACTGATTCCTTTGTTTTTTACTCTATGTGTCCATGTGTCTTGCTTTATAGTTAAACATTTAAGCAGCTTTATCTCTATTAACGTTTGTATTATTTCTGCACCTTTTTTCTGTTAAACATCTGAAATCCACAAAGACCATTGTCATTACAATATGTTATTTGCAATGTGGAGATAAATAAATAGTTGCTGTCTCTTTGCCATCATCACCATGGAGACAGAAAATATGTTCTTTCATCCTCCGTACATGTTTCCCCTATCATTATATCCATGGGGTGTCCTAAAGTGAGATGTGAAATTTACAGATTAAATGTTAATGCAACGTATTCATGTTAGACTACTTCAATGTACATTATGTGGGAGGCTAATAGTAGAATAAAAAATAACCTTTACTTAATCTTAAGTACAGAGGGTGATTTGAAGTCACATTCTCCTCCTGAGCAACTACAATAACTGTAGTAAAAAACTGGACGTTTGCTAAAATTGATTGAAAAGATTATGAATACAAAAAAAACATTAAATTGGACCCAATTTAATGTAATCTGTCAAGAATTGATTGTTACAAAACAAATTTCAACCCCAGTTTCCAACCATCCTCAGTGTAATTTCATTTAGCTCTAGTTAGAGCCTAACGTTGGGCAGTAGTCTTTCCCTCCTTCACACTGTTGAGCACAAACATGATTTATCAGGCGCTCATTGAAATTCAGCAGCATGTTGACCAGTGCAGTGACAAAGCATAACAATTAGTTCAATTACGGTTGCATGTTTTTTATAATCAAACTGAACGCATGCTGAATGTTGCTGCATTGTGCTTTGATGTTGAGGACCTGTTGACACCTGTTGACTGGAGTGTCAGCTTTAAGAAACCTGAGGGGAAATAAATAGTAGAGACCACTCAGACCCACTCAAACTAATCTTACCACAAACATTAGTAACCGATTTGTTAATTTTTCCGCATGTGTTAGTATGCACAACACAATCCTTGATCTGTACTACCTTTCTTTATGAATGGCACTGCAAATATGGCTGATAGTGGAGAATTTTGAGAGAGCAAGGCCATAGAATATCTGTAAGACAACTTCCAAATGACTATTTAGTCATTACTGCATATACTGCTCAGTCAACATGAGATTATAGCTAATGCAAACTATTAATGAGCATTGCTCTCATCGATTAGCCATTACTCATAGGTGTAGAGCCCAAGTCACGATGAACTGCAGGGATTATACAATGGCCATGAAAGGGTACATTTTTGCATTCGCAAGATGAAAAACAAATGGCAAATATTAGAAGTCATTACGGAATTAGTCGTTACAGAACTTCAGTAGGTTTAAAGAATAACACATTATGGTATTAATTAACATATGGAGAAAAAGTATTGTAATCAAAATGGTTCCCAGGATGTTTACATGTGAAGAAAAGAGAAGCAATTAACACATAAAGGTTTATTCATAAACAACAGAGCAATCGGCCAATCAACTGAAAACATCATTTCTGAATTTGGTTGTTTGTTTCTGTATTTACACTGAAATGACATAATTAGAATGTAATTATCTAGTTACAGCGAATCGGGTACTAAGGGGAGCAAACAACTGCCCTGAGACCAGAAGCTTTAGTTCACAGTCACGTTTCCTCCATCAACACACTGTCAATGACTGAGCTTGTTATATAACCCTTGATGTCAAACTTCACACAGCGTACTCTCACGTCAGCCCTGTCCATTAACGGCATGTCTATGGAAATATTACTGTAAAGGTCATTGCCTCAAGGGCCGACACACACTCGAGAGAAATGTGCGTGAAATAGCTGTGGCGGCGCTTTCTGCTTTGCTCGCCATTTAAAAGCAAGTTAGCGTGGCTGATAATCCCTGTCAAAGGAGAGGGTCTCATCTCCGAGCTTTAGCCACTATTGATTTCCTGTTTTATGGTTGTTGTTTTCGTTTTAGTTATTTAACAAGCCGATGATGGATTGGTGACCTTCAGCTCTACCCCATCTGCCTTATTTCCAATTTCCTAACCTTGTGTTTGTCTTTACTGACCAAGAGTATCGTTCACTATCTTAAATAACCTCTCAGAAGGCATATCAACTTTTCTATTTGTAATCACTGTATTTAAATTAGTCATTACAAAAGAAAATATTGCTCAAATAACTTTGAAAAATGGTGAGTTGCAGATGCATTCGTTTTAAAGAGCCTCAAACGCTTGGCATGGATAGTAGAAATTAAATGATGGTGATAAGAGACGTTTCATGCACCGATGGTCTCCAGCGTGATAGTGAGCTCAGAGGTGCAGGGCCCTAATCCGTTGGATTTTAGGTTGTGATGGAGAAGATTAGAAGGAGAACTTCCCCATGCTTGTTATTCACCTCTTGTTTTCTCTGAGTTTATTGTGGTGTCAGAAAGATTGATTTGTTTTAATATACAAAAGATGAAAGAGAATTAAGCTCAGCATAGTATTACAGAGGCTACATAATGAGAAAAAAATACATGTTCGGTATTCTACACCATCCATGGAGAAAATTCCCTTTATAAAAAAAAGAGAGCAAGAAGCAGTACTCTGCTTGCTCACTCAAGATGAAACAGTCAGTAATTAGTCGTAATCTGATTGATTTTGTCTGATTTTAATTCATGTTTACACCGACAGGCTGGCAGTAGCAGACATTATTATGCATAAGGCTTTCATTCGATGGACAACTAATCACATTAAAGGCTGCTGAGCACCAGTTGCTGAACACATATGGCATATGCATTAAGAGGGCTTCAGGATTTATTCAAGCTGCCATTTCAACATAGCAGCTGTCCCTCCTTTGACAGCTTTGATTCACCTGAGGGAAAGGTATTATTTTGGGTTTAACAGCTTTGAGAGGAAAGCCAGGGAAAGTTTCATAGGCATTACAAATAATGACATGTATGTATGAGAGCAAATGCATTGCACTTGTTACTTCCAAAACAGCCTGCGGCGCGTCAGAAACGGAATATCACACATTTGACATAAAAACACGTACATTTCAATGTCTGAAAACAGACATTCTGTTGCCACATGAGACACCAGTTGGTGAAACTGTGACTGCTGACTCCTGGAATTCGCCTGCAGACATGAAAACCCTTTTGGTTGCCTCGCATTGCAGCTCGCGGCCAGAGGTTTGCAATCAAAAGGGAAACGTCGCATACTTCTTCGGGAGTCCCCACCTTCGGCCTCCCCCCGTCAGCATCCTGCTGCTAAACACCTCATTGCCTCCCTGTGGGAGCAACAGCGGGGCAGTCTCTGTCACATTTGATTACGGCCCTAAAGGGAAGGATCAGTGACATAATAGCCGCATCAGTAACAGATGATTGAGATCTTCAAAGGGCCTGCTCTGCCTTGGTGCCTCTTCATCTGACTGGCCAGGGACGCGGACTGATCAAAGGCCTCCAGATCGCGGTGGTGGTGCAGCTCTCACGGTCCACGGCTTATAACCAGTCAGCTACTGACTATGTTCATGCATTGCCACTGACAGGTCACACATCTTAGCTTCCTGGGTGGTGCATTCTGCCAATGGATCAGGGAGAGTCATTGCTTCTTGATCTAAAATGCCCTTTGTGTCAGATAAAAGTGAATAGGTTCCCAGATAAAGATATCACTGTTTGCATTGATACATCACATAACCAAGCAAGTCAATGGTGCAATTGTTTTTCACTTATTATTAAAACCCTAATACCATTACTTCTGGATGTATGAAGACACTTTGTTTATGGTCAAATGGACTGCATTATGCTTACATAATCAACATTGATTTGCTGTAATGGATGGGCAAGCTTCCTTTCTTCTCTCCATAGCACACCGGGATTGACTCTATTTCTACATGACTTTTAATAAAATGTAAACTTTCAGGTAAAGACAGTGTAGATAATTAGATCAACTGAAACCAAGTTAATAAAACTATTTGCACTACTGCGATTTGAATTTTTGTTGTTGTTTTTAAAAGCATTCAATAATTTTCTTTTTTCTGCCGTAATTAGCAACTCAACCCATATTCTGGAAGTTGAAGGATAATAACATTGATTCTAAATTTGAATCGCAAGACAGAAATGTTGAGATGAAACAATGCAGCAACAACGTATCAGACCAAGTAAAATGAATCTATATTGAGATGTAGAATAATTGGGACAAATAGCTGTACTAAAGGAATAAACTTTAAAATATTTGACATTGTGTACTGTATTACTTTTTATAGAATTTTATAGAACCAAGTTCTTAGTGCTTAGTTGATGTTTTATTTGAAGATAACATGGCTCTCTATTTGCTGATAGTCATAGGTCGCGAGTCTATCTGCTACGCATCAGCATGGAGTCTTTTTTTGTGCAAACAATGATTGGCACCGTTCAGATGGTCACAGATTATTTTTTGACACGGCTACTAGATTTGTCATTTGATTGCCTGCCCAGTGCAGCCTGTAATCCCTGTAATCTGCAGAAAAATAAATCCTTTTGTATTTAATTAGTAAATGAGCATCAGTCTCAGAATCTGGTGATCAAATTTAACATTCATTTTTTCCGACATGTATTTATTACGCGTCACTGCACATGTAGCCATGTATTTGCTCTGTGCAGCCCTCACAACTCTCTCCTTGCAAAAGCTGGTCTTTGCCACTGGCTGCATCTCGCTGTGTCACTATGCTTTAAAGACATAAAGGACATGCAGTGTGCGAGTTTGCATCCATAAAGACAATTCCAGACATCTGCGGCAACTCTTAGCTGTTTGTAAATGTAATGACCAATTGTTTATAATAAAATCAGCAATGAAATAAAAAAAAAGCTTCAAAAGTATTAATAATGTATGCAAAAACGGTCTGAAAACCACTAATTATTGTAAAAATGACCACTTAACAAGGCTTTGTTATGATGTCACATGTGTTATCCTTTTGGCTGTGTCATAACCCCTAAAAAACCAAAGTCAGCATTTTAACATTTAACAAAACATTCACTTTAACTCTCGGATGTGATTTGTTGCTGTCTGATTCTCAGATTCTCAGACGGGCCTTCAAGCAGACCCCCCCCCCCCCCTGCATCGAGCCCGCTCTTCCACAGTCATCTCACACGTCAGAGCTGCACTGATCTGAAGCTGTGAAGAGCTTCCATTGCCTGTGCGTCGCTGGGGAACATCCAAGTTAAAAATAACTAAATACAAAAAGAGATTCAGGCCCTCCGAGAGCCCATCAAACCCTGAGCATTAAGGTTATGCTAATTGTATTGAATCAAGTCTCCCATTAAAATTGAATTAATGTAGATCTGTTGTTTTGTGAATGTGACACTACTACATATCTATTGTTTCATAAGTTTAATTTGCACATTGAGAAATAAATAATGAATGCATATCAGTATCTGTGTCTCAGTGAAAGTAATTTAGCATCTGCTATTTAGTGCCTTTGTCATTGATGCATTGTTGGCTGCAGGAGACTAGTTAAAATGACTTTCATTTTAACTAGTGTTCTTCTCCAGAAACCTCGATCTCAATGCGCGCTGTGAAGTGGATGCATTAGCCAAGTTGGTTAATGCCCATCTCTTCAACCTGAACACTATAATAACCAGGAATGTGCAAAAGCACTAGATTTAATAAAACAGAGTGCTATGACTAATTATGCAATTCGTTGAAGTTAAAATACAAATGGCTGTGCTTTTAGGTCACTAAAAAAGAAGAAAATAGTCATGATTTGGGAAATACACTTTGCTTTCTAGCAGAGATGAGCTGATTAATTCCACTCAATCAATCACCCACTATCACTCTATGGGGCATTTTCTTTACTTTCCTCCATATTGTAAGGGATATATTTGTTATATATATTTATATATATATATATATATAGTTCCATATAAATACAACCTTGCAAATGTAAATTGCATTTGTGATTGAATGCTTATTGGGTATATGCAAGACGCTCCAGACCTCCGTCTCACTGTAAGCTTGTAAAAAAGACCCGATCCATCTGGGTGTTGCGTGTTGCACAAGGTGCGTGATGCGGCATTGTTTCCAATTAGTATCAGGCCTGTTAAGATGCCAACTGACAGCAGTCCTGGGGGATAGCTTTGTGCTGCTCCCTTATTTATGTGCCCAGTGCTACTCAGGAACATCTCATCCTACATGCTCGCCACATCCCCCATCTTTATACATTAAGCTCAACCTCAGGAGCACCTCTGGCAATGCAGAGGTTGGGTATATTTGTCTACCCACTCAGAGAGGCGGCGGAGAGGTCGGCCAAGCTTTTCAGATATTTCAGCTTTATGTAAATGCAATTCATGACATGTAGAAATGTAGGAACATTCATTTCGATTTCTCTAAAAGTAACTATTTGAACAACACGTAAACCTAATTATACGTGAACAAATAAGAGACTTACGCTTATCTGAAGGCTTTAGTCAGCTTGTAAGAGATGTTCCCAAAACAGCTGGGCTGGTTCTGCTGCAGATTGCTGTGCCACCGGATGCTCAAATGGGATTGATACTGAACAGGTATGCAGGTTTGTCGGCTCCATGGAGAGGGTAACAAATACCGTTTTTTTTTGCTGATGGCCATCTGTGTTTCATCTTCATTTCTTGCATTACTTTAGGCTGTACTAATTGAAACTATATCTTGCACAGCCAGTCGGCCTCTGCAACCACGGTTCCTGGATTACTGACTTTCCTAATAATAATCCATTGTAATAACCCTCATGTTGAATGACTGCAGTGGTTACAGGAAATACTCAACATTATAACACGATTTCTACCTTATGATGCAACAATTAAGGCACTGTTTTCTTCCTGTGACACTGGTCCTTTTCTAGCCGTTACTTTTACAATATTTGTGCAGTTGAGGAAATGTAAGCTCTCAGTCATGCTGGGTTTTTTTCACCTTGTTGCCGCAAATACAATTATGAACCTGAAAATGAGGACAATGTGTCACTTTAAAATGAATTGACCAATTCTTGATTGATCCCTCTGTGCCCCAAATCAGGTTTTTTGTTGTTCGAGACTGGTTGTTGACCATTCTGATGGGCTGTGACTGGCTATCCAAAAACTCCATCTTGGGAGTGGGCACATTCAACTGCCACTGTTGATCCTGCAGGGTGGAGTTGTTAAGACAATGTCATTGGTGCTCACTGGCCCTCTAAGCAGAGCAATGATTGTGCTCATTGTATAATTCATCAATTTAGGGGGTTGTCGGAGGGCCCTTTGCTCTATTGGGACTTGTAGGGACCCCTGTGGCAAGAAAAATTTGATTTTACACTTTCAACTATGGCTCATTACAGTTCAAAGGACATTTTACATAATGCTGGCCATATCCTATTTTTATATAAGGTATGAATGCAATTAAAAAAAACAGCATTTGGTGATTTATTAAAGTAATATGACCTCCAAATAAAATCAAGGCGAGCCAGCACAAGAAAGGCTTGAATCATAGAGAATAATAGGGTTAGTTAAGTTTTCGTGACATTTGTCCTAATTGTGCCACATAAATGATCATTTTGTATGTTGAGGATTCCTCCTGTGCATTTTCGTAGGCTGTGTGTTTGTATCCGACAGGGAGGTCCTAAGTTTATGTGGCGTGGCACCGGGGTGGACACACATCATTACCCTAAAGCCCCGGGTTGACGCATGAACATCACACACAGGCCTCGTCCTGCCTTCCCACTGATGGCCTCCTGGCTCGCTGAGGAGCGGGGCTGTCCTGCTCTCCAAGAGTCATTGATTCTGGAGGGTCTCCGTCAATTAAAACCGAACCTTTAAATCCACTGAACGCAGCACAGTGGCCATTTGCAAAAGCAGAAGATCCCGCCTGAGAAATTAGCCCACCGGATGTAGAGAGACATATAGGGGCTATATGCACATATTTGATTTCACATAAATCACATGCAGCAAATACAAAGGAGACCGTCGTTGCAAACCATATGAATTGTTATGCACATCACTGACAACTTTTTATTTATTTTTTAAATGAACTGTGCTGCAGAGAGGAGAGACAATTCAAGATTCAGTTCACCACATCTTCTCAGTTGGATTAACAGGAATGTGCAGATCTTGTGGTCCTTTTTAACACCTACATTCTGGCCATTGACGATGTATGTCCCTATAACACAACATTCATTAAGTAATACTTTGAAGTAAGATCCCTGATTAAAAGTTACTAATATATGATAAATTGCTTAATCCTCTTTTTCATTATTTGATGCTTAACAGATTGGCTTATCCCATGTTGTAAAGTGGATATTTTATATATATTGTCAGTTAAAGCCACACTTTTGCTCTGAATGATATGTTGCTAATAATCATGGATAGTGTAATGTATTTTAAATCTAACACAGACTCTGTTGCAGTAAATATTCATTGGTTTAACAAATGTGTATCAATCCACAGCTGAAAAAAGTCACTAAGAATTGTTTTACTCCTTTTTAAAGCGGCAATAGACCTCTTTGACCCTCATAGCATTTTTCAAGTAGCATTATTTCCTCAGAACACAGTTGCCATTAGTTGCTTGCACAGCATTTATATTGATTTTGTTATTTCACATAGGGTAGTTATTCTGTCCTTAAATGAAGTAAGGCTCATAGGAAACCTAAATGCTGGTGGTCATTATTTGTCATTACTGGTGTGAATGCACAAAACCTGTCGATTGCCACTATCATCAGACGCAACCCTCCACCACCCCTGACACCTCCAATCAGCGGCTAGGATTGGAGCAACCATAGTCTCCACCATCACCAGGGTCTGGACTAGGGCGGATGTGCATTATCAGTTCTCGGAATCCCGGCCGGTGGCTTATACGGCAGGATGGAGACCAAGCCCCCAAAACTTAAGATCTATTCAGATTTATGCTGTTTTATACATCATTCTAATTCCAGAAGTCTCTCCTGATTGAAATGTATTTGGTAACCTCAGTGGCAGGCCGTGCACACCTAGACCTTCAGTGACATCCTACACAACCCTACCTGTATTAAATCAACCTCTGTGCCTTTGAGTCGGCCGCTTTTCTTGAAAAGTCCATCTTGAAAATGGCATTTTAAGTACATCTGCAACCAAATTCATCACCTCTCTTCCATCAGCCATTTTGGGTTGTGGGAAAATAGCTTGTAGATCCACATAAAATAGGACGTTCGGGTTTGGGTCACATTTTACCTTGCTTTCCTCTGACTAGTGCTTATGCAATCAAAAACGTGGACGTGTTGACCTTGTCGAATGCCTGTAAGCTGGTCCTCGTTGTTGCCAACTTGAGATCTTGCTGAAGGCGACCCGCACTTTGGACTCTAAAGGCCGAAGGGCAGATTTGTTTTTACCTTGGCAACACACGATGGCTGAAATATGATTGAACCAAAGCTCCAACATAAAGGCCAGCACGTCAAATCTCAACCTGAGGCTGGATGAAGCACAACGAAGAGAAAAGCTATGAAAAGAAGAGAATAGACTATGGGGAGTAAATTAGTACATTTGTATTTGTAGAAAACAATTATAAAATGTAATTTATATTATGATGAAGTTCAGGCAAGCCTTGGCGACCCGCCACTCGTTAACCGGTATTAAGGTCTTCAATACAAGAAGTAGGGAAGTAGGAAGAAATGAGCTTCGGTCGAGTTGGAGACACAGGGTACCACATTTGTTCACATGTATGCCAAATTTATACCAGGCTTATCCATTAAGAGGTGAATGAGTAACACAATATTTCTAAGAAAAAAAGTAGGCATAGTTAAGGGGTGGATTATAATCAACCTAAAACAGATTAGATGAGGATGGACTTGAATAAAGATGGGCTTTATTTCAGAAAGAAGTTCACCTCACTTTCTAGATGTGGAAAAACCGGTTGCAAATAACAGTGAGGCCATGACAGAGTCCGCCTGAGGAGACACGAGACTCAGGCTAAGAAAAATATATTTACACAGCACAGGAATTTGCATATCATCCAGTGAATGATTCATATCTAAGTCTAAAGAGATTCTGAGGGACTAAAACAATAGAAAGCATTTTACAGAGTAGTGCAACATATTTTGTCGAATGTGTGAGCAATGTAGTTATAAAATCCATTAGCTGTTGTAGTTAAAATACCAATTGACACGAATTGCTTGAAGATCCCTTCATTGATGTATTTTTGCTGTCATAAAGAACCTGCTTGCAGTTGATTTCAATGAATGGACCCTGTAGGATATTAAAAAATAAATTGACAACCAGGTTCATAAATTAACTATAAATAAAATGCATTTAGTGTACACCAAAATACAACTACGATTCTAAAGATATGTATTCAATAAAGTAATGGGAAGACCACTGTAATCAAATAGAATAATACAAATGTATAGTTATGATTGTATTCAATGCAATGTAATCTATCAAAATGCATTCATGTAACTTGGTAAGACCACAATTGATATTGACTGAGAGGCCTTCGAAAGCCGAGCTACATTGAAATCACCACAAGATCAGGGGGCGTGGCCAATGACTTTCACACCTTTACTGATGTGTACAAATACTTGTACTGTTCGATTGACCATTGTTCTCGAGTTCGCTGGTCTAGGGATGGTCAGGGATGGTCAGGGATGGTCAGGGCTCCCTGTGGCCTGTTGGTTTGTGGAGACCAGCGGCTCCTCAGCTGAGATGTCCTTTTTAGCACAACACCTTTTCCTGTATAAAATACTTTTGATTTGAACTGTTCATTCAAAGATGTCTCCCGTCCGTCTGGTGTTTCTTCATTTTTTGAACATAAAAACCCTTTAATTCAGACAGTATTCAAGGGTTTGGCTTCTTCTCTGCTTTCTGCTGATGTACTACTGTAGTAAACTAAACAGTCAATCATGTATGTGGCATAACCTGTGTGTGTGGTTCAATAGCTGTCGTCACTGACGTAGTGAAAGGACATGTCAGTGAAGGGTTATTCATGTGTAAACAAACATGGCATGTTTGCTCAGGGGAAATCTTTTGAGAGAAATGTCGCTCTGGATTACAGAATGTGTGTATGACACATATATTCCTCTGGCGGACCACAGCTACGTTTTGATGCATGTTTACAGAGAGGAAAGCCTGTCTTTCTGAGCCGCGTGTGTCAGGGTGCTGAGAGCCGTTGCGTGCTCAAATCGAGAAAAGGCTGCAGGGTAAACCTACAGCTTACCAACACCTCACCAAAGCCAATTGCGGCGGTTACCATTCAGATGAAGAAGCCCGTTTCCCCCGTGGCGAGCTGAGGCAGGAGAAAAGAGGGCAGGCGATCAGATCGGCATCGATCGGCCTGCTGCTCCTGAAGCCCGGTGGAACAGAGCCTTCTTCCTCTGCGACCGTTCCCCAATGCTGAAATCCAGGCGAAGGCTCTGCTGACAACAGGAGAGCCGCAGTGGCTTCCCAATTTTCACATATGGATTTGTGAACCTTTTATCTAATTGATTTTTCCCCCGTTGACTGCTAGTCTTTATTTGACAGAAGGTGCTTACAAATCAGTGATTTGCCCAACCCCCTCTGATCAGCGCATGTTTAGAACTAATGTTTTTTTTCAGTAGCTGCTGCCTCCCCCACAAGTGAAAGCCGAAAGTCGCAGCCACCAGTCTACTCATTTTTTTCTAAATTAATATGAATATAGGATAGATTCACAAATAACTTTTCACACCATATGTGCTTATGTTTTCTCCATCTTGCCCTTGAAAAAGCATCTTAGAAACGGCCTCAGGAGAGCAGCGGGTTCCCAGGTGTGTTTTTGAATTAAACAAATCACCACACTTTGAATATAGATTACATATCAAATTATATTCTGATTTAACTATTAAACATTTTTTTGCATTTTAACATGTATTTGTAATGTAAAGCATTTTGGCTCACTGCTTGTGATTTATCTTTTTGGATGTTTAATTCAAGCTATTTTTGGCCCTATGAGGTTTCTGCCTTTTTTCGTGTCCTGTTCACCAGGTCGTTGAATAGGCTGATTATGCAGCCAGAAATTCTGGGGTAGAAGCTTTGTGAAAATGTCATGCAATGTTGCTTTGTACCTCAGCAACAAGGCGATGCCGGGGAGTGACGATTGCTATTAGTGTTCAGGCTTTTGATCCTGGCAGCTTTTTCAGCAGAACAACAGACTGTTCATGCGGGTTGCTACATCTCGGCGAGCCTTTACATTTTCAGTGGAGCAGACCGCCTTCTCTGCTACTAATGCTGTCAAGTATGAAAATGTAACCTCACCCTCATATATCAATCCTCCACCCGCCCAAGCAGATTGACTGATGAAGCCGGTTTTAGGAAACTTAAATTGTCATTCTGTATATTTTGCCCATCGAAATCCCCGTGGCAACAAGTAAACATTTATTTTAGATTAAAATCCTTCCTTGCTTCGTTGAAGCCTGTTACATAGATATGCATATAGTATCACTGGTGTTTATAAGAGGAAGTGTATTAATTCACATGAAGAAAGAAGTTATTTTGCATTACACAATCCCCAAACCCCTCTAAACTAATTAATGGACTACTTTTATTTGGTCAGATGAACGTGAATGTGAAGCTAAAGCAACCTGCCTGTTAGCTTAGCATTAAAACTTGAAGTCCGGGAATCAGCTCCCGAGGCTCTCTACGCGGAGAAGAAAATGTATTTTGTGTGTTAGTTGATCTTAAGAATTGTTCTTGTGCAAATTTTGTAAACTTTTGACAAAGCAAATAGTTTTTCTCCGATTGTCAAATTCAAGCTGAACAAATATTTGCCCGGTATGGAAATAGCCAACAATGTTTAGGAATGCCTCAGATACGATCAAAGTAGGTTCACTGCCTTTAGTCTTACTAATCAGCACAAATTCAGTGCCACGTTCCAGCGTTTATTATAACATAATTTACAACTGACATATTCTATCCAGTAGCACGCATCTCGTGGGCCTCTTGCAAATTGAGGGCAGGAGTTTGTCTGAAATGAGCTTGATGTTAATCCTGCTCTCTGACTTATACCTTACTCATTCAATATGACATTCTGGGAGCACTGGGATCTATATCCTGTATCTAGTGATAAGATTATTTTGTAGACACCTTTTAAAATACACCCCATGATTTTTGTCAGTGATTCAATAGTTGCCTTCCTTGATAGAGATTAAATGGAAGAATAATGCAATGTGTCTCTCGTCCAGTTTTTTCGCCACACGTCAAATGCCGCGTTTCGGGGAATAATAATTTTGTTTAATGTTTTGTTGTCATGAACTTATATTCACTCTTATATATAATATAATTACATGTAACGTTTAAACCCGTTACTAACACCAATAATGCAAACCCATTTTAACAGCGTCAATTTTTTTTTTTCACGAGATTAACGTTTTCTGAAATAGAAAACTTGAAAAAAAGCCCTTGTTAAGCCATGGTTTAACTGCACTACAGGCTGAGTCCTTGTTTACCTGAAATGTGCACTTTATAATTTTATTTTGTACCGGCCTGTTTGGCAATGTTGTTTTTTCAGTAAAATAAAACATTTGCATGAAGCAAGCCAATCCACTTTTCCATGTTGATAAGAGCATTAAAATGAAAAAATATATGATGGAAAAACTATAAATGAAGGGACATTTAGAATAGATACAAATTTGTGATGAATTGTGATTCATTTGGAGTTAACTATTAAACGATTAAAATATTATACGATTAATATCGTATATAATATAATAATACGATTAAAATATTTAATCACGATTAAATGCATTTATGTCAAACGATATAAAGTCAAATTGAAAACAAAAAGTTAACACAAAACAACTGCATATGTTGACATAAAATAAAAATATATTCCTATCCAAGTTTGATGATACAGACTCTGTAGATAATAATGAGAAGGAAGTCCCAACAAATCTTATATCTCATGCTGCAGCGTTGAAAAGTTTACATACGATGCTTTATATAAGAAGGAAAAGGAGTATATAATGGATATTTGTCTGACAAAATTTTTTGCTGTCTTGTTTTTGTCAGCACAGCACCTAAATACACTGATTCATGATGACATTACTCTGTCTAATTGCAACATAGGGGCATTCAAAATAAATGTTAGAGTGTTTCGGCTTCGACACAAATGTGAATGATGAAGTCAACCTTGAGAAATGTCTTTTTGCCCTGCACATCTTCTCAGTCAACATTTGTACTATTTACATGGTAAAACAGTTAAAACTAGTGTCACTTTGCAAAGCCACAAACGCGTAAGAGTGTTCCCTTCATCACAGAAGTAGGAGCTATTACATTCATTTGCATCCCTTTCAGCAACTGTGAAGAAGCCTGGTTCCTTGGCGGAGGAGATGAGAGGCCCAGTGCCACACGGCTTGCTCTTGGCTGTGAAGAGTGTCAGGCCACTTTCTGCAGCTTTGGAGGAGGCAGCTGTCTTCCAGTTACTCGGCGAACAAAAGTTCCTCCCAGATGTTCGGGAGCTCAGAATTCAGTGAGAACTAAAGGAATTAAACATGAATTGGAAAATGGACTGTAATCACTGGTAAGCCTTTCATATTTCAATAATTGTCACGTTCAATTTGCAGTATTTACTTTTAATCTAAAGTTGCTGCATTCACGATTTGTTTTATTCAGCTGCTGAAGTTCTAGCTTTATGAATTCACATAGATGAAGTTTTAATTCAATTTGCGCATGCACGATGTCTGTTCATTTAGGTGTCAAATGACATCATGAAAACCAGACTGTATACTATTTTAGCAGACAGCAGATATTGCCATTATAAATAATACTTAGTAAAGTGTTAATTGGTTTTATAAATGTTAGATTCAGTCACGCGTTTTCACTCAAGATGTGTTGATATAATTTAAATACTTGAACAAAGTTGTTAGACTGATATATTTAAAAATAAATTATGAAAATCTACAACTTTTTTGGGCTGTGGCAAAAAAAATAATATTTAATTTACAAACTATTGAGAAAATAGCTTCTTCAACTTCTCTGACTTGACTTTGTCTGACTTAATCTGCAATCTGCAGTGTGGACAGATTTCAGATTAACTGTTTTCTTACCCTGAAAAACCAGACGGTTTATGCATTGTTATTCTCTTTCTTCAGGTTTTTAAACATGACATTAACTCTTTATGTAATACTTCATGTAAAGCCATTGGACTATTTGTGGTAGTGCCTAAATTCCATATTTCCAGGCCTAAATTGATAAAACCAGCTTTGCAGATACTACTCTAAATAAAGCTGCAAGCATGTCGGGGAGGGCAGCGGTCAGCTGGACTAGAGAAAAATAAAGTGGGGTGTATGGGATTCAAACCACAGTCTGTAGCTTCTTAAGATTGAAGCATATTTAGTCACTCAAAAGCAGTAGGTCAAAATTCCCCCAGAGGAAACACTTCTAGGGGGCGCTAGAGATCCATTTTTTCACACCTACAAGAATATCTCAATGTTTCGCGCTTCTAAGGCCCACGCCAAAATTCAAGAGTTTTTGAATATGATAAAGGCTTCAAAAGTCACTTAACTGCAAGAAATAATAGTAAGAAATCTTCTAAACACAACAGGGCTTCGTCCGACTCAGTCGGCTCATGCTCTAATAAAAAAGCACACCTTGTTTCATTACATTTAGCATTATATAGTATGTTTGTACAATGATAGGCGAGTCATGAGCTAAAAGTAAACGCCCAGCAGGTCATCTGTCGGGGTTCCTGACAGTACCAGCTGGCCCATCCTGGCTGCCAGGGGTACAGGGAGGTTAGAGGGCGGACCTCCCACAATCACGGTTATCTTTTATATATTAAATGCTGGAAACACAGCCAAGCCTCAGGTTGTGGTGTGCCGTCCTCCAGAAACAACAGCATAATTGATCCAAAAAACGAACAGAAGGGAAGGAGGAGCAGATTGTCCATGCAGCTATTCGTGTCCAGCCTATTACTGCAGGTCCTGAGTTCAAAGTGTGTCAAGGATGAAATATCAGAATTACTGAGGCTAAAAGATCAAAAGTGTACACGTGTGTGTATCTGTGTGTGTGTATTGGTGAGTGAAGTATTTTGTGGTGAGTAAAAATGATGAAATGTAAGTGTCGAGATAATAAAAAATTGAAAGCCTCCTGGACACTGCTGGCAGGCAGAAGGAGGTGGGTTTTAAATGGGTGGTTATGTGTAAATATGTCCTCAAATAGTCTCTGCCATCAGCATGTTTGGCGCCAAGAGCAGGATGCCAAAGTGTGCGTGATTTAAACAAAGTTTACTGTCACAGTGAAAAATAACTTTTATAAGATGAAGATATATCACAAACCAGTAAGTAATTCTGCCTTAAGGTGATATTTATAGCAACATTCTGCATCCCGTATGTAAAGAAAAGGAAAAGTACTGTAAATTTGAGTGTTATTTTTGTAATTCTGTATCAATGGAGATTGTCCCACCGGTTCCCCATGCTCTCTGTCTTGCTAAGCTGAACTAATCACATCCTGGCTCTAGCTTCACACTTAAGACATGGGCATTTCCTCTTGGATATAATATTTTGCACTGTCTAACTAACAATGTCATCACAGTATGTTAACTCGTCTAACCAGGCCTGTGGGAAGAAATTGATTCCTCACTTCAGAAATGAAATCTCAATGTAATGAGCCATGCAAGTTAACTGTAAACCCTTTCAAGTCAAAATTACATTTTAAAAAGCAGAATTAACAGCCAAATCCAACACCTTGAAGGAGGGCATGATTAAGTGTCAATAATGAAATATAACTGGGATCCAAGTGAGGCTCTAATGTTTCAAAATATTTTCAAAATGAGACACTTTCTGGAAGATTTAGGGTCCGAAAATTTACTTTCTGGTGTAATGACTCCTTCCATTGACTTTAGTTTGTGGGGATTATCTCAATAAATCTTAGAAATAGAATAACTGTGCTAGGCTTTGGAGGTAAAAAAAAATCAGTGAGCCGATTGGGGAGGCTGGAGTTTGTTTTGGCACCGTTGTCTCCCAGCAGCGCTGAGGGTGAGAAGCCAAGCAGTCAGCTGTGAGGGGAGCCCAGGTAAAAACTGCAGATGCACCATTAATTTACCCCAGTTTACATCGTTGCAGCGAGTTCAAAGCTTGCTTTTTTGTTTCTCTGTGTGTGTCCCGGCCTTTTGGAAACAGGGGGGTGGGGGGGGCGGTAGAGGAGCGGGTCAGGACAGAAGAGGAAGCAGCATGGATCCTGCCAGTCACACGGGGCCCAGAAGACGGAGTGGCCAGGCCCTGCAGGACCACCTGGCAGATGGCTGCCTCAGGATAATGACCAGGTGACATCTGCAGAGAGAACAAGCCATCAGGCTAACAGACTCACCTTGACCCACCAGGGAAGCCAAGCTGCCCATTCTCAACCTCCTCCTCCGCCCTCCAGTTACACCTGCACAACAAGAAGTGTAACACAAGTCTATTGATTTACTTAGGTTTCTTATCTTCCCCACAAAAGAGGTGTGAAAAATCCACTTAAAATAAACATTAACAGATTTTATGTGGGTGTTTGAATTTAGTTTTTTTTTTTTTTCATAAGGGATTCCGTCACTGCCTCCATCAATCCTAAAACTGGGAGCAAATCATTGTTATTATTAAATAAATTAATAACTTTTAGCAAAACTCCTCACAACCAATATATTCAGTCAGATAAACCATAACATTTGGATTTTAGTACAATTATGCGAAATAAAATTGCAATTTTTCTTTATTAATATTTTTCCCACAATGTTGCTTTTGACAAGTTATGAAAAGAGGAGGTTTGTATCTAGAGACAGACTCTTACACATGATACTGTGCACAAAAGGTCATCTGTTGACAGTGCTGAGATCAGGAAAAGGTCAGCCTCATTGTGCCATTTGGAAAAGAGGCAGTGGGGTACAAACCTGCCAATACAACTTTAGCATGTCTTTTTCATCTGAGCGTTAATACCAAAGAATTTGAATCAAACACTTTCCTTTTAGTGTACAACTTCTGGCAAACTGAGGATTCAGTAAAACTTTGAAAATAAAAAGGTGCCATTTCTGTGTTTTGTGGTGTAGAGAACGGATACCCGGTAAGTAAGTAAACGCTGCATGTGGTGAAGCAGAAAGGGTCCTTTGGGAGGAGACACTGAACAGCACGGTGCTCAGCCATAAACACTGAAACCACCAGATTGGAATATTGGGAGCTCGTCCGTCCTTATTAGATTTGTTTTAGACCAGTATTTGGTATTGGGTGTTAATGGTTTTGTCGTTGGGTTATGCGTTTTTTGGGCAGCAGAGGGTTAGGGTTAGGGTTGGTCCAGTAGCCAGCGTGTTGTTAGAGCGCCTTGGTAGGTGTGACCCGTCAGATGTGACATGATCCTCAAGTGTTTTAAAGTTTGGGCGTGTTCCAGTTTTAAAACCAATAATCTGCATGAAGACTATTGCTCACTGAGGTAAATTTGTCTGTGTCCCATTATTAGGGGGGACATACCGTTTTGGTCATCTAGTTAACCTAAGCAACGGTGTCTACTGATTTTGTCATGTCTATTAAATCAGAGGACTCTGTCGCAGCTCCATTTGAGGTGTTTGTGGATCATTGCTCTAAAGATCATCTCTTTAAAAGGACTGAAGAGTATGATACTGATCTAAGTGGTGTTGGTGATAAACGGCTTAAGGGAAATGTAAAGGCCGTAGTTAAAATGCAGCCCATTAAGGTCGGGGTGCTACTTGCTGTGGTGGAAATTAATGAAAGAAATAAACGTTATGAGAACCGTTTCATATGTCTTTGAGCATTTTATTTAACAGACAATTCAGCTTAATGGTCAGAGCACTTTCCACACAGATGCTCACACAACCCTCAAACTAGGCAATGCTTTATAGCCTTTCTAACATTTCCTACACACTTTCCACTCATGCAATAACCTGCACTGCTGAATTTACCATCTCCACGCCCCAATATTAATCCAAGATTGCCTCTAATGTTGCCTTAAGTCGTTAAGTAATTGTTTCATTTTTGGATATCCCCTTGTCCGAGGTCGATGTTTTGTGCATTTAGTATGAATATCTATGTTTTTTTTCTTGTATCTATAGTCATTTAAGGTTTTATATTTTGAAGAATGAAAGCTATTATTCTATGTATTAAACTATTGTTTTTAATTGTTTTCTCCCAATTGACATCTACAATCTGCTGTAGTTAAGGCTTTACCTTTTAGTTAAGTGCCAGACAGGGTCCCCATACATAAAATGGAAGAAGCTATCCACACATATCTCAGCCAGTTAGGCCCATCTGTGGACCAAATTGGTGCCAAAGAGATCCTGTGACGGCATTCAAATGATGATGGATGGCGGTTCTTTGCATCCATAACCCCTGAACATCCAGTCGAATATGAAAGACTCAACAAATGCAACACATACTGTACATCTCATGTGCAAAATAAACAACTGTTAAGCTGTGAACGTAGCTAGTACCAGCCGTGACAGTGAGTTTGCAATTTTGCAGTGATCATTATACCACTGTAGTAGGACGTTTCCTTTCTGCAGTCCCTCAAGAGCTCTGTTACTTACTTTGCAATATCTGCGCCAAATCCTCTCAATCCACATACTCTCATAGTCTCCCTTCCACTGTTAACTCTAGCTTGTGCACACTGTTTGCGTTTCTAGATAAGACTAGTTTTGTGAATATCTGGATTGACCACGGTTTACATGCAGAGTTGACTCTATTGTGGTTTAAAATGAATATGGGGAATCATACTAATGTAAAGACACTTCAATTTAAGCTGGTAAACACTGACTAGTTTGTTGAAGATTATTCAAAAGGACAAAATTAGTTTCAGCCTTTTGGGGATTTCCTCATTTAAACAAAATGTTGGAAGAAAAAGTCTCACACTATGATATTAATCCTAGATATTAATTAGGTTTTACAATAGAGTTAACGTGAACACTACAATGAAACATAGTGGGTTAATTACACATACTGAACAGACTTCTAGACAGGAAAACCTATAGTATATAAATTACATTATTAAGAAATGCAAATCAATATTCAATGTCATTAAGAAGATCCAGCACAAGTGACATTATTGATCAGACATCTGACATACCAGTGATGTACTTAGTTAGAAATACATATGTGTATTTTTGTGTGACAGCTCAGGAGATATCTTGATTCCCCTCGAGACCTTTGAATGCCAACATTTATTTCTCTCTGCTCCCTTTGAAATTATGTTATTACGGTTTGGGAGATGACAGTTGTATCAATTATGTATAAGGTGAGAGTGTGTGGAAGGCTTCTATGCAAATCAAGTTCACCCCCATGGATGGCAGAGAAATAAATGAAAATGCTCATTTTCAAAGTGGTGAGTTCAGGTTCTGGGGGATCCTAAAATCCCTGTGAACAACCACAGAGGAGACGCTATAGAAGTTTGAAACCAACTATTTTTCGAGTATGCGGACACTCAAATGTGCAAGGACTTTCAATTCATAAAACCAGATCAAAATATGTGTGCTCCCTTACTGCGCTAATGAATCAATGTCACATCTCGTTGAATACAATAATCGGAGAGTAAAAAGAAAAAAACAATCTCTTTAACAGCGCCACACTTTTCTAAGCTAACCTACAGGCTGCCATGTATAGCTTCATGTTTACCATACAGTTAGGAAAGTGGTATGGAAGTCTTAGCAGGAGCATATTCAGAAAAAGCTTGTTCTAAAGCTTTCAACAATCATTTTGGACATTCCTCCAGAAATGAAGTGTATCTCAAACCGTAACAATATACAGTATAAATATGACCTTTTAAATTCTCATTCATGTGTTGTGTGTACACATAAGAGAGCAGTGTGAATGCTTGCAAGCAGAGGGAAGTGGTTGTAGAGGATAGATGATCTAGTGGGATGTTCTCTCGCTTGTATCCTTCCCTGTTCCTCCATGTCCCTTCCTCCTACTAATCTTCTCACTCTTTGTCTCAAAATCTCTATAAATCTCTCTCCTGTCTCTCGCTGCCCGTGCTGCACATTCTCATGTCAACAGCTCCACCAGCAGGTAGAAAACTGCACATCTCAGGCCACGGCTCCATCGGTCCAAGGCGCTTTCCACATTCCCCCTTGATGGTGAAATGCCACACCATATATTTTCAAGGTCCGTGGTTTAAATTGCTTGTGAGCTGTTGTGGGGGGGGGGGGGATTATTTATTGTCACTCAACACGCAGCCATGCTGAATCAACAGAGTGACGGCATAAAGAGTAAGGACATCGCACATTGGCACAAAGCTGCTGTTGTCAACCAAACTAATATCCAGTTTTAGATCTTAAAATCCTCCTCCCTAAACAAGCTTCAGCAAACCAGTGTTATTTGGCGGGAAATACATTTTCTGTAACAGTGTCAACCTCGTGTGTTCAACATGCTAAAGAGCAGGTATTCTGCTGCAACCCAATTCTAGCCTGACAATGTGCATCCGTCCAAAGCTCCAGGGGTCACATTAAAGGTAACATGGTACCAATGAAGAAAAGAGAACGAGTTATTAGTTTGTAAAAAGTAAAATTTTCTAGATGTAAAGTATTCTAGAGTCAAAATGTCCGAATGCCATACAAGTCATTTTCCTTAGACCACAGACCAACAATATTTCTTATCTTATCTCATCTTATCAACTGGGGCCTAACCGTTCAATTTAGGATGGAAGTGTTACAAATAAACCAGAACTAATGAACCATACATCTCCATTCTAGGAGTAAAAAGTTGTCAGTCTGAATGAGAAAACTTCCCACTTCTGTCAGGACGGCTGGTGCGGGTCGAGGCAGGGAGGACTCAAACGCAGAGTTTTCCAAACAAAAAAAGGTTTTCTTTAATAAAACCAATAAAAAAAAATCCATGGACGGACATTCACCAACGACGGTTACACACAACAATGACACGACAAGGGACAACAGGCACACAGGGCTTAAATACACTAGGGAGGTGCAGGTGATTGGACACAGGTGGAAACAATCAGGCAATCACAGGACAAGGCAGTAAGTGAAGTTACCCAGGAACACAAGAGACATGAAAACTACAAAATAAGACAAGAAGCAGACCCAAACCGTGACAACTTCCGTTTTACCGCTTTTGATTTAAGAGGAAAAACGAGAAACCAGGGTTTTCGTTTTCTGTTTTTTACGGTAAAAGGGATTATCTAAAGGTACACGGACCTACACGGAGTAACACATGCAACAGTTAAGAGGGGACCAAGAGTAAAATTCTAGATAAAAGTAGATTTTAAAGAGACTGCAATGACCATATGACTTAACAACCAAGCTAAAGTGAATAATGATGGTGAAGGCTTGTGAAATATGCGTGTAATCATTGGCCTGGACATAGCAGCTATCTTTGACATGTCTTAGCAAAGCCAGCACAGGTGTAATTAATCAAAGTGTTTATGATAACATGCTATTTAGTGTGTACCAGCCGGCACAATACCCTATGGTGGCCCTGAAGTGCAAAGCAACATTACAAAGAATGAAACACTTTTAAAAAGCTCGAGACAAATTAAAATTTTGGAAAACAAATTAAAATTTTAGAATACACATTTACATTGTTGAAAACACATTTACATTGTTGAAAACACATTTACATTTTATAAAACAAATTAACATTTTATAAAACACATTAACATTTTAGAAATCACATTTACATTGTTGAAAACACATTTACATTGTTGAAAACACATTTACATTTTATAAAACAAATTAACATTTTATAAAACACATTAACATTTTAGAAATCACATTTACATTGTTGAAAACACATTTACATTTTAGAAAACAAATTAACAAGACGCTAAACACTTTTACCAATCCAAAACAAATTTACAAAGGACAGATTCTTCAGGGAAAGGGAATGTACCAAATACCGGAAGTGACGTAAGTGTTGAGCACTGTGTTTTCATTGGTTGTGGAGTTTATGGCGACAAAGACGGCCGAGGGACGTGTGGTCAGTGTTTGGAGTTTTTAAAGGACGCGGACCAGACGGAAACACCAGACATACTGCATCATTGCGTTCAATATTTTAACGAGAGCCACTCGTACGCTGTAATCGTGAACATGATGTCAAGTCTACACAGTGTAAACATCAGCTTGAGGACTCTTAAAAGTAAACTGAACGAAGCCGGGTTGTACCGCAGAAAGGATTATTCCTCGCCAAACGCTGTTGTTACGTGCCCACTGGTTTTTGAACCTTTAAAATCTCGTTACGCTGTTCATTTGTTTGCCACAAAACAGGCAAAACATCCCTCGGCCATCTTTGTCGCCATAAACTCCACAACCAATGAAACCACCGTGCTCAACACTTCCGTCACTTCCGGTATTTGGTACATTCCCTTTCCGTGAAGAATCTGAAATTTGTTTCGGATTGGTAAAAGTGTTTAGCGTCTTGTTAATTTGTTTTCTAAAATGTAAATGTGTTTTCAACAATGTAAATGTGTTTTCAACAATGTAAATGTGATTTCTAAAATGTTAATGTCTTTTATAAAATGTTAATTTGTTTAATAAAATGTAAATGTGTTTTCAACAATGTAAATGTGTTTTCAACAATGTAAATGTGATTTCTAAAATGTTAATGTGTTTTATAAAATGTTAATTTGTTTAATAAAATGTAAATGTGTTTTCAACAATGTAAATGTGATTTCTAAAATGTTAATTTGTCTCGAGCTTTGTAAAAGGGTTTCATTCTTTGTAATGTTGCTTTGCACTTCAGGGCCACCGTACAATACCAGCTAAATGGAACAAGGCCGTAATTACTGCTGTAATTATTTACACCTTGTTAACCCTGAAACGACACCTCAACATGCCTGCTATGAAAAGGAATCGAGACAAGGAAGGATGAAGATGATTTGAAATAAACATAATCATCATCATCAACGAGAGAAATAAACAATTTATTTGTGTTGGTTGTTTGGAGAGGGGAGAACGAGCAGATGTTGTTCCACAGTTTTGACACTGGAAAGCGCCATCGCAAAATCATAAGAATATTTGTGTTTATTTAGTTAATGGCCCATCTTTCATTTAATAGCAGCACTATATATATATATATATATATATATATATATATATTCAACATGTACCGCGGAAACAACCGGAGACCCGGAGCTGGCGCTCCTCTGCCCGGGCTTCCTCCGACAGGACACCATGTGAATATAGGACTTTCTCTTTTGCCAACAATGAGGTCCACACCCTGAAAAGGCAGGTGAGCGACCTCCAAGCCTCCTTTGACACTGAGAAGGCCAATATGTTCCGCTGGCTACATGATCAAGAGCTGGCCTACAATCGCATGGTTCGCGAGCAGACATCACTGGTTTCAGAAGACCACAAGCTCCAGAACCAGCATCTAATCGAGCAGAACAGGTGTTTTGTTCAACTAGCTGTCAAAACATCTGAACTTAAGGTCAGCAACGACACCTGGGAGCAAAAATATTGAGCTCTGGGTGACCAGCAAGAGTCCATAGAGTCAGAAGTAACAGAGTTACTCTCCGAAAACGTTTATCTGCAGGAGAAGCTGCAGCAGCAGGCCAACAATGATATGTTGGAAGCAGGAAACGCCAGGAAAGAGACAGAGAGTCTGGACTTTTCAAGTCTGGAGTTCACTGAGACCGCAGAGCACCTCGCTTTCAAAAATACTTAAATCAAGGAAAACAACAACATCTGGCAGCAAGACTTTGGAGATCTGAAGGAAAGGACCACCAAAGAACTGATTTACCAGCAAAAGTGCTTGGGGTCCAAACTCACCGCCCTATACTCCAATAATGTCTGTCTAGCGGACGAGCTGCAGCAGCACCAGGCCAACGAAGAACAGTTGGAGGCACAAAACATCATGCTTAAGAAGCCAGTGACTTCACTGAGTCGTGCCTGATCACGAGGATCCAACAGCTGGAGAATCTTATTGCAAACAAGGCCCAAGAATTTCAGGACAAAATAACTGTCCTTGAAAACATATGCTTTTACTTTAAAAAAAAGAGATTGAGCTTTTTTGGGAGACGGATGCAAGACCATCAAACAGAAATGGATAAAATGAGGCGAAAAATGCAGGACATGGAGTAAAAACACCTTCTTCATCTCCCACCCATCCTCCCCCATCCATCTCCCCCGCTCCCCTTCCAGCTGCGTTTCACAGCGCTCATGACCACCCTCCCTACATCGGTTTCCGACCACCCCACCTTGTCTCCCCCATACCACCCGCACTTCACAGCGCTGTAGACTTCCCCCCAAGTTCAGGCAAAAGAAATTTTTCAGCGGTTTTCGTCCTGGTCGTGGAACGACGGATTGGCTCTTTACTCTCAAATCTTGGAGGGGGCCTGGGAGTATGCTCATCCAGTCTGCATGTGTTTTGTGGACCTGGAGAAGGCGAATGGCCGGGTCCCCCGAGAGGAAATGTGGGAGTACGGGGTGAGGCGGTCCTTACTTGGGGCCATCCAATCACTGTATGCCCAAAGTGAGAGCTGTATTCGGGTGCTCGGCAGTAAGTCGGAGTAGTTTCCGGTGGGGGTTGGCCTTCGCCAGGGCTGCGCCTTATCACCAATCTTGTTTGTGGTTTCCATGGACAGGATATCGAGGCGTAGTCGGGGGGAGGAGGGTCTACATTTCGGGGGGCTGCGGATTTCATCGCTGCTTTTTGCAGACGATGTGATCCTGATGGCATCCTCGGCCTGCGGCCTCCAACTCTCACTGGAGCAGTTCGCAGCCGAGTGTGAAGCGGTTGGGATAAGGATTAGCACATATGAATCTGAGGCCATGGTTCTCAGCAGGAAACCGATGGATTGCCTAGGTATGGAATGTGTCCTTACCCCAAGTGAAGCAGTTCAAGTACCTCGGGGTCTTGTTCACGAGTGAGGGGAAGATGGAGTGTGAGCTTGGCCGGAGAATCGGTGCAGCGGGGGCGGTGTTGCACTCGCTTTACTGCACCTCTGTGACAAAAAGAGAGCTGAGCTGAAAGGCAAAGCTCTCAATCTACTGGTCAATTTTCATTCCTACCCTCACCTATTGTCATGAAGGATGGGTCATGACCGAAAGAACTAGGTCACGGGTACAAGCGGCCGAAATGGGTTTCCTCAGGAGAGTGGCTGGCGTCTCCATTAGAGATAGGGTGAGAAGCTCAGCCATTCGCAAGGAGCTCGGAGTAGAGCCGCTGCTCCTTTGCGTTGAACGGAGCCAGTAAAGGTGGTTTGGGCATCTGGTAAGGATGCCCCCTGGACGCCTCCCTTGGGAGGTGTTCCAGGCCCCGGGGAAGACCCAGGACTGGGTGGAGAGATTATATCTCTGCACTGGCCGGGTATTACATTTATATATAACATTTAAGTATTTACATGAATTTCTCTCTGTCTAATGAAAAAGTGACATGAATATTGCCGTGCTTTTTTTTTCATTTGATAATGCTAAATCCTATCAACTATCCACGCTTCCCCAACACCATCAGTGGATGCAATCCCCCCCCCACGTCAACCGGTTCAGGGTGCATGCGCTTATACAGAAATCCCTTTATCTTCATTTCCATAGACTTGCATTTCGCCAGAGAAGGAAATGGATGAGATACTGTGCTGTAATACTCTCCAGATGCTTCATTTTTTTAATAACTTTGAAAAAAAAAATCTGTAACACTTACTGTATTACAGGTTTGTATGAAATTAATGAGGAGGCCCAATGTATAGCCCTCTGAGATACATACCGCTCTTGACTTCGGCACATATCACCTGCCACTTATATAAGAGGGAAAATCAATATTCTTTGGCCTGGACTTGGCTCGCCATGCCCCCCACACACACGCCCACACACACAATTGATTTAGATCTGACTTTACTTTTGAAACACAACGAATGCTGAAACAAAAGTTGTGATGTTAGCCTCGTTGTTGAGACTTAAAAAAGCCTGACTGCTCCCCTGAGAAGTGCTTTCAGGAGCCCCAGAGGGGAGGAGCGGGGGGTCGAGTTTAGCAGCAGGTTAATCCCCTGAAAGTGGCAATAAGAACCATCAGTGAGACCGAGACAGTAGTGGAAGGTGGAGGGAGCTTTTTGCATTGGAAGTAAAACGAACAGGAGAACTGTGCAGAGGCATTCCTCCCTGTGTCAACCAATTATATTCAAATCATTTTATTTTGTATAGCCCAAAACCACAAATTACACATTTACATCAGAGGGCTTTACAGTCTGTACGCATGCAACATCCTCTGTCCCAAAAGCCCTCACATCGCCACAGGAAAAAATAAACCCAAAAATCGGGAAGAAAACTTAAGGAGAGCATCAGAGGAGGGATCTCTCTCTTATGTCTCTATTTGGCCTGGATTTGGCTCCCGCCATATGGGGTTCCCTCCATGAATGGGTTTCCCGCATAGAAAAGAAAACTTGCCACCTTAACGTGGTGGAGGAGTTTGAGTGGCTCAGTGATACAGTGATCTGTGTTGTCTCTGTGGCACAAGCCCCATGTAGGGCGGCCCAAGGACAACAGGTCTCAGGGGAGAGTCCTGACTAAGAGCGATTCAAAAAGCCTGATGTTTAGCGGCCCACGAAGCACAGTCAACCGGACCAGGCCTGGGACAACAATGACAGCGCCCCTACGCCCCCACGTTGTGGAAGGTGAAACAAAAAGAAACAACAATAAAATGCTCTTACAGACTAATTGTAGCATCCCTTCAACCTTGAATAAACAGACTTGGGAGTGTTTCCTGACGGGTGTACTTTATTTCAGACGAGTGTGCATAGCACCAACACCGTGAAAACTAAAATGGGGAAACAACAAATGCAATTTAGCCAGATACAAAATAATCCTTTGACAAATGCACTTTAGCATACATGGATAACTGCATAGCGGGCAACAGTCATATGAATTAATCTAATTATCATTTACATGAACATGGAATGAATTTACATGAAATACAATTACAATGAACCACATACCTCGCTCCGCATATCAAAGGGTGCTATATAGTGGTAATCCCGGGAAGGCCGCCGCCGTTAGCTTAACTTGGACGTTAGAGAGCTAGCTAGCAACTTAATAAATAATTCTCAAACGTTTACTGCCAAGGCTAAACAAAACACTGAATGATAAACACTTCAAAGAACACTTTAGTTAAAGTTAGTGATATTTTTAAATCTCCGGCTCTAAAACCTGCATTGCCTTGTAATGTGGCTTCTCGTGTCTTTAACTGCATGAGCGCTAGCGATTAATCACGTGTGCGGATAGTTTGATGTCAAAATAAAAATCACGTAAAATAGAGGTAGGAAACTGGATCATCAAAAAAAAATACTGCTAGTGGTCATTTACAGCATCCTACTTTAGACAAGTAACCCAGCATTCATGCAGCGCAGCTCTTTAGTAGGGCAATATGGTATTATAAGCTTCTTAAGATAAGACGGTGCCTCACCAGCAAGTGCCTTGTAGGTAAGGAGACGAACCGTAATATCTAGTCTTGATTTAATAGGGAACCAGGAGCTAATACAGGAGTAAAATTATCCCTTTTTTAGTTCCAGTTAATACACATGCCGCTTGAATCAACGGAAGAGGCTTAAGGAATTTATAAGAGCAGCCTGATAATTACAGAAATCTAGTCTAGAAGTAACAAATGCCAGGATCACTTTGCGACAGGAATATCCAGATTTTCGATATATTATGTAGATGAAAAAAGGCAGTCCTCGAAGTTTGCTTAGTCTGAAGTTAAAGGACACATCCTGGTCAAAGAGAACTCTGAGATGCTTTACAGTGCTGCTGCATACCAGAGCAATTCCCTCCAGAGAAACTATATCACAAGACAGCTGACTTTGAAGGTGCTCTGAGCCTATCAAGATAATCACGATAACCTCGGTCTTGTCTGAGTTCATCCGAAAATTGCTATTCATCCAAGTTTTGATGTCTCCAAGCAGAGATGCTCACGAGTACCAAAGCTCGAGTCCGAGTCGAGTCTGAAGTCTTTCGAGGACGAGTCTCAAGTCGAGTCTGAAGTCACTGTGTGTGCGACTCGAGTCACACTCGAGTCCGAGACTCAAACTCGAGTCCCCATCTCTTATCATAGTCCCTTTTACCGTAAAAAACCATACTAACAACTTTTTACTCCTCCTTTACTCTTTACTTAATTTTTTGGTGGTTTTTCCCATAAAATGAAAATACGAAGCGTAGCCGCTAAACCGGAAGTACTTAGATTTTCACAGTAAGACTCGACGCAACCGTCTGTAATGACAGCGGTTACCAGGGCTGAGAAAAGTTCATTAACGGATATAAATAAATAATCCTGGTCAGACGGGATGTCAACGTCAATGGTCCGCCACTGGAGTGCATACGTCCCGACGTCAGCGAACCGTCGGTCGGACCGCCAGCGCTGTTGCCGTCTTGTTTAAAGGTTTTGTAACCAAAGCTCACGACGAATGGCACAGCAGCGGCCGGTGCATTCAACATCTTTCTCACGCGCGGCCAGCAATAGATGTCAATGTACGTGTTACGTAGGCAGGTAACGGAGGGAGCGGTATAGCGAGCTCAGATGTTTCCTAAAATTTAACATTGTTCACGAGTCCCAAAGCTCGAGTCCGAGTCGAGTCTGAAGTCTTTCGAGGACGAGTCTCAAGTCGAGTCTGAAGTCACCGTGTGTGCAACTCGAGTCGCACTCGAGTCCGAGTCTCAAACCCGAGTCCCCATCTCTGTCTCCAAGTCATTCTTGAAGTCTATTAGCCGTCATTTAATGCAAACACGGTAGGATAGTGAAGTGCTTGCTTGAAAACTTATTCAACCTGTCAAAAGAGGTGGTCTTTATTGATCACTGCATGGGTTTACAGCTTAAACATGTCGACCAGTTCATTCATTATTATGAAATTCTTAATGATAATATCGTCTCTCTTTCAACTTTATGTTCAGATTGACTTGCTACAGGAAGTGGACACCCCGCTATTGCATTAGCTGTTGATTTAATTTTTCTAGTTATGTTTATGTAACCGGCATATGTGCTTTTCTTTTGTTTTTTTGTGCTTGAATTGATTATATATATATATAAATATATATATATGATTAGGTGAGAACGAGGGGTGCCCACACAGGCGCTGAGTTCACCTAACAGGTCTTTGTACAGGAAGAGAAGCGGGAGATGTTTTTTGTGAGGTTTTTAGGGAAAAATTAGGAAAGGAAGAAGAGTGTATCTGTAAATTGGCGTTGATGCGCACGTACGTGAATAAAAGATTCATCGAAATCAACGCACGCCTGGATGTCGCGTTTGTCCAAGTGTGCTACACACATTATCAAGAAATCAATGTTTTTCCAGCACGTTGACGTTTCACGTACATTTTGGCCTGTTAAAAGACGTTGAAATTAGGTGTTAGACGTTCAGACCTCATTTCAACCCGATTTCAACCAAATTTCAATGTTGAAATGACGTCTTGTGCTCACTGGGTAGGCTAAGCTAGCTGGAAGAGTTGCTAGTACAACCTGTTCCACCCTGTGAAATTCTGCCTTCAAGATGATCAAATGTGTGTAGTTTTGTGTTTAAAATAACATTTAGAAATAAACAACAGTGTCTGAAATACACACTTTCTAAAGCTTAGTTTAGATTTAGTCTTTAGAAGAAAAACAAACATTCATTAATCGCAATTAATCGAGATTAATGAATTTCAAAATGTGTGATTAATCAATTCATTTTCAGGGATGCACATGTCCCTCTTATGATTGTCTGCCTTGTACCTAATTATTCCCTGCTGTGTCCAATCACCTGAACCTCCTCGCTGTGTTTAAACCAGTGGTTCTCAACTGGTCTGCTAGCGGTGTTGCCGACAGGGGGGGTGCTAGCGACACTCCGCCATCCCTTCAAAATAAAAGCAGAGGATGACATTTTTTTAATCTATTTATTATTATTTTTATTTTCCCATGCAAAGGCCACTACAAACGGGTCGCGACCCACTAGTGTTGAGAAACACTGGTTTAAACCATTGTCTCTTTTGTCGTGTCCTCAGTTTGTTTGTCATTTTTTGGTTGGGTGGTGATGTTGCCGTTAACTTGTTGCGGCTTCCTCTTGTCCCCTCTCGCTGTTATTTCATTTTGGTATCCTTAGTAAATTACTAAGGACAGAAAAGGCCTTCAGTAGCAAACGGGAACAAGATCACGAGGAAAGCAGGAACAACATGACGGGAACAACAGCACTCAAACAAACCAACGGCAACAAGGAGCACACATGGATAACTACACGGAGGAGACGTAGGTGATTGGACAGGGAACGGACTGTGTGTGGAGGTAAGCCCCACCACGCCCAACGGCAGCGCTCCACCTCCTGCACGACCTCAGAGAGAGGCGACCTTCTACGTCCTAAGAAGCAGCATCTGCCGCCCATGGGGAGGGCAGAGTAAGGGGGAGGGGGGGGCGCTTCACTCCTTCGGCCTATGCCCGGCATCCAGACCCCTGCCGCCGAGCCCTCCACCTCCGCCCTCCTCTATTTCGTTTGATTTTTTCGAGTCTTTTTGAACCATTCTTAGTCTGGTCCCTCGCCTGAGATCTCTTTGCCAGGGGAAACCCTACAGGAGCACCAGGCTCCAGACAACACAGCCCTCAGGTTCATTGGGACACGCAAACCTCTCCACCCCGATAAGGTGATGGGCCCCGGAGAGGACATACATATGTGTTTACACATGTATGTAATAATGTGTATATACATAATTTCATATAGGGGGGGGGGGTGCTAGCGGTGAAGAGGGGGGGGGGGAGCTAGCGGTGAGGGGGGGGGGGGGAGCAAGCGGTGAAGGGGGGGGGTGCTTGCGGGGAAGGGGGTGGGGGTGCTAGCGGTAATGGGGGGGGGTGCTAGCGGTGAAGGGGGGGGGGGTGCTGCCGGTCGACGGGGGGGGGGGGGGGGTGCTGCCGGTCGACGTAGCGGTGAAGGGGGGGGGGGTGCTGCCGGTCGACGTTGGTGTTGACGTGCTGGTGTCTTTGCTGTTGAACTTTGCAGCTGAGCGTTAGAAGAACTTATACCACTTTTTCTTTGGCTTCATGGTGGTCTTTTGTTGGAGCTCTTCCAGCTGAGACAATAAGCTGTTGTTGTCATTCAGATGCTCCTTCTCCCTTTCCAGCGTTTGTTCTGCTGTTTGAGCGAGGCAAGAATTAATGTGGTGCCATTTGTCACTCTCATCTTCAAACTTCTTCTGCAGAGCAGCTAGGAGGTTGTTGTGGTCCTCCTCCTGTGCCTTCATCTTGGTGACGCAGGATGTTTCGAGCTGTGATGTCAGTTGCTGAAAGCTGAGGCCTTGCTTTTCTAACAGATCTTCAGTTTCTTTCAGAGCTCTTGTGATCTTGATAGTCTCTGCTCTTTGTTCCTCCAGCTGGTAATGGAAGGCCTGGTTTCTTTCTGACATATCCACAGCCTCCTTTTCCATTATATGAACAGCAGTGATGTTCTTAAGTTGGGCATGTTCAAGGTCCTGGCATGTTTTTTCTAGCCTGGCTTTGAAGGAAGTCCTCTCCTGCTCCCACTCAATGGTACGGCTCTCCAGCTGCTGCTCGGCCTTTTTCACAGCAGCCAAGAGGTCGTCGTTCTTCTTTTTTTCAACCTCCTTTGAGGAGTTGCTGTTTTCCAACATGGATGCTTTCTCCTGCTTCCATTTCAAATGTTCACTCTCCAGCTGGTCTTGTAAGGCCTGGTTTCTTTCTGACATCTCCACAGCCTCCTTTTCCAATGTATGAACAGCAGTGATGTTCTTCAGTTGGGCATGTTCAAGGTCCTGGCATGTTTTTTCTAGCCTGGCTTTGAAGGAAGTCCTCTCCTGCTCCCACTCAATGGTACGGCTCTCCAGCTGCTGCTCGGCCTTTTTCACAGCAGCCAAGAGGTCGTCGTTGTTGCTTTTTTCAACCTCGGGGGAGTTGCTGTTTTCCAACATGGATGCTTTCTCCTGCTTCCATTTCAAATGTTCACTCTCCAGCTGGTCCTTAAATGTTTTCTTCAGACAAGCCGTGCGTTTTCGGTTGACTTTGTCTTGCGTCTGCAGCTTGTGAAGAGTATCTGCCCGTGAGGAACCCACCTGTCTCCTGAGGCAGGACACTTGCTGACGGGAGGTATCCAACATGTTCTGTAATAACTTCAGGGCAGCTGCCATCTTCTCCATTTCATCATTATGTTTGTTGATGTGCTCCTTTCTTTGAGCTCTTTCAAATTCCAGTTCACTTTCCAATTCCAACTCCAGGTTAGTTTTAGCTGCTGTGATCCAGTTCATTTCAGCAAAGGTCATCGACTGTATAGCTTCCACGTCATTTGGAAGGGCCTCTTTGTCTACCTTCATCTGCTGAGCTTGGAGTTGGTCTTGTGGGCTACACATCTCTTTGTGTAAATCTCCATTCTTGTGTTCTTGGAGAAGATCAAGGAACTGTTGCAATCTGTCTACATCGATCTGTAGGAGAACTCTCCCCACAGATTCGGTTTCGGTGATCATTGCATTGTTGTCCTCCATCTGAGCTCTTACTTGTTCTTCCAGTGAACTCAGGTAAAAGGAATTTAATTCCTCCGACAACATCTCCTTTTTCTGGACGTTGGTCATTGTGATCTTTTGTTCAGTGCACAGTGCGCCGTCCATGGGAATTGTTAGGGGGATCGTTGAACCTAACAAATTATTCTCTAAAACAAACTGATGTCTGATCTAAAGTCTTCTCTAAAACAAACTGATGTCTGATCTAAAGTCTTCTCTAAAACAAACTGATGTCTGATCTAAAGTCTTCTCTAAAACAAACTGATGTCTGATCTAAAGTCTTCTCTAAAACAAACTGATGTCTGATCTGAAGTCCTCTCCAAAACAAACTGACGTTCGAGTGAGAGTGGAATGAGTTGATTACGTATTCTGTGATGTCATCTATGCCTTTGAAGTTTGCTGACGTGACCCTCTATTGTTGCTATGGGATACCGATCGGTACAGATAAAATCCAGCGTTCTGATTGGTTGAGAGCGAGTCACGGGGGATGCATTATTCAGCGGTAATGTACGGTTGCTGTTCACATTGACCGGAGCGTCCATATCACTGCGCACTCGAAGTTACAAGTTAGCTTTTGCGGGACCGTTAGCTGACGTTTTAGCTTTTAGCCCGGTGGCGATCGCCGGAATCCCCCGTGAATCCCACAAATGATCGTTTTGAGGCACAGCGAGCTTTTCGCAACCGGAAGACTAAGGTGGACGTCACGAGCGATGTGAATGAATGAGATGGTGCGGGACCCAATGCTGTTTGCATGCACGTACGGGGACTATTTTTCCTCTAGACTGATTAAATGTGATGCACAACGTTTGGTGGCTACAACCATTTTGTGCTGAAATGCAGCTATTTACTTACCATTTATATTTTCGCTGGTAACCATGTTATAAAAAGCAAAAAGGTACTTGAGGCAGTTTTTTTATCTTCAATAATGTAACTGTTCTAGACTGTCACTCTGGTTTATTTCTGATAATCCCCCAAATATGAAAGAGTCAAATTAAAAATTGTTTATTTAAATTCTTCTTATATTATGACCCAATGACACAAAGCTTTGGCATTCTCTCTCTCTCATTTATATATATATATATATATAATCACCTAATAATATCATGTTACCTAATTTCCAGTTAAATACTCCCTCGTTAGTGGAAGTCATACTGCTCTGACCACTCCCCGTCGTTAGGAAATCCAAATGCAAAACAACGAGCACTTTGACACCTTAATCAATGAATATACACCACGTGCTATTTTGACAAAGTATAGGACACACTTTCGGTTTAATCTAAAATAGCAAAATCTACATCGAGAACTGGCACTAAAAACAGCAACTAGTAGTCAAGTTTCACTTAAAAACAGCAGAATTAAAAACAAATTAGCCGACTAGCTTGGTTAAAGATACTTCCGATTCCAAGTCTCCTGGATGTCTGAAATCTGGTACTAGAGATTTTTCTATTCTGAGAAAACATCATTTTGAAAAATTCTTTATAAGGCCATTTGGGGAAATGTCTTTAATGTACTCATTACAGATATTTGGAACACTCGTTCCATTCAGCACAGCCTTCTATAGCAATATTTTTTATCTCAAATATACTCAAGCAAACTCACTCGGTCGCCTCCCCCTTTGCGCGCCCCACACCTCCCCCCTCCACTGTGGTCCCGTCCAGGCTGCTCAGCTCCGAGTGGAAGCTGGAGGATGGAGGGAGATGGAGAGTCCAGGCTGTCCCCATGGATCATCTGAAGTGTTACCATAGGAATGGATAACCACATATAGAACCACAGACAGCAATTATTTTATCATTTTTAACACTGAAGCTATGCATCAGATTTAATCTTCATCTTCAATTTTGAATCATCCAACCAGGTTTTACATTAGCATTGAGGGGACAGCATTTCCTCTTTGTTGCTTTAATGCAGCTGCAGCGTTCACCCCTACAGTACATTCTCAAACACATGCTGCTTGAATGGTCTTTTTTAAATAAGGAATAAACACACGACAGTTATCATTAAGGTGAAAATGTTTGCAAAGATTCTTCCCAACCTCACCGACCTTGTCAGTAACTTCATAAAACTCATTTCAATTATTATACGCCGCCTCTTTGCTACACTTTTGATGACGCATGCGCGGTGCGACACTGGTGGCTGGTGTTGCCAGATTGGGTGTTTTTTCCGCTACTTATTAAGGCAGGTTTACGGTGTGTTTTCTATAGAAATCTGGCACCCCATTGAATGATGTTAACCAGAAAGAACACGCCGTTCACAGACACCAGAATGAACGAGTTCACAGTAACGTTCATCGGGCATTAATACAGTACGTTCAGTTCACGATCGACCAAAATAAGAACGAGTTCATGAACTATCGTTCAATGAGAGAAAAGCACTCGGCGTGATCACAACTCTTTGCTGTCCTGGCTTCCAGATGTTGGAATGAGCTCTCTGATGACATCAGGACAGCAGAGAGCCTTTACATCTTCCGCCGAAAACTCAAGACACACCTCTTCAGACTCTACCTTGACTAAAACACTAGCAAACCGTAGCACTTAAATTGTACTTATAATGGCACTTTTCTATAACATGTTTTGAAACAGCTTATTTGATGAAAATTGTACTTGTTGTTGATGATTTTAATTAATATAAATTCAATTGTAAGAGCTAAAACGCTGAACATTTTAACATTTGAATGGTCTTAATAGCTGAAAGTGTGAAGCAGTTGAAAGGTGCAGCGGAAGAAATAGAAGAATTAGTTGATTAAAGATTCAAAGCACAATACTTGGATCTTGCATCAATGCATTCCAACAAACACACCATAGGGTGCCAGGGAATAATCCAGCAATTTAGGAGTTATTGCAAAGGACAGAAACACTGAGCTCCAAATCAGTAAATGGCCGCCAGAGGGCGCTGTTGCAATTTGAAACCAGCGTCCAGGCGGAACACGACGTGGCAGCTAAGCGGTTCACTTCCGGTTTCTTCTGCCGTATTGACATCCGTCTCACTCATGCCCGGTGCACCGCTGTCCAAAGCAGACTTTCCCCGGGCCTTGTAGCAGCGCGTATCCGTCACTCGGGGGCCGCTGTCGGTGCCACATGAGGAGCGGGCTGTAGGAGCTCAGCAGCCGGACAGGAGGGAGAATGCTCGGGCTGCTGATGCTGCTTCTCGGCGGGTTGCTGGAGGTCTGCTCCGGAGCCTCAGCGAACAGAGGCGGCTATCCCACATTCACGGACGAAATCCCCTTCAGAATCACCTGGCCGGGTGCTGAATTCACTCTGGTATGTCTCCTCCTTTTAGTAACACCGGTTCACCGGGGGGAGTGAGTAAATAACAAATGTTGGTCTATTGTTTTCAGCCAGCTACTGGGGGACTCTACAAGGAAGATGACTTTGTCATCATGACAACAACCGAGAAGGAGAAGTACAAATGCCTCCTGCCGTCCCTGACATCTGGAGATGACGTAAGCATTGAAACAGGTTTAATAAGGTGGACTTAGAATCACACTGATGGGCTTTATCTTCCTCCCTGGTGAACGCCATTTATTGAAAATAAAAAGTAAAAAGAAACTAAGGGTCAAGCAATTCTAACTCACAGGTATTTAACACTTGGACACACTTTATCACTTATCCAGCGGTTGATTGACGAGGGTGACATCAAAAAGGACAAGGTGAAACTGAGACTTGAATATTAACGTGTCCATGAAAAGGGATTGTTTGATAATCAGTGAGACTCCCCATTGAACAGATGTCTCGTGTTGACTGACGCGGCTCCCTTAGCTGCCGTCTCTCCCCAACTCCTAACGCCTTTCGTGCGTTGTCTTTTGTTGCCTCAGGATGACGATAAGGACTACGGCGGACCCAGTCCGGGTCAGCTGCTGGAGCCCCTGTTCAAACGAAGCAGCTGCTCCTACAGGGTGAGACTTCTCCAGTTTAATCTCACTTCCTGACTGCTGCTGACGGAGGGAGCTCACGCTGCCTTAGCAGAGCGCGGTGAACCCTCTAACACCGCTTCCTGAGGGCGTTTGGGGAATTGACTCTAAACTTCCTCTCGGTTTGGCAACATTTACAGATAGAGTCGTACTGGACATATGAAGTGTGCCATGGAAAGCATATAAGGCAGTACCATGAAGAGAAGGAGACTGGCCAGGTCAGTGGTTGTAGAGAATAAAATCATTTCCAGATTACTGGAATGAGAAGTACACTGTGTACTGAAGTCAGTCATGTGTGTCCCCAGAAGATTAGTGTTCAAGAGTACTTCCTGGGCAACATGGCAGAGAAGAGCCAACAGTCAACGGAAACCGGTGAGTTCATTTGGGAATGCGGTTGAATGATATTTTCATTTGGATGTTAGTTATTGTGATGGCCTTTGCCTCATTTTGCCAAAGCTAAATTATAACTTTTTTTCAGATAAACGCGAAGAGGAAGAAAATGTCAAATCAGCAGCTGATATTGAAGTAGGTATTTTATTGAAAGTGCGATACACATTCGTTTGCCTTTTCCTGGTTCTCAATACTTACTCACAATACTGATCTGTTCCGTTTTTGTCACGGTTTCCAATGGTCCTCAGGTTCCCACTAAGAACATAGAAGGTCAGCTGACTCCCTTCTTTGCGTTGGAGATGGGGAATGGGACTCCCTGTGTGCTGAAACAGAACGAGGCTCGCTCAACGTCCGTGCTGTACGTCTGTCACCCAGAGGCCAAGCATGAAATCTTGTCCATTGCTGAGGTCACGACCTGTGAATACGAGGTGGTGGTGTTGACACCGCTGCTTTGTGCACACCCCAAATACAGGTAGGTTTTTCAAAATGTACATATTGTGCTCAAATATTAGCATATTGTACAAACGCCTTGCTATCACGGATTCTACGGAGGCAAATCAGCCAGCGGCTAAACCTGGCGTTAACTTCCTGCAGGTTCAAGTCCTCCCCGGTGAACGCCATCTTCTGCCAGTCTCTGGCAGGCTCCCCCTTGCAGCCTCGGCGGCTCGCACAGCTGGATAAGGAGCAAGAGGAACAGCTTAAGCCGCCTTTCAGCGCCCCCTCTGGCACCCGAGAGGTGAGCTGCGAGAGGGCGAGAGGGGAGAGATGCGGGGAGGGGGGAGGGGACGACACCCGGCTCATGCATGTCTTTGACCCGTTTACAGGAGGAGACGCCACCACTGAGAGAAGAGGCCTTCAGCTCCACCCACAAACCCATGACTGTCGGAGGGCAGTCTCAGGTCACCGTCGGCACCACCCACATCTCTCGCTTGACGGACGATCAGCTGATCAAGGAGTTCCTCAGTGGCTCATACTGTCTCCACGGGGTGAGGCATGGTCCATCTACATCACCTCAGCTGGTGTTTTAATGAACAGTACAGTGGCAAACGATCATCTTCGTATGTGTGTGTGTGTTCCAGGGGGTAGGGTGGTGGAAGTATGAGTTCTGTTACGGCAGGCACGTCCATCAGTACCACGAGGTAATGTTTTTTACTTCTCTGCGCAGAAGCAAATTTACTTTTAGTAGCAATTTAATCTGTTATACATTACTTCAATGCTGCGTCTAAAAACATTCATTAATTATCAGTTTGCAGATTCGTAATTTAGTTTATAGAATGTACGCTTGTTTTGTTGGACCACAAACCCAAAGCTTCAGTTTATTACATACGACTAATACAAATAGCAAATCATCTCATTTGAAAAGCTGGAGCTTTTGCCATCCCTGAAACCGATTGTTCAGTTATAGATTCCTTTCCTGCTCATTTATTTCTCAAGTAATGTTTTAACTGTGCGTCAACAATGTGAAACTCCGGTAATAGACAATCTGTTATTGCGCTCTAGTGCGTGAGATTGTCTGGTAGATTAGCTCGCAGTGGCACAGTGGTGAACATGACCCTTGGTGCCACAGGATCGAGAGCAGGGAAGGAACACGGTGGTGGTGGGGAACTGGGATGCCACGGAGCACAACGAGTGGGCCAAGAAAAACGTCGCCCGGTCCTACCAGCTCAAAGACGACGGCGTGCCGAAAGTCAAGTAGGCCTTTTTTATTCAGTTCACAAGTAAGCTGACATTATTGTTGTTATATATCATAGGAGTTTCTTTGCTTCATGGCAGGTTGGTTTCCCACTTTTATGGCCACGGGGATGTTTGCGATATGACAGGGAAGCCCAGGCAGGTCATCGTGAAGCTCAAGTGAGTATTCAGGGGGCCGGGTTTCAGTGTCGCTGCCGTGGGTGATCACGTGTTGACTCACTCATCTCCCGTCTCTTCACTCTGTCAGATGTAAGGAGTCTGAGTCTCCCCATGCTGTCACTGTCTATATGCTGGAGCCTCAGACCTGTCACTACATCCTTGGGGTAAGTTCTCTAGTCACCAGTCACCCTCACGGCAAAGGAAACAAACGCATGCTTGGTGACATTTTAACGCTGAACCCCACTTTACTTTAATAAACAAAAGGAAAGCCAAACAAGAATCTCTTTTATAAGCTATTTATAGGTGTCTGCTTATTCCACCTTTAGACTAGGTTTCAAACTCATTATTACATCAGCAATTTAAACTCTACTAGAAGATTAACATCTGTTTTTTTTTTTTTAAGGTTGAGTCTCCGGTCATATGCAGAATTCTTGATACTGCTGATGAACATGGACTTCTTTCAATCTCCAGCTAAATAAGCAAAGATCATTTGATGGCATCAGCACGTGAAGGATGAGGAGTAGACGGACGCGGAGAGATGCACTTGTTACGAGAGGACATTTATCATAAAGCAGAAGCCTGTTTGGCGGAGGAAGAGGGCGAGATGCCCATAATACTGCGCTAAAAGCCACAATCAAAATGTGGTGAAAGTTGACGGTGAACCTCACAACCCAAACTCAGACCGTCTCCTGATCTGTGCTACGGGCGATGTCACATCCAGCCGGCCAGCTCACACTGCAGACGCCTCACTCCACAAGGCAGTGTGTTCATTGCCTGTACTCCAAATCTAGGCTTCACTTTGTGTTGATTAATTGCAAGGAAAGGCGTTTTGAATCAGGGGAATGGTTAACATCAGGGGAATTATTCATGGTTTTATTTTCTTAAAGATTCACGTGTGTGTGTGTGTGTGTGTGTGTGTGTGTGTGTGTGTGTGCGTGAAATGATTTGCTGTTTGACTGTGGCACTTGTGGAAAGGAGGGAAAGCAAGTGTGAATGTGATTGGTGTTCATTTACAGGATGAGTGAGGGTAACTTATGCATTAGCGGGTGCTGTGGAAAAACAACAAAATTGAATGGTTGATTAAAGTTTCCTTTTTAAGTTTTTGGGATGTACAGGACGTCTGTGGTTTTATGTAGATGAACACTGGAATCATGATCATTGTTGTATCACAAAGATACAAGCCAATGCATTTGCAGCAAAGGATAAAAATAAAACATGAAATATAAACTGAAGTGTTGCATTACCGAACAGGGGAAAAACGGTTTTTACTTGACTGAGACATAAGGATATCGAGGCAATAACTGTCTCCTTAAAAATGTCTTCATTGCCTTTACAAACATTTTAATTTTTCTTGTTTATTGTAATTTATCAAGGGATCTATTTTATTTTAAGAGCCATCTGAATGAACCATGAGTACAATAATAACTATGTCATTTCCCTCCAAACCAAATATTAGAATAGTTCTACTTCGAAGTGTCAGCTAAATGAAAAATGTATGAGTTATTGACCATGCTAGTTTAGACCAGCAGAGGGTGCTGATGGGAGCATATATACATGTCTCCACTGTGCATGTAAAGTAATTAAAAAGATTACTTTAAAATAATTGCTCTTGCAATACAATATATTGCTTTCACATAATAACATGAGGCTCCATCTACCGTCAACCTGCTTTACATGCATTTTCTCAGTCACTGTCATTGTTGCCAATAATAAAAGTAGGGCTTCAAGAAATGATTAATTATTGAATAATATGCATTATTTTCTTAATAGTTCTCAAAAATCCCAAAGTATTTTCAAAGAGCCTTCTAAATGTTTTTGTATCGTTGACATGGAAATCTAATGGAATCAGAAAAAGTTTGACATTTTTTTTAACCTAAATATAATTTCTTCTTCGAACAACTGTTTAGGCTGATATTTAAAAAAGGAAAAGCTGAGATTCACTCTTCTTGCCAATTGTTTATTGTGTTGAAAAGTGGATGAGGTTCACAAATACATTTCTTTTTAGAAGCAAAAGTTCAAGGTTGCAACGGCATGCCATCGATGGGCCTGTGCAGGGATTCACAGCAGCTCATATCAGTGCTCAGCGACTTCAGAGGACACAGCAGTGATCCAGCAACTGGAATCTTTGGCTGCAATGAAAACCTACAAAAAATGGGGCTATAATGGCACATGCGTGCTCAACACAGACTAATGTGAAAATGCAGTATCAGTAATGGAAAAATAAGACAATTCAATAACCGAAGACACTTTTATAACAAATCTATTGCTTGTTTTTGTGTTTTTTTACTTTCATGGCAAGGCTTATAATACTGGTGCTTTTGTTTTTTCATTCAAAAAAGTAGAAGAGAACAAACGGTTAATACAGATTCCAAATACACAAAATGGGCTGTTTGCGGGTTCCTCTTCTGATTCACAATTGATTCAAAGCCATGGAGAGGTTTATCCACACTTTTACTGTTTAGCAGCAGCTTTTCGGATCTTCTTCTCTCAGACTGAGGGGATGGGTATCTGTTGCACTGAGGTGCTTTCAAAGTCTTGCAGTGCGTCTTGGTGAGTGTGGTAGTGCATGGCTACATACGACTTGGCGAAGGCGAACGTCTGCGAGCTGACGGGTTGCAGGCTGGTGGGGGAGCTGGGTCCCGCGGAGGGACTGCTGTTGTATATGCTATAGTAGGGCTCGATGCGGGTGTTGATAGGCGTGGAGGTACTCGGGGGGCGGGGTTTCCGCGCGCCCGTGGCCCTCGGACTACCGGCGCAATCCCTGGAGTGGCTGGGCCCGCAGGCCTGGTCGACCAGCCTCCTCGGCGGCTTGGGGGACAGTACGTAGGCCGAGTTGGTCTCGTGGTGGGAGGATTTATTGCGATTGACTTCCAGGCTGCCCTTTCCCATCGCGTGCAGCCGAGTCTTTTGCTTGCAACAGAGAAAGCCCAGTGCCGCCCACTGAATGCACCATAGCACGCGGCGGCGGAGGCCCGCACTGTTGCGCGAGTACACAAAGGGATTGATGCCCGACTTGAGAAAAATGAGCACAAAGCCGCACAGTTCAAACTGGTAATGTGCGAAGCTGCTCTCTGGCGACAAGACATCCTGCGCCAGCGAAACCCCCATTGGCAAGCAGCAGAGCAGCACCGAGAACACTATGACTATGCACGTGACCACCGCCTTCGAGTCTTTGGCCGTGGCCAAGTTGACCGTAGCCGCCAGCTGGCAGCAGGTGGCCCCCTGGGCCGCCCCTGGGGCCGGCGGCTGGCTGGTCTTGTTGACGCACGAGTGCGCGGGGGCTTTCTGCAGCTTGTTGTAAGTCTGGCTGTGGCACAGAGACGGGTCCTGAACTGCGCACTGCATGCTCTCGAAGCCCGCCGCGACGAGAGGCGGCGGGGGCGGAGGGCACGTGGCGTCCACGGTGACGACGGGACACTTTCGGACTTGCGCGTTCTTCCTCAGTGTCCGCGCGATCATCAGATAGGACACGGACACCACGGACACGCAAAAGGCAAAGTCCGCCAGGTACACATACAACACCACCCTGGCCTGTCCGCCTCCAAGGCCAAAGTGAGGCAAGCAGGGCCCATCCCTGCGCGGGTACGCTCGCATGGTGAGCAGGGCAGCCATGGTGAAGCTGGACGTCCACAGCAGGGCGGTGAGGGCCAGCGTGCAGGCGAAGGAGGCGGTGCGGTTGGGCTGCTGCCCCAAAACCATGCGGAGCCTGTGCAGCGCAATGACGGCGACTGTCTCCAGGGACATGATGATGAAGCCCGAGCTGGTCAAGTGGAAGGCGAAGCAGAAACTCTTGGACACGCCGTCCCCTCCGCCGGCATCCAGGAAGAGCACCAGCGCAAACATCGGCGCCGTCACGCAGCAAATGAACAAGTCGCAGAAGGACAAGTTGAGGATCATGAAGTCAAAGTTGGTGCGGAACTTGCGGAACACCGGGTCGAAGAAGGACAGGAACACCACAAGGTTGCCATAGGAGCCCAGGCAGAAAATGAAGACGAGGAGGAGAGAGCAGAAGGCCAAGGTGCCAGTGTGGATCACAGCCCAACTCGATGGGGTCTGTGTGCCATTGAAGTTCTGCGGTCTTGGCACATCCACCAGGTCTGATGGTGTAACCGAGGTGTTCATTGTATTATTAGGAATTTCGAAGGATCCCAGTCACCAGTGTCGGCATTATTCCTCTTTGTGGAAGGAGGACAGTATGATCACAGGGGCTGCTGCTTGAACCATTGCTGCCTCTTTGGGGGGAGCTACGGGAAGGATACAAAGTCACATATTAGCTACATTGTAAAGTAGATCTCAGTCAATTCATCCCGATTGATATAATACAGCGTGGCACAGATCATTCTGTCGTGATGCATGTTAGACAAGCTACAGTGGGCTATTATCTAAGAACCTCTGCATTCTGCCAATTATACATTACACCCCCCCCCCCCCACAAACAGTCAGCTGTAATCCAGATTTAAAATGTGTACATCACTGTACTCCGCATCTATCTTTTTTTCCAAACCGTCAATATAGTTTGGATAATCAATAGGAGGAGAAAATGTAACCTACCATCAGTCATCGATCGTGGGTCCATTGGATACAGCACATCTTGATTTTAAAGTGATCCGATAGAAAGTGAACGATCGGCTATGACGGGGAAAAAAAAAACGTATTTCAACGACAGATCACCCGAAAGCGATGAATTGAACAGTGACATACATGACGCTTCCTGACGTGTATGTTTTCATTTTTTTTTAACGCGTTTACAGCACAACCAGTTGGTCGCATTGTCCTTTTCTCGGCGATGGATCCGTCGTTCCGCGCAGCGACGGACGTGCGCCGGAGAAAGAGTCGCCGCTGCCGCCGGATGTGGGACAAGCAGCTCGAGCGCAGCACGCGACGCCAAGAATACACACAAATACGCCGATTTTAGCTTCACTAGAGGGTCAGAGATTTCATCAAGGGCCGTTACGCCATGTTGTGACTTCAGATAAACCCATATCACTGATGCACACCCCCCCCCCCCCCGCCCCACAAACCCCACACGGCCACATGCAGTACTTGTAGCTTTTGCGGAAGAAATGATGGTCCAACAGTATTTAATGGTCAAATCACTGGGTTTATTTGCACCTTTTTGGTATATATTGTTAAGAGATTCTTGGCCGTATGTATTCTCCAATGTTAATTTGATAAGGTTTCCCCCTTTTTCACTGCCGTCCTTGAGAACAGCAAATTATTAAGGATGTCGTTGCTAGGCGACACGCGCCGTGATGATTGTGTGCAGGGGCAGTAATCAGGGGCCATGGAGGGCAATGTTTGCCTCAAAACATGTCAAAAAATGTATATATAGCAAAGGCTATTTAGAGTGGCTGTTGACCTCATAAAAAAATGAAACCTTCAATAACAATTAAAAGAAAAAAGCTTATTCTTTTTTTACAAACAATTTATTGACTTTTCATTCAATAAGCAAACCGCACGTCAAAAAAAAATAATGCTGCAGTTTTGGCACTGCACTACACCTCACATAAGTAAAGTACTAAATGTGTCAATGCTTGGACTGATTTCAAGTCATCAGGGGGAATCTAAACAAAAACTGTGTTTTTAGAAAAAAGGTAAATGATACCAGGGATAAGAGGCAAGAGGTCACATTGATGGCGTTTGGTAATTTTCAACACACATGAAATGGTAATCATACAGTTTGCAGGTCTTCACAGCAAGCGCATCACACAGCAGCGGAGAGCTTGCCCTCTCCCTTTCTTTGCAAGTTTAAATGAAAAAAGGCTCTATTGCTAAAAGCTGAGCCATCTACTTTATTCCATCTACAAAAAAAATAAAAGTTAGCACTTCAAAAAAGGTCAAATAAATAAATAAATATGTTTGTGCATATTCGCTATACCATGATATATACATGCATGACGCATATAATCCGATATAGGTCAAACAGCCAAACAAACATTTGTTGCGTGTTGAAGTGTAATCTGAAGAGACCATTGCGAGATGGTCAGTTCTCTGTGGTTGTGACACACTCTTTGTTATCTCCCAATAGTGGAGAGTAAGTCTCACACTGGACAATGTGTTGGAACAGACAGAAACCTGAGAAATGTCTGGGAATCTGGCAGATGTCTTCAAGCACCCCATAAACACACCCACATATACACCCGTGCACAAGCACACACAAAAAGGAAAGACAAAAATAAAATCTGTACAGTAATGTTACAAACTGCAGGTCATTCATCCCTGCTATGATTGATCCTTAAATATTAAGTATAGTAGAGATCTAAATGAGCTAAATACACAACTTTTGCATCCTTCTTTGAGCCAAAACTCGGTTGCTTTGTGTGTCCGTCTTCCAGGGTGGTGCTGTGTCTTTCTTCAAGAACAGCAGCCTCCTCCCAAATGCAGGCTGGTATCTGTACAGTCCGGGGCCGCCCCAAACTGAACCAGAGAGAGAAACAAAACAAAAGGACTTTAAAGAGGTGGCTCAAGGAGATGTTTTTTTATCCCAATACAATGGTCCCTTCAGAAGTTTTGTTTGATCGGATTCAGTTACGAACAAGAATAAAGTCATTCAGATTCAGAGTGTGACGTTAAAAGGCTTCACCTGGCTTCAGGCGTAGTAACAGGGGGAGACCAGCAGGTCAGTCAGGACCAGCAGCTGGTCGTCTGTAAAATGTTGCTTATGTTGCTGCCAGTTGTCATGGTGAGTCCGTCGGAAGTTTGACAGCGTTTTCTTCACAGTCATCTAGAGGAGAACAGACAAAAGTGAGGTTTCCGTTTTCTAGAAAAAGAAAATTCCAGTAAATAAATCAACATTGCGCAGGTTTTGTTGACAATAGGCTGAAAAATAATCCCACGGCACCATCATCTAGTGGAAAGTAGGTGACTACACATACTTCGATGGGTTGTGTGTCATTCAGGTGAGCACTCAGGTCCATCAACAGCTGGGGCATCCAGATGGGAACGTCGTATGGGCTGGAGAGAATACAAGCACTCAGCCCCAGAACACCTGCGTGACGGCGCACCAGGTCTACAAAAACATAACAGGAGCATTTCCATCAACCTCATATTGACTGTCCCAACACGTAGTCTAGAGAAATACCTACCAGCAGACGGGATCGTGTCCACTGTAGCGCCAAGTTCCCTCTTCCTCTTTTTAGGCAAGCGAGTCTTGCAGAGAGCCTCAAAGTGCGTCTGCATGGGGACGTCCATGGACAGGAAATTGCACTGAAGGAAGCCGCTGAGCGTAGTGGCCGCCATTTCTCTTACCTGGAAACGGAAAAGGGCACAAAGAGGGGATGGGAAGTTGAAAATCTAAACGTATTGTGTCACTAAAGTGCGGTATTATAAACATAGATGGAATACATAGCAGATTGTATATAAATAAAACAAAGACACTCAAAAAGCAATTAACAAGTGTTCACTGTCTGTTGATTGGATACTTGAAAGATACTTCATACTAACAACACAAACTTGAGAATTAAACTGCCTTAAATGGACACACTAGTGGCTAACTAATAGCGTACTCAGACTAGTGTAGCACCCCAGTCACACTTACTGACAGGCAGCCTCTTTTCACACGGTATAAGACGTACCATAGCAACAACATCATTAGGCAGGGTGGTCCACTAGTGTGTGCACTGGCCAGATGGATGGAAATAGCAACAGCTGGGGACTGTGTGTGTGTGTGCGTGTGTGTGCGTGCATGCTCAATTATGTACATTTAAATATTATTTTGCACATTTTAGGTCCCTTTTCACAGGGAGATTTTCAGCAGAAAAGCTAATTCTTTAAATGGGTATTATGCTGATTGCTTTTGAAGAGCCTGGTCCACAGGAACGGCTTTTTAGAAGATGTACGATGTTTAAGGGAAAACAGGTCAGAGCCTTCCTCTTAAGTCCCGTTGCAAGTATGGCTTTGTAAAAATAATACAAAATGTATTTTCTCTTTAAAAAGGAAGCCAGATTCCTGAAACTGGTGTTTTGTGAGACATGGGTTTCTTAAAAAATAGGTAATTCCATGCATAAAAATGTTGTATTAGTCTAATGAAGGTGATCCTGAAGAAATGAGAGCAATAAAACTGCGCAGGACAATAAAACCAAGCTCAGTTTAAGAGGCCAAATAAAAATGGCTACTTCCATCCATCCCCCACTTCTCCTTTGTCTCCATACCATCCCTCTCCCTCTCATCCTTCAATCTGAACGTTATCTCCATAGCAACAGATTACTGCAGCCTCTGGTTTCCATAGCAACAGCTAGAGCACTAGACAGGGGGGGAGGGGGTTTGGGGTCTGGAGGAGAGTGCTAAATCACTACAGTGAAGCTGAAGACATGCTAGCAAACTCAAGCATGTACTGTCCAACATTATTCTCCGGTCAGTTTGACCTTCTTCCGATGATCTTGCAGAGACTTATGCATGTTTGAGCTTTACATCTCTGAGGATTTTAATCAGACAGTTGGAAGTGAAAGGGTTGTTATTTACCTCCAGCTGTTCATCCTCAAGCAGCCGTATCACCAGAGCCCGGACGTCATTCACTGCTTTCTGGGCACTCATGAAGGTGAACAGGTTGTAAAAAACCATAATCTGGAGGTATGTGAGCACCGTGTAGCGAGCATGCCATGAGCTGCTGCCAGCAATCTGCAATACACATCAATAAGATGACCCTTTTTAAAGAAAAAGATTGTTGATATGTGCATGTCATAGCAGTTTACAGCGTCAAACTGTTGAGCTTCTAATCATGAGTTAGTTTCCTTTGCATATTATGTTGTTATTGCCAATTGCACATCGAAAATTGCAAGAAAAACCCAACAGAATAGTCAGTTATTCTCCAGTATGTAGCTGTACACTACTGTACTGACAATATATTAGGTAAGATATCTATTTAAGAATCAATATATAACAGGACTAAATCAAAAATCCTACCAATTCCCTTTGAGCCTTTCATCTTTTTTCTTATTAACCATAGGTGGCTCAGGACATGGGGGGTCTGTAAAATGCCCAGTCATGTGTGATGCAGGTGGAAAAACAGCCACAGCTGCCTGATGACTCACCTCCTGCAGAGCAATGAGTACCAATGGGATCTGTTCTGTGTAAAGGAGTCCCTGAGACATCAGAGACAGACAGGTCTTTGCATCCCTCTTCAGTTCATCGTAACTGTCATCATTCTCAACCGGAGCAATCTGAAACAGAGGACAGAGATAGGCAGGGCTCATTTTAACTAAGCAGGTATTGTGTACACAAGAAGCTCAACAGTCATAGTTAACAGTGACTGGTGTTTCACCTTGAATAGTAGAGGAAGCAACCGTAGATGTTCTGGGACAGCCGTGGAAAAGGAGCGACCAGCACTTGCAATAAGCCACTTGAGCACTGCAGACATTTGAAGACAGCTATTTGAATACCTGATCATCTTCTCCTTTAATTTGGCAAAGTTTGTCAAAGACAGATTTATTTTCTGCTTAAAAGGCATCTCCTGATTGGTTCAAATGCTCCCACAATACTCAGAATGTATCGGGACATCATTCAAAGTAACAATGATAGACCTGTGACCCACCTGTTTTGAGAAGCTTGATGGCTTGTGTTCGCTCATCTGGCTCTCCCACCTCATTCTCCTCAAGCACGTGGTTCTGGATCTCCTCATCGACCTCCGTAAGAGGCTTCAGCTGCAACAGGATCCGCTCTGTGAACTCCGAGATGCGGGGCGAGGTAGTTGGCTGGGTGTACGGCAAGTTGACATCGATCATGAAGATGTATGTGAGCACACTGGAAGGAAACCAAATCAGAGAGGAACAAATGAGGGGGGTGGAAAGAAAGCGACCTACAGTAGATTTACCGCTGTAAAAAAGGACCTCACCTGCCAATGCGTTCCCGTACATTCTTGTAGACCTGTGTCAGTTTGGGCTCCAGGTATTGCAGCAACCTGTGAAGGAGCTCTGGAACACGCCACTCCTGCTGAGCGAGGCCTCCCTGCAGCACATACAGACGACTGGGACGGAAAATAAGACCAATCATCACCGTTTGTTAATCATATAAACATCTGCATGGGGCAGCAACCGTTCTACTTACCAGGCATCGACGAAGGAGCCGCCCTCTCCGTTGACTGGAGACTCCATTAGCAACTCAAAGAGCCAGTAGAGCTTGCGTGGGTCTCTACTCTCCTACACAAGACAGAGACAATAAGAGTCAAGGATGAGCGACACGTTTAATGAAAGAACGGATAAAGACATGATGAAGTAAACAACCAAAAGCTTACGCAGGCTGTTGCAATGCAGGTGCCCCAGTCTGCATACGTTTCTATGGTGATGTTGGACAGCGCGGTACGGAGCAGTGGACACAGCAACTCCCAGAGGCTCTCAACCTGTAAAACAGCACAGGTGTTGTTGTAAACTTAAGACCGGTGGTCTCGACAGGAATGTGAAGACCGCCAGGACATGATCACATTAGTATTCACATGGAATTTTGTACAAATCGTGATGCCTTTCCCAAAGCGGACTATTTGGTCTAGCGTTTCAATCCCGTACCTTCGAGTAGCTCCAGTGCTTGCAGCCTCTGATCAGTCCAGAGATGATCTCTGCAACACAGCGCTGCTTGCTCTCATGGGAGTCCGCCACCAGGCGCTCCATGTGTGGCCGCAGCACGGGAAGAAAGGCATCACCGAAATTGCGGAACAATCCCTGGAGAGACCAGGAAAAGGGAAGCAATTAATTTCTTTACGGGCTAACTTTAGATGGTTCCGTCACTGTTCTTAGGGAGCCTCACCTTGAACAAACAGAAGCGGCGAGGGCTAAACTTGTCTTTGCCCTTACGGTCCTCAAGAGAGAGGAACTCGATGAACTGGTTGATGAATACTGGGTCTGAGAAGTGGTCAAAGATGATCTGTTCCCGCTGTTAAGAAGCATAATAAAATTAATTATACTGAATGCGGTTCTAATTCTTCCACATCATGTAACCTAGGGGGTGGGCATGATCGTGCACAAACCTCCGTCATGTCCTCTCTGGTCAGGTTCTGTTTGGGTTGCTCCTCCATCGGTGCGTACATCATCAGTTTTCTTAAGAACAAAAAATAATTGACGGCAAAGAAAAACAAGGTTCAAGATGTTTGATAACTACACAAATGTATGTCTTAAACGACAGTCAGGTAAAAAAAAAACACCTTGGCCAACAGTAGTATCCCCAGTGGGTCTTTTCTACAAACACACAGTCGTCCCATTCCTTCTGCGTGCGTGGCAGGGTTTTTCCATTATACTGGAGCCACTGGTTGTCTAGGCGGTCCCCTGCAGCAAGACCACTCAGCGCCTTCCCTCCACCTACCGACGAGAGAATTAAGAAAATATAATTAGATGCAGAAAAACTAGGATGTTTATGCACAAAGACTAGACAAAACAAAACCTTAAAAACGCTTACAAAGCTCAGAGGTGCTGACGGGGACTTTCTTATGCGGCTTCTTGATCTGTTTCATTATCCCTGCAACAGCTGATATCGCCACCTAGTGGAGAAAACCAGACATTCCAAACAAAATGCCATCAGGATGAAATACAAACACAGCACACGTCATGTCATTTGTGTATGGCACACCTTCCGGACATAGAGCGAGTCATGGTTGAGGCTTTTGACAAAGAACGTCACAGCAGGTGGTGGCAGTTGGTGGTCATCTCTCAGCAGCAATGACAGGAAGCCAATTGCAATGTGCTCGAACTTCCAAGGCCTGGAATAAAAATACTACAGGCTTAGAGACTAATTAAAAATATTAAAATGGGATTTGATTAAGTAAATAATAAATAAACCTACATGTTTCTGTTATTGAGGAAGTCCAGTAGATCACCAATGAGCTGTTTGTATTTCCTACAAAAAGTAGAGAATGGTAAACGCACGACAAAGTGGAGGCATTCATTTTAAAATAAAATGTATTTGCTCAAACGCTGGGGGCGATGGGCTTTGTCTCATTCCTGATGTGAACTTACTCAACAGACTCAAAGTTCTTGCTCTCCTGCCTCTTCAAACCGTCCGCAGCTTCTTTCTCTGAAGGTACAGGCTCCTTTGGAACGGGATTTCCAGTAATCATAAGTTGATTGGCCACAGCACAGCACTCACCAGGGACCTAACATGATAAAAAGGAATGCAATGCAAGTATTTGCACACTTTGTTCAAAGATAATTAAACGTGAACCAGGCTTGAATAGGAGGGAGCGATCTGTTAAACTTAAGGGCGCAGTTTGGTAAAAACTAATGAAATGTTAATGTAAAATGGTTGAATTACTGTCAAATAAAATCAGAGCAGGGTTTTCAAACTTTGATTTAGGAGAAATAAGGGAGTGGGATGTCTCAATCTCTTGAGATATGATTTGTTTGAAACTGATTTTGTCTACATTTTTTTAGAGAAAGAAAAGATAGCTTTGGGGTGGGCATGAAGCCCTCTTTAGAACCAATTTTTTTTTTCAGTTTTACTACAACTAGGCTGGTGGGGATAGAAATTAATAAACAGACTCCACACATCAGTGGCTGTGTACAGAGAACATAAAATAAATCGTTATGTAGAGACATCAGAGACTGAACAGAGTGTGCCTTTTCATTCATCAAATTTTTAAGGTCAGCAAAAACCTTCTCACGTTAATTAGAAGCAATTATTGTAGCTTTAATAAGATTCTAAAATTTCAAAGTGACATTTTACTCTGGTATCAACATACTAGTATATTCACTAAGCATGTTTGTGGTTTAATATTCACCACTACACCGTTTTGGCTTATTGAGCTTTAACCATCATCAGAAGGCAGAAATTACAATAAATTCTTGTGTTTTTCTTACAGAGAAGTCAACACCAATGGTCTCGTACTGGCGATGAATTTTGTCTGCAAGGTCATCAAAGAGCCGCACAATGGAGGGCTTCTCCAGAGACATGGCGGAGCTGAGGCCGGAACGTACAATGGCGGGCCATGTGACGGCAATGCAGTCCCAGTCGTGCAGATTGGCCAGGCACACTCCATTGTGATTACCCAGGAGACAGTACAAGGCACCCTGGAAACGTGCAGGCATTGTTAATGAACAGAAAATAGAAAATTTAAATACTTTTCTCAGAGGCCAGAGAGAACTGTCGTACTTTGAACTGCTGCTGTGTGACACTGCTGTTTTCTGGGTTGAGAAACTCCAGCACGTGGGGGATCAGATCTCTGCAGCAGAAGTTGTAGGTTCCCAGTGCAGTGTACAACACACTTTGAGCTCTGCTGCGTACCTGCCAGGTAGTAGGATGTCACAGTATTATTTTCTACAGGTATAGTAAGAACACTTGTCAAATATATTTGGATGAATCAGTTAATCATTCAATTAAAAAAAACCTAAAAATGAATAAATGCTTTGTTATGATAATAATACAATAGATAATACATTGTGAAGTGTCCTGTGGAGCTCACTTGACTGTAGGTGCTTGTGGAAAGCCTCAGAAGATCTTTCATGAGCTCCTGGTGGATGCTCCTGTACTGGCATCCTTCCACTGTCAGCTTTCGCATCTAATTAAGCAAGTTTTAAAGTAAAAAAGCTAATAGAATAAAAACATGGTAAGCAAGGTACATTTTCAATTCGGGAACTTACCTCGTGCTGCAGCATGACTCTGTCGATTAGCAGGGCTCGGATGTGCTGCTTCCTGCCATGAAGCTGCAAATAAAACAGCATCACAACAATGCTATTCAGTCTAAAAAATAGGTTGTAATATAATAAACAGTAATGTAAGCTTTGGGGAGAGAGTGCACGTATGAAGCCATTTCTAGCATAACAGTGGCACAAAAAAGTTACAAAAGAACAATATTTTTTTTATTTCTCACTCTATTTTCCATCGATTTCTTCACAAGGTTGAAGCTCTTCCAGCGGGAGTCAAACTCTGGTTTATGAGAACCTTTGAAGTGCATCAGGTCGCTGATAATCTAAACAGTGTCAGATAAAATTTTGATTAGTGTTGGACAATAGGATCAATACATTAGCCACTGCCAAAAACCTGTGTACAAATCTGCGATTGAATAAGGAAAATGTGATAAAAACTAAAAATCTGGAAAGCCTATGTCTAAACAATTATTACATTACATGTAATTTATCCAAAGGGACTTACATTGCATTATAACCCATGCTTTACATTTTTGCCTGGGGAGCAATTAGGGGGTTAGGTGTCTTGCTCAGGGACACTTCGGCATGGCACATGGGGCAGCCGGGATTCAAACCACCAAACTTGTGGCTCCCAGCGCATCACACTACTCGATGCGCCACCATTGCCCCGATGTTTTTTACATTTACAAACAACAAGTGCAACAGGGCGAATTTACTCTACAAACAAATACTACTACACAGCCTATCGTGTTACTGCTGGCCTACCTTGATGATGGAGAAAAGAGACTTTGTGTCATCTTCGGAATGCTCCAGGATGTAATCTGTGAGAAGAGGTAAAGAGGCCTTTAGTTCATTGTAAACGTGTCCGTTGAGAGGAATGTGACAACAGCTTGGTCAGGGCTGTGTCCCGCAAAAGAAAGAAAACAAGACGTAGAGAGAATACTTACGCAGCAGCTGTCTCATCACCCGACAGACAGCATCTCTGTAGTTCTCTCTGGACTCATCTGCAGATGAAGAGATTAGTTATTTGCCAACAAACCCAGTGAGAGAAAAAAAACTTGCATCGTCCAACAGTTTTTTAAAAGGTGACTGGCGTACCATACGCCGCTCCGGTGTAGAGATTGGTCTCATCTAGATTCACCATACTATGGACCCTGGGCGACAAAGATGTCATTTATAAATCCATCATACAGTCCTTAGCAATGATAATACTTTTATACTTTTAAACATTTTAAAATGTAATTCATACATCAATAGGGATTTTGTTGTTTTAAATATAACAAATGTGAAAATCCAATACGCCTTCAATTAATGTATTGGAATGTGTTGTGTGAGCAAACTCATTAGGTGCTTCTACTGAATAGACTTTGTTATTAAATATGAAATGGACAAACTATTTGGTCACTTCCTCCAGAAGAAGCAAATAAGCCAACGATTTTCAAAAGGACAATAAACAACAGTTCCTTTGTCTGTCCTGAGCAAGAAAACAAAGAGTTTAGTATATAATTAAGAAGCACTCACAGTTCAGGGACGGGCTCTCCCTTCAGTGGCGGCATCAGACTCCCAGCTCCAAGGAGGCAGTGTTGAATAATGGTCAGGCTCTGTAGGACATCATCTCTGAAAAAATAAACACACATCTAGTGACTTCTGTAGAAACAGTGTCCTTTCTGTTTGTAGCACAAGTTGACACAGCTCCTTCATACCTGCTCATGTCCTGTGTCCCCTGAGCAAATCTCTGAAGACGCTGAAGTTCCGGGTGTAGTATCAGGTCCAGTAGATAAAAGGCAAAAGAAGTCTCTTCAAGACTGGGCACATGCCATCGGATATCCAAATTCCACAAGTCCCCAGGACGCCCCCAATCCTGTAAGGGATAAACGGCAATGAGCAAAGCTTATTTGTTTTATACTTGTGCAGCTTTTACCAAACTTGCCCTAGAGCAACCTAATCAATCAAGAGGTTTCTTCTGATATGCAGAACGAGTGTTTAATCAGAAAAAAAGTAAAGGGAATATTGTGTTTTCAGATATGATACTTTACCAAATATGACCACAATATCTGAGACTCTAAAGATCTCATCGCAACAAGCAAACTAGTCAGGTGGAGAAACCAACCTGATTCCCCCCTCTAGTAAAAAGAAAAAAAGCAAGGCATCCCCAGCACTTATAGATATACACAAAGCTATCAGGCCCTACTGATGTTAATGATGTTAACCACCAAGACCCGTCTTATCTCTTGTTGTGCAAAAATAATGCCCCAAAGTGATCAACTACTTATGCCTCCTCCAAGGAAGCGACTTAAATGGGATCAAAGAAGGAGCCAAAGGGACAATTAATCGAACCAGGATCCCCATTAGTGCAACAGAGGGGTCGTATGGCAGAGAGACAAATGGCTGTAATTTCAAGTGTTTTATCGTTTGAAGCGCACACTACTTCTCAAATATACAACCAACCGATAGTAGTACCTTGATGGGTAAGTAGTCACTGATTGGTTGGTGGAACCCTCCCGGCACACTGCAGTACTCCGTGGGGTAGATGAGGGCCGAGGAGCGAAGGATGTGGTGGAGCAGGTTGCAAGCGAGAGTGTAGCCCTGCTTACACTTGAGGTGGAGCGTCAACTGCAAAATCTGGACCAGGTCAGAACGATACGGTAGGACCTTGTCACCATCCACTCGGGTCACCTGAGGCGCAAACGGTAAGGAAGAAAAGGTTCGCAACATTGGTAAATACAGGAACTTAGGGGTCCAGTTAGTAAATCGTGAGGGCTCCAAATCACCTCAGACAGCAGCTGGAGATTCCATAAGAACTCCTTGTCAAGCTCCTCCTCATTCAACACTTCCTCATCTGTTGGAACCAAAGTGTGTGTGTCAGGCAAATGACAAAGACTCAAGCAAAACTCGAGTCATGCCTTTGAAAACCTCCCCTCGCTGGACGGCTTATTCCTGTGTGGTGATCACTTACTGACAGCGAGTTGGTTTATGATATTGCAGCAGTGGGGCACAAACACCTTGAGCGACTCTGCGGGGTGACACTGGAAAAAAACACACATTCACAAGGAGGATTAACAATGTAAAGCAACAATTCTAAAAGCAGTTGATGAAGAGGTCTGAGAGGGCTCACCTTGGAAGCAGCTCTGCACATGTCAGCCACCATTCTGCCAGATACACGGGTCTCAAAGATGTTGGTGGTTGCAAAGTTGAACACCTTATCCAAAGCCACCTATTACAAACAATGCAATAACAGAGTTAGAAAGTTCATTGAAATGGGAGAACGAAAAATAAGGAATGAGAAAAAGCTTTACCTTAAAGATGTCCAAGGAGCACTGTGTGAGGATGGTGCTGAAGGTGGATGACAGGCCAAGTTCTACCAGACTTTCCAAATGAGTCATTTTCTCCGTTTCCGTTTCCTCGCGGGTTTGTTCCAGAGTGCTGCTGTCTATCAAGGCAAAGCATCTGTGGAGAGGACAAAAAAAGTTCAAATGGTCAGATAAAACTTCCGCACAAATACTGAACAGATTTAATACAATTTGTTATAATGCTTTGTGAAACTTTCTACTACTTCAACATGTAAAATGTTGAACACACATTTTGTAATCCTTATTTTTATGGCAATTTTAATGTTAATGTTGACCAAAAGTTGATTTGGTAAAAAACTGCTTCCAAGTGCTGCTGAAGAACGAGACGTCCTTTAAAAGGTCTCCATAAAAACTCCACATACCTGTCCATGAACTGAAGCACAAAGTCTTCAAACTCTGCTGAAGCTGAGCACATCTCTCTTTCCACCTGAAAGTCATACAAAACATATAAAAAAGCTATTAGACACCTTGCATGTATTAATCAACGAGGCGAGGAACAACAGTGAGGAATAGTGATTCACCTCCGTCAAGTCAGTTCTTTCATGAAGGGCAGACGAGCAATCCACCAAAGGCACAAGCGTCACAAACGTGGCAATAAATTGGAAAGTGATCTGTTGGGAAGGACATTGTTGCAACTATATTTCACACATTTAACAAACAAAACAAAAAACAGATTTCCAACTAGAGTGCTGTAAAGTAAATAGAAATGAATAAGACTGGAGCGCACCATGCACTTGCTGAAGTCATTTGGGTCAACGCCCGGCAGTGCCCTCATGAGTAGGGGCAGCATGTGAGTGGGCCCCTCAGGATACCGCTGCCCACCTGACACCAGGCTCCGTGCCACACCAATCATGCAGCTCAGAGTGGCTGTCAGCTGATGGGGCTCCGTTAGAGTCTCCATCGCAGGGTATGTTCTATGGTAGAGAAGGAAAACAATCAGCCCTTTGTGTACATTTAGAGTCTGAAGAGCAAAGTGGTAGTGGCAGTGCTGAGATACTGTAGCTGAGCACAGACGTACTTCTCCAGCACGGGGGGGATGACCAACTCCGGCCTCATTAGAGCCAGGTTTTGCAGGGCCTGGGCCGCATCGAGACTGCCCGTCTTGCTGAACATGGCCAGCAGCACCGGCTGCATCATGCTCTCCACAAAGGCTGTGATATCCTCCTCTGTGAGCTTGTGACTGTCCGGTATCGGGGTCAGCCACGTGGGCTTTCTGTAGCGCTCCCGGTGCAGCCGCCGCACCACACTGAACGGCAGACGTTGGAGCAGCTTCATGAGTTTCATCTGGACGGGACGACAGAGACAGAAACGTGAGGGAAAAAGGGGCGACGCGCGACAATCTGTGCTCAGCCACGGAATAAATGTTGGAACAAGATGGGCGAGTGATGTATCTAAACACCTGTAGGTTTAAGCTGGCCTTCATAATTCTCTTTCTGTATTTTTTGTTTTCTCTGTGTGCTACTTAACAGTTAAGTGTGCAGACCTCACTTGGAAAAACATAAGGTTGTGTATTTATATATTGATAAATTTCCACGCACCAATCAGCAGCAACGATTTAGTCGTAAATATTTATTACCATAGAGAAGTCTCCCTCCCTCTACTTATGAGACCTGATGAATTTATTTACCAAAGACAAGTAAATGCCTGATCTAGCGATGTCAACGGGTCACTAAAGAATGCGAACCCTTATATTGCACCACAATACATTCATTATTTCTTCTCATCGTTGCTCGTTGAAAGAAGAGACTCACCAGCCAGCGGCCATGGTTTGATGGGTGGAAGAAGGATGTTATACTGTTGAAAAGGCCACTGAGCTGTGCTTGAGCTTGTTTGCTGGGTCCTCCCTGAAATTGACACATTAAGGGTCAATGTGACAATAACAGTTAAACTATCAGTGATTGCAAATGTTTACCAAACATGTCCTTTTATCAACAAGGAACTGACCAAAAGGGATGAGACCCAAAGCACCACATGGCTTATGTCGTAGGCGTTAGTGACGTAGCGTGGCACCATCATCTGACTAGTCCCGACAGGAAGATTCAAACTCCTCAAAATCCGTGTGAAAATCTGAATGTGTACAAAAACAAAGATTCACTTGTCATTTTGATGTTGCTTTTCACTGGTAAAATAAGCCACAAGACTAAAAGGCACAGATCAAAACATTCCCCGAGATGAACAGACACCTTCTGCAAGTCACTTCCCGTCTGTGACCAAGAGCAAGGGTCACAAAGAAACTCGATAGTTTGCTTCTCCGACCAGCAGCGATACCATGAAATACACAGCATGAATCAAATTACAAAGGTCAGGCCTCACATGACGGCGTGCCACAAATCTAAAAAACAGACGAGTACTGAACTGCGTAGTAGGCGGTGGAAATAAATAAATAGCTACAAACCTTGGGGATGTAAGGGTCCCAATCAATGTAGCCAATGTTGTCATTGGCCAAGCGAGAAAACAGATTGACCAGATGCTGCAAAGATGTAGGACAACACGTCACACTGGGTCAACAGATATGCTGACTTTTGCACATTCAACTTTTAAACAACTCACCATTTCCCAGCTTGGAAGATTTTGCACAGACAACCATAAGGTGATTAACTCGTCAAACCACAACCTGTCAAAGAAACAAATTACAAAAGGCAGAAGGAAAAGCCATTAGGTAAATGTGGAATTTAACATAAAAAGGGATTGTTTGAGAATAATGTAGTTCTCTCTCTTTTATCTTGGCTAGTTTGATAGACCAACCCGGGAAAAACATTTAAGGGGTCAATATGTTTTCAATGTGCTTCCCTAACAGTTGTGCACAAACAGGAACTTTAACAAGGCAAATCAAATATATTTTGAGCCAGAAATACCACAGAATTAATCCGTCCAGTGTTCCCAGTATAGTGCTGTGACAAATAAAATAAAAGATTTTTAAAAAGATTTAAATTCTACATTGCTTGCGACCAACAGGGGATATGGCAACTTAGGAGGCAATCCGTCACGCAGTTACCACACCATTCATAATTTCATTTTAGTGTTCTTCACAACTTTTATGGAAGAAGAAAAAAAAAAATTTACAAAAGTTTTATACAAATGTGAAGAGTGGTGTATATGGATTTTATTAAATATTTGGAACGCAATATAGAACTATTTTTTTCTGCCACAAGGCACAACTACATTTTTGAAGGCATGCAGGATGATAAAAACAATTGTCATTAGTGCGATCCTTTGCTTTGTTCTCTGGTGTAACTGTATGTTTTCCATAAAAGGGATGCATTGCGTCAAAAGTCTGCAGCACTGTTCTGGGTACGTTCTGCCAGAACTAAATAAAAATCAAACCACCACATCCTTTTTAACTCAACACATTTTGACAGACGCACTCTTTAAATGTTGCCAGCTGGCTATGAGTAAGGATCCTCTGCCTTCGTTAGGCGCTGACTCAAAGTTGCTCGTCATCTGCTAATTTGTTGTTGCGGCTTCAGAAGCCAAGCTTTTATTTAGCTTTACAGGATCTCAAGGGTAACAAGCTAAACCATCTTGGAACTCAACCCTACATAGGATACAATGATTTTCTTACTTGAACCCCTTGTTGTGCAGCTCAGGAGGCAGATTTGTGGTTAGAAAGAGCTCAAAGTAGCTGATTGCTCTTTGCATGGTGACATCAAAGGGGCAGAGGAGTGGTCTCCATTCATCCAGCATCTCCTGAGTCGCACTTTCTGAAAAGTACCTGTACGAACAGAGAAAGCATTCGTTTTTTCCCCTTGAAGTCAAGTAAATTGTGGCAAGAATGTAATGAATACAAGTAGGTACTACAATGGACACTTGGAGCATCCTAACCAGCAGACCGGCTTATTGAGTGCTGCAAATATGCACAAGCCTCTTAAGTCCCTAATAAATGGCACTGAGACTACATTCCTGTATGGTCAAAATAATACAATAATACTTGTGTGATTGCTTCAAAACACGAGCAAAAGGCTGTTCTCATCAAGACCATCCTAATAAACCAGCAGCTATAGAAATTTCAAATTCGGAGTGCGAAGTCACACACAGAGGACATTTTTAGCTGGCGGGATAATTCCCGTGTTCCACTGGAGACAGTAGTTCCATGTGAGGATTTGCATTGGTTCATTTAAGCGCTTGTATAAACCCTTCAGGTTATTTCAGGTCACACAGCAATCCCACATCCATCAAAAATTGTCACTTCCAACCATGGCTACCTCCCTTGGCCTCACAGCTGATCCAGTGTCTCGGCAGCTGACCACAAATCACTCTCCCTTCTCACAGAGAAGAAACTCTCACACAAGACAGAATTAGATGAGATAATGAGATTATCTGCCAGAGTGTAAACTGAGGGACGAGACCAAGAGGCTTAGAAATGTGCATGCGCACAACTAGGGTGAAAACAATCAGGCACTCTTTAATTCATTACGGCAACAGAAATAAAAAACATTTTTTTACTAATCTGCTCATTTCTACATTTTCAATTTAACACTCTTAAATGATTACATTTCTTTTCAACTTACTAAAAGCAATACTAATAAAAACCACTGATAAAACCTTGAAAAATAAGCCATTCCCATGAATGTAATAATATCCTTCTAATCTAAATTTAAGAGAAGTCACCAATTCATACATGAATGATTGAGGTGTACTTACGGTCTGCAGCTTTTTACAAGGGTTTTCAGCACACTTTCCACAGAGCTGCAAAAAATCAAAACGAAAGAGAAAGGTCATTGCATTTCAAAACAGCCCCTGTAAAAAACTGATGCTAAACAGTCACCAATGCAACTTGACTTTGACTGCATGCAGACAGAAAGTTCTTAAGACGTTTGACTGGTGTAGTGTGAACAAGAAAATAAAAAAAGATCTGCCGAGTACAGAGGGATTGGTTAAAAATAATTCATGAATTGTCAATAAACACTAGTTTTAGCTACTAGTGAATTACCTGTTGGTGGCCTCATGCCAATACACTGATGAATACATACTTTTAATACGTGTTTATTCATAACAACACCCTGAATTCAATGACACCTCGGTAATTGAGGTGCTTGAGGATTATTGACAATGAATAAATTGTCTCACACATGACAAACTCCTGACGTGATTATCTTCGCATTTAGACTGCAAACTCGGGACTGTGGTCACATAACTGTTCGAAGCTCAAGACCGATATAACCACAGCTTTTGAGCTCCCCTTCCACAATCCCACCGATCTGCTCGCCTTGCGAGCTCGAGCCTCGTTGGAAAAGCCCTGCCGATCCCACTGACTCAACAACTATTCACATATGTCCAAAACATTAAAGTCGGTTTGTTTCTGAGGTACATGTCTTGCTTAGCAACAGCTGATTTGCAGGTGAAACTGCAACTATCTAAATGCAAGTCTCGAGCCCACCGTTTCCAGCTGTAAGCTCGCTGCACACAGGCCAGGGTCAAACTCTCGCTCTGCCAATCCAACACTGACACTCCGGTATAAAGAAACCCCAGACTACACTTTTTGACCTTTGCATTATCAGAGTCACTCCCCCGCATTTCAAGAGGGGGGGGGGGGCAACATGACATGACACAGGCAAAACGCTGTGTAGCCGCGCAGGTGCGGCTAAGTAGGGACAAGTAACAGGGCAAGGGCCAAATGTATAAGATAACCAATACCAAATATAATGCTATTACTTAGCCTATGGAGTTATTCAAAATTATATTCTATTATTCCCTAATCTGGTCATTATCTTGTTATTATATTGCTGCCTCAACTGTAGAAAGAAACTACACCGTCTAATGCCATTCACTTGGTTTCATATGGGGAATATCACAAGAGTGGAACAAGTTAGCTGCAGTGCGACCGTCTCCGATATGAGTGAAATGTTAACATTGCCTAAATGTCCAGGTTTTGTTTTCACATGCAATGTATAAAAATAATATATATTTAAAAAAGAAACAAGTGCCTCAAATGATGAATGGAAGTTAAAACACAAAAAGAAGTATTGTCCTTACCACCTCTGAACCAATTTTATCATTATGAGTTTAGAGGATGAACGAGCCCGTGGAGAACTGAATGTGAGAGGAGACAAAGGCATAAAAAGAACACATTCAGCACACGAGAAGTGCCAATCACTCAAAAGATATTAACATTGTAGGCTTCACCTTAGAAAATGAATTACGTAATCACGGTATCAACTTCTGTATGCATTAGTACAGTTTTTAAAGAGGTGAGCTGTCAATCAGCCAAAGTAGCCTTCTTTCATCATGTGCTTACATGCCATACATGTGATAAATGAACAATGTTTCCATAGCACCATAAAAGAGCACCTCGCACTGCTTGCCGTTTCATAGAGAATTTCAACGCAGTATTTATGCTTCTCTCAAAAACTGCGCTAGGTGTAAAGGTTCCTTGTCAGAGTTCAAAGGGAACGGGGGAGCACAACTTGTTCCTCTGGTTCCCCAACAAGAAGTCAAATTACGCAAACACAATTAATGAAATTCAAACTACAAAAAAAAAAATGTGAAGTGCCCAACAATTTTTTTTTTCCTTGATAAACACATATCTCCTTCTATGATGGCTAAAATACTGTGTGTACATTTCATGAAAAAGTTATGTTATTAAAGCACAAAGTGATTTAACATTACTTTGACCCCTAAAATATTATAGAAGGCTTTTCATTAAATATTTCCAGTTATTGGTAGTGTATTTTTTAGGCAAAAACATTTGGTTAACTTTCAGCAGGACCTCTGTAAAGCTAACCAAAGTTGAATTGAATAAGAATTTGCGGCTTACTCTAAAAGCAATGTTATGGTTAATTGTGTAAGCAGGGTACCAATCCCTGTCCAGCTGTGATACATTTACCTACATTTTACAAATACATTTTACCTACAACGACATTTAAAAAATATATATTTCAGTCACTAAATACCAACATAGACTGTTATAGTAAAATAAATTCAGTCACTTGTTGTGTTCCATTGTCTGTCTAGAAAAGTTCCAACATGCAAAAATGAAGAAAAAAAATCTATTTTCCTCAAAAATGACTGAACTATAATCCAAAACTGCAAAATGTAATTTCCGGGGAGAAAAAAAACAACCTTTGAAGTTTCTACTGGGGCTGGATGGAAAGGATGCAAATGAAAAACAAATAAAATGTAGTGAATAATGCACTACCAATTAAATAAATCCATGGCACTTATATGTTGTATTGTCCAGCATGCTTTAAAAAGCTCAGAACAGCAACAGTAAAGAACAGAGGCCTACTTGGGAAACCAGTTGAGGCCCAGGTGTTCTGTCTTGGAGAAAAGAATCCGGTCATGGAGCTCATAGAGTGGTCTCCAGCTCAATTCAAGGTCCTCCCTTGACAGAAGTTCCCTCTTCCTGTTAGATTAATCAGACAGAATAAACACACAGATCCTGGCAGAACATGTAGGATTAACCCGTGAAAAAGAAAGCTATTATTTTATGAATGTAGCTTTTTGTGTTTATGTTTGTAGCATTTTCTACCATCTAACACTTTGGTTAACATTTTAAATCTCTGTGTACAAATTGCTGATAGGAAAAACTGGGGTCATTCTTACTTGAGGAGGTTGATAAGAAGCCGTGCAAGGCCCTGCATCATGCTGATCTCAAGTTTGGGGATGGTCACTAGTTCATAGAGCAATTTGATGAAAAGCACATGGTCTTCTTTGCTGAACTTCCGGCCATACAGTCTCATGTACCTAAAACAGAAGTACAGATTTAAAAACAACTGAACAATATAAGTATAACGGCGCTTATGACATTTCATAACAACAACAAAAATCATAACAAACTCAGATTTTAAAAGCTAACGGTTTATTTGCAATCAACAAAACCAAATAGAGGAAAACAAGCTTTATTCAGACCTTCGAAATGAACCTTTTATTTTTTAATAGCAGTGAACAGAATCTGGGTCAGTAAACTTTCCATCACTCTGAGCCGGAAGTGACTCTCTAAAGAGACAGCACTGGGAAGTGAACCGGATTAAGGACAACCCAGCACCCAAGAACAACCAGATGAAAACAGCACTATCAAGTTATATCTGTTATGTTTTTTGCTGGTGCGTTGTTACTCATTACGCAAATAGTGTTCCCGAAAGCGGACTGCAAACGAGGGTTACACAATGCCATGGTCTATGTTCTTGGGTAAAGTTAGACCCAATAGGGAAACTTATCAAGCCGATAATGTTAACCGACTTTGCCAATTACCGTGCAAATCAAAAGCTGGCCATTCAACAACAATTCCTTGAAGCAACTCCACAGGAAACCACTCAAAGAAAGTCAACAACATCTGACCGTGTCATTTCTATTTTGATCAGCTGAGGTGTCACTTGACACGCCGATTCCAGAAGTTATGGTCAAAGGCCCCACAAGCACAACAGCAATACTGTTGGGAAAGGCCCAGGTTTTGTGTATTTGACACACTAATGCCCTGCTTATGAGACCCAAACCAACTCTAATCAGTTGTTAGTGGTTCGAGGCATAAACAGCTGATCGCTGACGTCAGCTCGCTCATTAAAACCGTGCCACGCAATAAAACAATGCAGGCCTTTTACGTGCAACTTTCCAAGCTTGACATCGATCAAAGGTTGTGTATTCGTTGTGTATTCTACCCTGCCGCAAAGTCCGCTACGTAAGGTGCTGGGGGAAATGTTGCACAACAAACGTTACGTCAAAGTGTGTGTTTCTGTAAAAGAATCCCCCGTGAAAACATCACGAAGTGAGCGACAGCTGTTACTGTTATGACGTTACGGAAGGACACCAGAAGATTATCTGACGTTACGGTTTACCGTTACTTACGTGGAAAGTTTCCTCGTCCAGAACAGCACGCCGGGCCATATCTCTCGGAGCTGAACAGCTCGGCACAAGTTTCCTTTTATTTTACTCAAAAGATCATTGGATTCGTCATCCAGCCGGTCGGCGTACGGAAGAAGTTTGTTGTATACGATGTCTTTTTGAGGAACGAACCCCAATGTGTCCGACTGCGCCTTTTTCATCATACAAATTCCACCTGGCTAGCTTCAGCGTGCTAGCAAACGTTACGCGGGTTACTTTGTTCCGGTTTCTCACAACTCGTTTGTTATGCTACTTGGCGGATATATCGTCTAGCGACTCCCCGGCCCCTTCGCTGATGACTGGTGAAAGCTAGTTGTGACCCACACGGTGACTTATGACCCAAGTTGATGACCCGCTAGCTAGCCATCTAGCAAGTTAAGTTAGCTTCCCTTACCAGAAAACATTGGAACGAATTCCACTATTAAAATATTAAGGCTAGCGGAAAAACGCGACTTTGTCCAGACAACGCGTTGGACAACACTGACCCTTCTTATAGGCTAAGTTAATCCTAAAAATCTGGCAACTAGCTAAAGGTCTGGCTAAAGTTGGCTTCGTACTACAAAAGCACAGTCATATCCCAAGCAGTGTCAACGTCGACTGATTCATCCGACTACGGCAAAGCGGCGCAATAGACACCCAGCTACGAGCTACACAACGCACCCGTCATATCCGCTGGCCGCCGGCAGAACTACACTTCCCAGCATCCCCCTCTCTGTTCTGCTTTTTAGTAACTCTCCTTTAGCCAATGAAATGTGAGGACTAAAGAGCTACAATAGAGATCATGTGTCTTCACTGTCGCTGTCATCCATACGCTAAACATGCACATTAGCCACCCCACACACACATATATATTAGTCTGCGTGCAACATACTTGTATAAAGATAAAGATGTATTATTATGTATTATTATAATTATTTTTATCAGACTAGTAGCTAAAAATTAAATGTTAAATAATATAATTATACAAATAATTTGGATTTTCCACAAAAACGTGGCACGTCAAATGTGAGGGCCAATCTTCTCTCTGAACTGGAGACAGCTAGGCGTCTCCTTTCATATCCTGGGTTTTGCAGTCTGTTGGCTAAAAAAAACAATGGTTGCGTCACATCGTGATAATAACGCTGACCATGACGCATGGCATGACGTCAGAACAAGAAGGATCTGAATCTAACCGGCAAGCATTGTGCGTTAATCGCTTGTGATCGATCTTGGGTGGCTGGTCGTGACGTTGTGTGTGCTGGGATCGCCATCGTGTGGTTAAACCCTCGGGCACAAGATAGTGAATACAATAAGACCGAGGTCCCACTCTGACTCAAAGTACTGATATGGTCCACTACATTACGGACGAAATAAAACAAAAAAAATGTTCCTCTTACTCCCAGAAAACTCGTTCAGATATTCTCACATAATGGAAGCGTTAACGATCTCAATCGTATGAAATGAACAAGAGGCGCTGTGAATTTACCCTAGCAAGTTATTTTTTTTTCTTGTGTGAAACGTCTCTTTTTTTTAAGGATCTTTCGTTACGGAAGTGAGTGTCGGTGTCCTAGCAACAGGCAACGTTTCTCCACCTGAACAAGTGTCGAAGAAACCGCTTCTCCCAACGTTAATTTAGGTTGACATAATTTAACTTTAATGTAACTATTCATACAACTATAGTCCATGAAGTATCGTTACTGCATATGGTTAAGGTTAAGGAAAGTAATTACTGTTTATGTCAACAAACTTTCTTGTGGAGGCAAAGACAGGAGCGAAAATGGTGATGGAAAAGCTCGGTTTAACTTGTGATAGACTTCTGTCACACCGACAACTTGCGTGTTGTCCCTCTCATTGTTGCATACCAACACGGCACGGCAAGGACATGCTCATCTACAGTAACGTGGACACAGTGCAGAAGGTTTGTTAACATTGTTTGGGTACTTTTTCAATTTCCAAATCGACTCCTGATAATGGTTGTTATGTAAACACGATTCCAGAATCTAAACTAGAACATCTAGTCATGTCATTTTGCGTTGTTGTTTTAAATATTGGAAACAATCAAATTTAATCCATCATCCAAGAGCCACATTTAAGAGCCAAATAATTTGTTAAAATGTATTGTCTATTTTACTAATGCTAATTGAAATGCTTGTCCACAGCCCCTGTTGCTAACCGGCCACCATGGCGAGGTCAGTGCAATGACCTTTGGAAATCTAACCAGTCCAGTTCTTCTCTGCTCTGCCTCTGCTGACTACGTCATTGTCTGGGATATTGCATTGTGCCAGAAGAGAACACAGGCGGGTGAGAAAATATTTCTCTATGTGTGTGCAAATGCATTGCCCTGCAAGGTTGCTCCCCCTGATCAGAGTGTGGTCAGCTGTCTTCAATATTAGTTTAATATACTGTGCTGTTTATTTGGTTTTGAACTCAATACTTTCATTATAACCTTCATTGAATAATTCCTGGTTACACATATCCAGTAGAGCTATTTTCCAAAAATGTTATATAGACAGAAATAGATTATTGGGATGAGATCATCGTCAATGTGAAAGAATGCAGATCACCGTCATTCAACAGAATGAATGATTACGTTTTCCATGCCAATGTTGGGTAAAATAAAACCTGAATTCCCTCCATCTGTCGTCTTCTTCCTGTTCACACCTGACTAACATCCCCTGACTGGTGTTGCCTCATAGACTAGTAGTGGGTATAATGCTACCATCTAGCGGTCCAAATGCTTTAGTCCATAAATATACTCAACTAAATATTGAAATTATACATGTTGGATTTCTGCTACAACCTACTTAGTTATGGAGCATTATGGAGGTCGCTCAAATCTATTATGGCCAAGAACTTCCTTTGCTTTGATTATAATCCGGCTGATTGATTTGCTTGCAGGCAGAGTTGCAGCTGGAACAGTTGTCGGGACTTTACTGGGTGAAGTGGTCCATCTTTCATTCTGTTTCTCTGATGAGCGAGTGGCAGCATGCTCAGGAGCAACTGTACATATTCTCGGTTCAAAGGTACAAGATCATGCCCATTATTTTCAGTTTCCCCTCTGTGTCTTCATGGGTTGGCACTATATGTTGACCATGTATGAAAATCAATGTAAAAGAGATTTGCTCATAGGTTTCTTGGAAATAAGTAATTTAGCATGATAAAAAAGCATACAAAGATATAAATGGATGACTAGTTGTCTACCAGGGGGCCGCCCTATATGTCTCTATTATAAGATGTGTGGTGTAGTTTCTGTGAGATGGTTTGCTAGCCGTCCTCCCTCTATCTCATCCCTGTCTTATTGTTGTTTTCCACATCAGAGACATGAAATGCTATCCACTTTGACTCGCCACTCCGCCCCGTTGACATCGGCAGAGTTCTGTCCCTGGAATAGAGACATTCTTGTCACCACATCAGAGGACCGCACTTTTAAAGTACTGAAAGAAAAGAAATACCAAATATTTAACACGCTACAATTGAGTTTTATTAACAAGAAAGTACTTTTCCGTTTTTCTTTTCAGGTTTGGGATTTAAAAACGGAAACTGTTTGCTACCAGTCTTTTGTGCTTTCAGGTATGATATTATTCTGATCATGACTATTACCAGTGGAATGTATTGAAAATAAGTAAATAAGTTTCAGGCACTTTAAACCTTGCGAACTAGATTGATATTTTAAACGACATGTTTTTTAAAGTGGCAGCTGTAAAGCAGTCTGGGCATGCAAAATGATTAAAACATACCTAAATCCAATTTCTTTAGCCTCTCCACTGCTCTGTGTGCTCTTCTTAGAGGAGAACCAGCACATTATCACTGGTTCAACTGATGGTCAGGTCAGTGACTGATGCACACTGCCCATAAGAGCTCATAATCACAATCAAAGAATTAAATCCATCCATCAAGCTGTACAAAACCTCTATTTGTTTGGTTTAGCTGTGGTGCTTCTCCCTCCCGGATGACCACAAGTGTCACCTGGTGACAAAAATGGACCTTGAAATGATGGAAAAAAGACATCAAATGCAACAAGGGACTTTGAGCGATCAAACAGGTGATCTTACTGACCTATCAAAAAATCAACGACAGATTATATTTAGTACTTTGTGGAACTTTAAACAAATCATTTTGGAAAAGTCCTATGCATCTTTTGTACTCTGTGATCAAGATCAAATCAACTAAAATAATGCACTTACACAGCTCAATTGTGATATTTTCTTGCAGGGGTGGCAGAACAATCAGCTCCAGATAAAGTGAAGACCTCGAAACCTGTCCTCAGAATGGCTTTGTGTAACTCACTCACTGACACCAGTAGAGGGCATACAAAGTAAGGGCATGATTCCCACATCGCGGAGAAAGAGTGTGAACAGTTTGTAGTGGGCCCATAATCACCGGGCCATGGTTACCAGAATATTCCTAATAGATGCACATTGTGGGGTCCACACATATCTGGACTGGCATGCCCAAATGGCCTGCTCCACTTGAGAGAATGTTTAGCGGCAGAAACCGCAATTGTGTTTGAAGGAGAACGTTATCCATAGAGTCCAGTAGAGGTCTCCGCCTGTGCATAATGACCCACGGTAACAATATCGTAACCTTTGTTTACAGGATTGTTAGATACATAGAAAGAGGGGTAATCCCGTTGTCCAAGGTGGATTTCATAGTGTCAGCATAGCGACTCCTTTCATTCTCCAGTGCTCGATTATTTGACCACAAGGAAGAACTGATTTCCTTAATTTGTGACAAGGAATGTTAATGTTGAAGCAACAAGGCGCCATTCTCAAGGCCTTCAATTGTTCTTATTTGCACAAGGTTAAAGTGATCCAGGAAAATATTACAATAAGCAATGTAAACAAAGTAAAACGTATATTTCTGCCAGTAACACTTCATAGATGCCATTTTGTCAGAAAAGGCCTGGAAAAAATTGCTGAACTGAATGGCACATCTTAATGGGCTACTTTGCTGCACGTGTGTCCGTACAGTGACAGAAAACGTCAAAGGAAAATTTGCAGGCTTGTAGCATAATGTGTTTCAAGCTGTTCAAACATTTGATGTTATGACAGGAAGCAGGCACTTTAAAAAGCACTGACACAACTCTCTATTTATTTTATGGACCACTGAAATGAAATGGACGTTGGTTCCTTATTGCCATAAGGAAAGCATATAATCTCAGAGCAGTATCCACATAATCTTTACTTTTCTAGTTCGGCTACTGCATGAACTCTGTCTGAATCCCTGTTTGGCTTCTATTGCATGGCATATAATACATAACACAACAGCATAGTTCGGTTGTTATAAACGGTTTTTACTGTTGAAATATAGTATAACAGTATCTGTGCGTAACAGTACTAACACATTTCTGATGTTTCAAATGAGTCAAAATTGTTTTTAAAACAATTATTTATTTGCCTAATAGAACTAAACATTTACAAACGCTGTCAAGTAACAGGACATTTTCAGTCTACGTTTGTGTGAGTCCTTATTATTCAAACATTGACAGCACATGAATCCAAAATGCTAACGGCACTAGTGCTGATGTTACTTTGTTAAAGCCACAGTGAATAATATGCAGAATTCAGTCTTTGGCGCCTCCCAGCGGTGGGATCTGACCAAACAGCAGTGAACGCGACATGACAAATGCTTTATTTAAATGGTGCAATTATCACATAAACATAAACATCATTATACGACGGCATTTTCTGTCTCCATCCTGTACAGAAGCACAGGCTCAGCGTGAAAATAATGGTGCGCTTAAATGCAACATGTTGCAGACATTATTATAGCCTCAGCATGTAGCTCAGGATGTAGATGAAAACAATCCTTCAAGCTAAGTTTCCACTCTTTTCTTCTTGGTGTGTCAGTAGTTTCCATCTTGCCGGGGTATACTTAGTTTAGACTACATGAAGTGAAAGGAAACTTGAATAAAAACCTTGAGTCCTACGGTGTGCATGTCCTGCAACTCCATCACATCAGTATATTTTGAGTATGTGGTTTCATTGTCTTTTCCCACATGATCTAAAGTAAATGCTTTTACTGGGAACCCGGTAACAGTGTTGTCTCAAACTTTTCTGTGTGGGCTCATTCAGGGAGAACAGCTGGCTTTGTATTGGAAGCACTGATGGCCTGTATGTGGTTGATTTGGCTACTTCAGAACTTCTAACAGCGCTATACTTCAAAGGTAGGCTGGTGGTGGTGTGACCTCTCCTGTAGAAACATCTATGCCCAAGCAATGCACCCTCTTTAATAGAAATTATATGATTGTATTTCTTTCTAGACTTCACTGATGGATTTCCGAATGTAAAGGGCAGTTACAGACTCATGACTGATGTTTGTTCCTCTAGACTACCCCAATTTGAGCGTCACAATGGCTGGCTCCTGGTCAATCGCTCCAGGCTGGGATAACTCTGTGAGTAAAGCCAATACAATTTGGATAAACCGCATTAAAACCCACTGGTGAATAGTACTTTAAACTGGACTTCCATGGACTGCAAGAGGATTGTAATTAAGCATAATCAGATTGGTTTCATGTTGCATGGACCCTTTGAATCAGACGACTTGTGTGCCGGCCCGGTTGCTTCTGCTATTTCTGGTGAATGTTGATAGTTCATAATGATATGAGTAAACCAAGTTGTCAAGTTCTACTGAATTTACGAATGGGTTAGGGTAATGGTTTGTCTCTATAGAATAAAGCATTAAGGTCAGTTCATTATTAGAGTCAGAAACTGTTTCACCATACACTCTTGGATTATGTGAAACGTCCTTTTTGCAAGGTTCATCCGTGATTTGCCTCGTGAAGGAAAGTGATACGCTTTCGCTTTGTGCAGAGATCATTGTCTATATTTCCTACTCATACAGGCATAGTTTTATTGTAACAATTAAAATGATAATGGAATGATACAAGTGTTTCAATATTAATTCATTCTCAAATTCCCTGTCACACAGATGCTGTTTTTCGTGAGCTCTCTGTTTACACCACGTGTGGTTCTGTTGGAGTTGCGCCTCTGTGACCTAAGGAGGACCCCGGCTTGTGGTGAAGGCTTTTTGGTATTCCCCAGGTAAATGAGGCTGCATATTAAAATGTTTACTCCATTGAAGATAAATTGTCTTTTTTGCTTGCTCAAAGTAACAAATCAGCTGTAGAAAGTCAGTGTTTCAAGGACACTTGCTTCTTGCATGCTTTAGAATACTGTGCACAGAGGCTGGAAACAATGTTTTCATTATAAAGAACAACCTGCTAAATACCATAGTATATATTTCAGCTGCTTCTATTGTAATTCATTTTGAGTTATTTGGTGCTAGTTCATGAAAAACTTATTTAGGGGCACTAGTACGAGATGAGAACAACCAATAAGCTACTCTTGCCATCTATTTTTTCGACAGTTGACAATATTGCACTGAGAATTAGAAACACTAATAATCCACAATGTTGTAAATGTATCATTCCTTCATTTCCAGTAGCTCTTTTCACCCAGTTCACCCGACCCTCTCCCTTTTATGTTTTCAGTTCTCCTCCACTGCCTGAATCTCCTCTGAATGCCGAGTTACAGAAGAAGGAGCCTAAGCATTCTAAAAAGAAAGGTCAGAAAAGAAAGCTCCCCTCTCAACTATATGAAATGAAAAAGGAGCTGCTGCTGTTTGACGACCCTTGGTTTTAGATGTATGACCCATATAATAATTTATTCCATATCTGGGTCTCTATCTGTTTTCATTGGACACACACAATCTTAGAAGATTGGACCTCGTGTATGTTTATAGAAAGTGTTTTTTGCTATTAAAGCAGCCACGGAAAACCTCTTCACTCAGTGAATATGGAAGATGAAAAACATTCAGTGCTTTGCATTGTGGGCAATATAAATGTGGCATTCATAATTAGTCTGTTTTACTTAAGTGTTAATGTGCCACATGGGCAGGTTCTTTAAATTATGCAACAGTAAGAGCACAAAACATTTAGTGTGATACATTGTCAACAATGAGCAGTAGGGGAGTCTACTGAGTCTATTTGTGGTTCTTTGGTGTATTATCAGGAGCTGGAAGCTCAAAAGTACCAACAGTACAATATACTGTAGTTTACATGTCGCTCTCACAGAGAGTTAACACTGGGTATTAACCAGACTCCCACAGCTGGAGGGAAGGGAGCAGCCAGACTATGTAGGTGATCTTCAGGGGAGTCCAGAGGCGCTGCATGAATTCAGTGTCAGACCACAAACCGCAAACATTCACAGACTCACAGACCATGCTGTCCTCATGTAACTCGATTCACTAAAGCAGAGGTCTTCAACCTGGGCGGAGTTACTGCAGGCTAATTTGGTTGATTAGTCCATTTTTTTTTTCCACAATTTGAAAAGTCATTTTTGTATATTGTATCAAATGGATAAACAGAAGCAGAATACGTTATCTTTCAGTCACAGATATAACCTCTTAAACAAAAACGTCCATTTGCGTAGCTTGAATTCACGATTATCATATAATTTACAGAAAATGTTGATATAGGCAGTGGTAAAAGTTGACAAGGTATGTTTAGACATGGCAGTGGCACCCCCCCCCCTCCCCTGCTCTCTGTGACCTGCAGATGTGTTTTATTATTATTTATGAAATAGCTTAGTATTGAATGCACAACTGCAGGATATGTTTATACATGGCACACGGCCCAGTCTAATATAAAATATACAACAGGGTCCCTACTCCATCGCTCTCTATCAGTTTAGGAACATTGAGAAATCTGGGAATCTGAGGAACATTGTAGACCCCGGTTCTAAAGAATTTCTGGAGAATTATATACAAATTAAACCAGAAACCTCTCTGTTTCTCAATTGTCTGCTACAGCTTTTTCAAAAGATCAGTGATTTCAGATAATAAATGTTGTCACGTGTCACCTCCAAATTAAATAATCATGAAATAAACCAGGACTCGGCTTTTTGAGATGATAATAATCTGCCGCCATTTCTTTTTGCATGATGTCACTTTTCTGAAGTGTAATGCCCGAGTCTTGCCTGATTAAGTCGTTTTTATAGGTCGGATATCAGGGGACTACTAAAGCAGCAATTGGCATTGAATGGCCTCGATTGCAAGTTCAGAACTAACTTTGAATGTATCTCAGTCTGCTACGCAATGGGATCAAAACAGTACTAACTGTGAACATAAGAATACAGATGAATTTAACACACTATCTTTTGAAGGAACAACTTTACAGGAAAAAGAGGCCTTCATGTCCTCAAATGTCTTTAATGTGGAAAATGTCATCAAGCATTCTTTGCTAGTTTTGGGTAGAGAGAGATTGAAAAAACAATGTGTGACACACATTGGACGAAGAGGCCTTCACCAGTCCAGTACCAATTAGAGGTGCTTCTGACTGTTTTTTCCATTATTCATTGCCTTACAGCAACTGCTGTATAGAGGGCCTTATGGTCAGTAAATGTAGTTACAACTTCCCATCTAGCTGTCTAATAAAGTATGATAGTGTGGTTAATATTTTTTTTCACATAGACATATGTAGTGTTATATTCTTTGCACTTTTTGTATTTCCTCCCACTATGCTACACAAATGTTCCACATAGGCAGCATATTCTTTATGTGCTTGATGATGTATCTGCCTGTCAGACCCTTAGTTTGGCTCCATATTTGGGATTCCTGTCAGTCAGCAGTTACTATACCTCCGATACCTTTTTGCTTCTACTATGTTTCCCACCGCTTTTTACAGGTCAGTAAGGAAATGACATGTAATGTAATGTAATGAAATAACTCCTACGAGAGACTCTTGTTACAGTCCAGGAGATATCTGAGGGACGGATATACCTGCTATGGTTTATACATTTTCAGAAGCTTTTTATTGGGCCGCATTGAATAGCTAACTCAGAGGGAGTTAGTGTTTTATCTTAGAATGGACTCTAGGTCTGACCCAGGCCTTGTGACCTTTTAATGCAGACAACGGTAAAACAAATAATTGTTGCTTCTTAAAATAAAAAAAACCCAACATTTGATGTATATTTTAAGTCATAATAGTAATAATAACCACTAATGGTTTTTAGTCTCAGAGATAAAGCCTGATTGTAACTTTAAATCATTTGTGGCTGTGTCTTTGGACCAGTAGCTACAAATTCTCAAGTTTTGATTTTGATTTTTATGATTTTGTTTTTGCTGACATGGTTGAGACGGTTCAGGCTAAGTCTCTCATAATGAGCGCTGTAAAAACAGCACACAGCAAGCCGCTGTGATTTTACGGAAAGTTTATGAGTGCACTTGGAAATTTGTCTGAAATCCGTGCTTCAAATAAGGTCTAGTGTGGTGTCAGCGTAAAGTATGAGACTTTCATTGCCCAGTAAAAACTAAATGACCATTATATATCAACAGGGGGTTAATAGGGCTGTTGGGCAATGACACATGACTGTGTTGCCAGGTTATTCAATTTCTATCCTAAAGTGTATGTAATCTGTTCCGGATCCAAAGTTGCTTGCAGTACCTCACATTCCACATAACACAGTGGTGGAAAGTGCAACATGGGAGCAACTATAGTGTCACAAGCTCTTTTATCGACCAGTGGAAAAAGCATTTATTACGTACTTTTTACTTGATTGAAACCATACTATAAACCATACTAAGTACCAATTTGACCCAAGTTAAACACATGGTTTCCGAATGCCTGAATTAATTTTAAACTAAGATAGGAAATAAGACCTCCGGTTTCACAGAGGCAACATGGAATAAATATTGTCGACAGCGTTACCCTTTGATGCTGGACGGATAAAAACCAACATACATCTTGACAAACTCACCTCACTTCAAGATAAAAAGAAAAGGGGAACATGATAGCTGTTCAGAGGTTGATTAGTGTACTTTACAGGAAAAAAGAGAATGTTGAAATAAGATCCAGTTGTGCTTCCTTTTTTATTTTGACTGGTTTCACTCGTAAAGAATATATCATTGTGTTGGAAACGTGCCTTTGTAGAGTTGACCGAGAGCTCCAGTTGGATAACTAGCTCTCAAACCCAAGGTAAATGATTCTCTGTAGGCCTAGCCTGTCAATCTTTTAAAATTTAAAAATATGGACATGTGATATGTAATAATATAATTAAAGGAAAGATTTTTATGATAAAGGCTCAATTAAACTGTTGACTTATCCAGATTTACTTTGTTTTGTTGGTCAACTAAATTAATGTCAATGGATAATAATATGAATTCATTAATCAATTAATATTCTGTATTTTCTTTGCAATTTTCTGCTTAGGGGGTAAGCTATTGAAATCAATCCTTTGAACGTAATTGTTATATAAATGTATATTTCTTATATCACTTTAAATTCTAAATTGCCAAACGTTTCCTTGCTTTGCTTATTTGGTAGGAGAACAGTTTTTGGAAAGCGTCACATATTTTAATGGTCGTGGAAAAAGTGAGCTCATTGTAGTAAAGGCACTGACAGTGAACAGGGAGCAGAATGAACCATCCCACAGATTGCTGCACATGGACGTAATGCTCACAGCATTAAATTCTATCTTCCTTTCCTAGTATATTCTATGAAAAGCCACCACCGTATAATGAGTAATTCTATCTTATGGAAACTAATGAACTATATTTTCCTTTAACTTTTGACTCACATTGTTACATCCACTTATATGTAAATGTCTCTCTATCTTTTTTCTATCTTTTATTTTTGTTTTGATCATTATATGTACTGTAGATCTGTGTATCTACATACATCCTTGTCATACTTGTCTGTGTGCAATGCACTACCTTCTCGTTTTTACAAAGCAGGAATAAAGGAGCAGCCTCTGGTTTTCCACTCAAAAGTGAAGTCATCTGGATACACCAGTGCCCCGAGGTAACTTTTTTCCTCTTAGAAAATCAAATTACAGTTTGTCCAAGTCCTTAATTTGGATTATGGTTAAGGGCAACTTTATTGTAAAGTCAACTGTGAGGAAGATTGTAATTAAAAGTGAAGTTTAGCACTATTTTTGAAATAAGGTTTAATTAATTAAATCATGTGACATATGAGACATATGTTTTAATTTTTGTTTTTTCTTTCCAGAAATACTATGTTTTCACCTAAAACAAATATCCAGAAGAATTCTTCCCCTCAAAAGACTAAGAAAAATAAGTAAGCAGTTGCATCATTTAAAATTCAACGCTGAATATGTTATTAACAATGAACTGATTGTTTTTTTTAGAGGTTTGCTCCTCAAAGATTATCCAGCTGACATTGCAGCACCTTCTATTCCCTGCGTTCATCTAAGCGTTACCAATAAGCCAATCCACTGCCTTCAGTATTCAGGTGAGACCATTTAGCTGCTGCAATACTGACCACAACATCTTCGACTTAACACAATAAACTATGATATATTAATTAATAAACTAGAACATTATGGAATTAGGGGGGTAGCTCTACAGTGGGTTACCAGTTACTTAAAAAATAGAAAACAATGTGTGAAAATTGGTGGTTATCAGTCGAGTTGTCGACAAATTGTCTGTGGTTTACCTCAAGGTTCTATTCTGGGCCCAAAATTGTTTAATATGTACATTAACGATATTTGTAAAACGTCTGAAGTACTTAAATTTATCTTGTTTGCTGACGATACAAATATTTTTGCATCAGGAGACGACTTACAGCAGCTGTGTCGGATTGTTAACTGGGAACTCAAAAGTGTCAACAAGTGGTTCAAACAAAATAAATTATCTCTAAATCTGAGTAAAAGCAAAATGATGATATTTGGCAACTGTAATTCCAATGCTCAGGAAGCAATTCAGAAAGAGGGTGCTGTTATCGAGCAAGTGCATGAAATCAAATTTCTTGGTGTGATTATTGATGACAGAATTACTTGGAAATCTCACATTAAATATATATCTACGAAAATTTCTAGAAGCATTTCAGTAATAGCAAAAGCAAAGCACATTTTAAACATCAAAGCTCTACATACCCTATATTGTTCTCTGATTTTGCCCTACTTATATTATTGTACTGTGGTTTGGGGTAGTATAAAACACAGTTAAACCAATAGTATTGTTGCAAAAAAGAGCTATCCGAGTAATTCATAAAGTTGGGTTTTTGGACCACACAAACTCATTATTTTTAAATTCAAAGATCATGAAGTTTTGTGACATTGTTGACTTCCAAACTGTACAGATGTTATTCAAAGCAAGGTATAAATTGTTACCAAACCAAATACAAAGAAGGTTCCAAGAACGTACTGGCTGTTATGAATTACGTGATGAATTAAACTTTAGGATTCAGAAACATAGCACAACTTTGAAAAATTTTAGTCCAACAGTTAATGGTGTACAATTGTGGAACAAACTGGAGATGGAGTTGAAACGATGTCCAAACATCAACCTGTTCAAAGTCAAATACAAACAAAAGACTTTGAAATATACAGACAAGAAGAAATGTGTTGCCACTAGGGGGAGCATGAATGAATGCTTGAAATGTAGCTGTTTGAAATGCTCAGAAATGTTCTTTTTTATTTTTTACTTTTTGTTTGTTTGATTTTATTATTGTTACTTTATTTATTTTATTGTACTTGGGGGTGGGCTCTTATAAGCTCTTGCTTCAGTCCACTCCTTTTGAGCACCATGTGTACTGCTCAAATAAATAAATAAAATTAAAAAATAAAATAAATAAAAAATACATAATGATGTACTTTAATGCGTCTCAGAACTTGTTTATGTCTGTGTAAAGCTTAAACTACTGGAATTTCTTTTGAGCCCTTAATTTCACAATAAGAACTGTCCCATGATCACGTGTCATGACTGCAGGATTGGCCTCCACGATACTGCAACAACATCCATCCCTTGAGTCAAGTCATTTAACATAGATTTGGATTGTCAAGATCTGTTGGAGCCTAGATTTGTAGTATTTTGTTCAGTGATGGGATTTTAGTCATTAAAGTACAATTATCACTAAATTAGGACCAGTTTATTGTTTTCATTAGGGGATTATATTACATGTTTATGGTTTAAGTGTTTCCTGTTCCACCTGGCTTTCCCACTACGTTTAAATACAGAGTTCCTGTTTTCTGGAAAGGATAAATCGGCTGTTGACTGTTCCTTTGTCTCTCGCAGGTGACGGAAAACAAATACTGTGTGGTCTTGGCGACAGCTCAGTGTTATTGTACAAGACCTCCCTGGCTGGCAACCCAACTGTCTACACAGGTGCTGTGCAGTGGTCATGAGTATCTGTACCTTATAACCGTCTGGGTTTTGTATTTTTTTTGCCCTAAGTCACTCCAGTGTTAATGCAAGCAGCGCATTCATCTGACGTATTGCTCATGACATTTGTTACAATAGGGCTTTGTGGATTGACACAGCGATCAAAGGTTAAGATCTTACCTTTAAAGATGCGGAGGATGACAATACTAAGAACTTCATCTGCAGCTTGGATTTAGGTCTGCATTATTTGGGATATTTTCGGCTTAATATGAAAGACTGCTCACATTTTCCAAATATTCAATTTATCTGCCAGTTCTCTTTTACCAGAAAACGCATAGTTTGGTTAAATTCCAAAGCAGGGATTTAGGACATGGCGCTGGTTTTGCCAGACAGTAAAACCGAGGTGATGATAAAAAATGTAAGATAAAAAAAGGCACGGCTTTTGAGACAAACTAGGCTTTTTTTTTGATACACTCAGTGACCCTTGGCATCAAAGTAAACACAGTCAAAGAAAGGATAGACATAATTTTCACGCGCTTCTTTTGAACCTTGATGGCTTAAGTGCATTTGGAACACAGTCTCCGCAAAGGGGCAGCAGATATAAGAGGGCAGGAGTTGAGGTGACCAGTAGGTCACAACGTTCCTCCTCTCTTCACTCTGCCTGACTCTCTGAGCAGAACCATAAAAGCAAATGTTGCAGTTCCACGCTGTTTTAAAGATAATTTCCAACCTCTCTCTTTATGAGCAGGGCATGACAAGCCAGTGATCAGCGTGAGCTGGAGCCTCAACAGACAGTTGTGGTTGAGTGCGTCAGAAGACCAGTCTCTGCGAATCTGGACCCATGGCAGCCCGAAGCCAGCAATTACCATGGTAAATGTTCCATGCATCTGTAAATACAACCTTTTTTTATGGGTTTCATTCAGTCCCTATACCCGTCATTTTGAGCTTTACATATCCTATCTTAAGTCCGAAAGTTCAACTATTCACAAAAAAAGGCAAAAAACATACATAAAGGTATACAACAGGCCGGCTGTATACATTTACAGGCGCAAGACAGATGCATTTTTGTCTATAAAAACGATTTCAGGATTGTTCAATGTATTTTTGATATTCTACTATACTACACTTGTAGCTCAAATTTAACTACTACTGCAAATATCCCCAGGGAACTACAAATAGAAAACTAAATGTATTTGGATGATGAAATAGTGTCTTTCTTTGCTCACTGATTGAGACTTTGTCATTCAAAGCTTCTGCTCGACTTCCAAACTCGCATCATATGCAGACGCTTCTAACTTAATTGGGTATCACATTCAATGGGTCAGTCACAAGTGTTTGTCGTCCACCTTGGCAAATGTTGAAAAAAATGTGGTGGTCTCCCCATAGCTGATTCTTAGCAAATCTGCATTGCTCAACTCAGTGACTTGTTTTTGAGTTTGTCTGGGTCTGCCACATTTTATTGGTTTGGATTCTTGTGAAGGAACTTATCAAGAAATGCCTTGTGTTTTTAGAGACAAGAGTTCTGTCTCCATGAGACAGAATTACAAAGAGCTCGGCACAGTTTTACTTGAAAACTACAAAAGCACAAAATCACGTTGATTCATGTGGGTTTTCTCTCTCTCTCTCTCTCTCTCTCTCTCTCTCTCTCTCCCCCCATTGAGGGTGTTGCATGTGTCATTTTGAGCAATTAAACAGCCACAGTTGTGGACAGAATAGTGTTATAGCTTTTTATTGCTTAATGTATTCGGCCGTGGCTTAATTTGCGTTTTTGAGGCCTTTGTCTTTTTTTAACCTCAATGACGTTCCAAATAATTAAAAAAGAAAATGAAAAGATTAGTTTAATTTTTTTTCTCCTTTCTCTTCATTCAGGTCGACAGTATGTTCTCCAAAGCCATTAGAGGTGCTCAGTTTTATTACCTTGACAAATTTCTGCTTCTGGCATCTGGACACTCCCTATACTTGTACCTGTACAATGTGGACACCACGCGAGACAACATAAAAAGGTAATTACAAGGGATCATGCAGAAACTATTTAGCACTTATAAAAAAGAAACACTGATAGAAAGAGTCTGGTTTCTTTTAGAGAGCTATTTAACATAATGCCATATCTAATTGTATTGCACAATCACAATTATTGCAAGGTTGTGAGATGCCACTTTTCACCTTGAGTCGTCCATTTATTTTAGTTATGACAACTGACCTATGTACATTGATTGCCACAACATTGATTGCCACAACATTGCAATGCAGGAAGAAGGGAAATTTTGGATGCAGGGACTGATCTTTCCAGAGACTTATGTCCTCTGTGTAGGGCTTTGTTGCCTAAGATAGTTTTGTTACTGATATGACGAGGGTCTGGCTTTATTTAGCTGCTTCCACACACTTCCCTCTGCTAACACTCATTACCACCAGATTACTTGGCTGTGTTCTTTAAACTGTCGGGGGTTCATGCCGGAGACCATGGAAATGTATCTAAATGCTATATGTTTTTGTAGTGTATGTTGCTGTTTCATCTTGGTCCTTTTTAGGTAGTTGCATGCAGTACGTCTTCTGAAGAGAAACAGGAATAACAAAATTAAACATTTATGTTGAATACTCTTCGATAGAATTTTGGTCCTAATCCTAGTAACAATTACTGGTTTAGAAAAGGATGAATCTTCTTCTTTTTCTTGTTAGTTATCAGCAACGAAGTGTCCTCAAATTGGCAAGAAGCTTTACGACAACAGATACAGACATCACCACCTTGTCTGCAATCAACGATTTCTTCTCCTGTATCCTTTCTGTTGTTATGCCTGGTCTTGGTGCAGGAGGTGTTTTAGTTTTGACTGCACTGATAATGTGGAGAGTATCGTGAGTACATTTTTCCTCAGGGCTTCCAATGACAACTTTAGCAGTAAATCCTTCAGGTTTTTAGTTTTAAGGAATGTCTTTATTTGCCCTCCGTGTTGGCGTTTACGATGCATTTCTTTGTACAATAAATCAAGTAAGGCGTGTTGGGATGGGTTAAATCCTGTCTTGAGTAGCATTGCATTCATTTTTTTAACTTAATTGGTATTGAAAATGTATTTTTATCATTTTATTCAAAAAAACTTTGCTTAATATCTTTACTCCATTTAGTCGGATACGGTGTATTTTACATATCTTTGACAAAAACATATGTAAGTTATTGATCAGATACGTTTTCTTTGGTCTACAAATTACATTTTGAACTAAATCATCATAAACACTTTCATATCATGCATTTTCTCTCACCTATAGTTTGCAAATAACACATCTCAATACCTTTCTAAACAGCTATCCCAGACATTGTTCTGGTGTGTGGTTCGGATCGATCCCTTCAAGTTTTTGACATGAACAAAGGTATAGTCGCCTCAACGCTCCCGGATGCCCACAGCAGACCCGTCCACTGCATTACACAGAACAAGGTAGGACCACTTCATCATCTTTCACTTCTATCTATTGCCTGTCTGTCTCTTGTCCGTCAAATGACACAATATGTGAGGCCGAATACAGTACAGTAATACTATTAGATCACCATTCTTAGATTCTTCAGGGAGGAAAAACTGTGTAAAAAGTTTTTTGTTTCAGATATTGTCTTCGGAAACCTATTTTCTTACTGGTTGTTAAAGCTTACAACAACCTTTTGACCATTGTGAAGGGATAGACCCAAAGAAATCTCTTCTCTCCTAAGTCCAAATGATACTTAAACCTGACACACACGGCAAGGATTTGACTTGGCATCAATTGTTTGTGTGCGCCCCATCTTCCGTTTTAAGAAAGGGTCGACTATTTGGCAGATGTTACGGTCTTACATAAGACTTCTATGAGTGCCGGTGAGTCACGTAAGGCATACATCATCTTTGAGGGAATGAAAGTGTAAGTGTGGTGTAAATGAAGAAGTTCATGGTTGAAATAAAATAAGTAAAAACTATCCCAAAGTTTCCATGACAGACAGACAGGACATGCTATCATCACTATCATTCATCTTGCTGAGAGTTTAAACGTAAATCCCTGGAGCAGCAGGATTAGGACTGCAAAGAACTTGCTGTGGAGTTTGGATTAATGCTGTTCCATGATGCAGTTTGGGTTCACGTGGCGTTACTTAGATCACTGTCTTGGACCAATATGGGCCCAATTTGCTAGTGTCTAATAAGTAGACAACTTGGGCTTGTATCAAGAATAAAATGCTGCATCCTCACAATGAAACTCGAATTATTCGTAATAAAGTCACGCAAGTCTACATTTATTATTAACATTTCAGTGCAGCTATTAAATTGTTCTGTTTTCACTCCTTTTACAGTTGTATTAATGTTTGACAACTTTTGTCATTACAACAACATTCATTTTGATCATATAATTACGGAGAACTTGCTGATATACAGATGCTTATATAACTTATTGGAACAATAAAAAGTATATATTTGTGAGAGAGAAAGAGAAAGCAAGGAAGAGAGACTCATACCCACTGACCCGGGGGTATTGACCTGTGCATACTTGACACTCAAAGATAGCATGGATTAGCTGGACACACTGCAGCTAGTGGCATGGATTAAATGCATCAACTCATTCAACTGTGATGCACTGTTACACACAGCTGACCATACTCCTTCGACCATGAGGTTACTGCACATTATCACGCCAGCTATTGTGTGCCATCCGCTGTGGAAAGTCTGTTGTTTCAGCTTGGCTATTGCGTCAATGTGGGGTCCTCTGCACGGGCCTCCGGGGCCTTCGGGTGCTGCAGGATTAATACCTGCGGATCAGGGGGACTGCCCCTGCCCGGAGCATGCACACGCAACATCGGCCGTCCAGCCACTCTCCCGTTTGTGTCGGGAGGTGGACCAAACATCAGGAACTGCAGCATGTGAAGCAGCTTTTCCCACTTCAAGTTTCCATCGCCTCTTATGCAAAATTCAGCTGGAACTCATCAGACTAGAAGACTTCTCGGAAAATGGAACTGGAAATGTCCTTTCAGACTCCTGTTCTCACACTCTTAATGGAAGTCAAAACAAAAACCTTCTCTTTCTCTAATTTTTCCCCTCACACCACAATATTTCATCTTATGACTTGGTGTGAATGACATACATAGAACTTCTGAATCAATGTATGGCTTTAGAAAAGCATATGGTTTAAATGAGACAAATTAACATAAACTCCCATTTCAGTTTTCCCTTCCATCCTCAATGGGCTTATATCATCACTAAGAAGGCTCAGCAGAGCAGAGAGAAGACATTCAACCTGCCAAAGACAATGATGGTGCACTTCTACACGGCCATCATTGAGTCCATCCTCTGCTCCTCCATCACCGCCTGGTACGATGCAGCCACAGCCAAGGACAAGGGCAGGCTGCAGCGTGTCATCCGCTCTGCAGAGAGGCAGACAAAAAAACTGTTTGTATCCCTTACATCTGCCAGGAGGCTGAGGTCCATCATGACCAAGACCTCACGCCACACGAACAGTTCCTCCTTGTCGGCAGACGGGCTCAGAGACCGGATCCCCCACTGAATGCCATATATTTTTTTAATTGTATTTATATTTGGATTTTCTATGTTCTATGTTCTAATTCTAAATGTAACACCCATCATGACAATGTCCTCGTATGTCCAACATACTTGGAAATGTTTCTGATTCTGAATCTACAATGTATACTTGTGCTTTTACGGTGTAATAATGCAAACTGCATTAATAATATGAAAACTGTTTGCCAATTTTGGATATGCAGCAAAAAACCTTTTGGAGGCAGATTTTTTTTTTTTTCAGGTTGACAAGTGTTCATTAATTTATTTTTTGTGTACCACAGGGCTCCATGTTCAGTACACAGGCGGCAGATTCATACAACCTCTTCCTCACCAGTGCAGTCACCGATGGTGTGAAGATGTGGGACCTACGAACAATGAGGTTGGTTTCAGTATAGTCCATTAGTTTGGATTTGCATTTAATGCCATTTATATTTCAATATGAGCGGCCGTGTCCTGTATGTTTACATTTATTCAGTTTCTGCTGTTTCTTCACTTTTGTGATAATAGAAGGAAAATAATGTTCAAAACGTGTAAAGACACCTAAGGTGCCACCATAATTGCATACAGCAACTTAACCAAAACAATAAAGTATTGATTCATGTTGTACAATACATATTCAATATTGTATTGTTTCTTTAATTACATTTAGGAACTTTTGCTGATAGTGTTATCCTGACATAATTATTTAGATTACATTATTTTGGATGACCAAACTATGGATGACATAGTAAATAATGTGATAATTATTTACTATGTGTATATACTGTATATATTTGAGTTTCTAACAGAAGAGTGAAATTATATAATTTACTGTTATGAGAGGCCTCCCAAAGTTGTATACATGTAAATTATGAAGTGAACCAATATTGCTTTTAGTTCCTTGCTATTACTGGGAGGGAGACATTTCTTTTAATAACATGAAACATTTCTTAAACAAACATTCCTCAGTTAATGATTAAATCTGCAATTTTTTTAGTTTCCAAAAGTACGTAACTGAGAATTGTTTCGCTCAATATAGGGACAATAATTCAAGAAGGCCTTCTTGGATCTCAAAATGTTCTTTTTGGCCTGGTAGAAGGTATTTTTGAGTGTTTCATACTTTTATGTCTGAGACGGATTTCATGTTTAACTCAATCAAAACCATGTGTCTATTTGATAAATATTTTGACCTGGTCTTCACGTCTACTTCGGATCCTTAGAACTGTCATCAATGACCTTTGGAGTGAAAGGTATGGATGGATGAAAACAATATGTAGAATCAGGTTGAATTTTATCTTAATTTCTTTTCCCATTTAATTTGGGTTCTCTCTTTGATTGTCTTAACGTGTCTGTATTCACCCCAAAAAAAGAGTATTAGGTGCGTAATGTATTTTCTCTGCTGCTACTGGAAGTAGTTAAGTCAGTTCTGGGTATTAATGTTCACTAGAATATCCTCATGATTTAACAAGGCAATAAAACATTCCCTGGAAAAATGAGTTGCATGAGTAAACCGAAAGATGCTCATGTGGCTGCTCCTCATAAAAATGCAATTATTTTTATTTAAAGTAGATTTTTCTTTCAATTCTTAAAATACCCCTACAGTTCTAAAAATGACTTATATTTTTATTTTTTTTAGATTTTCTTGTAAGAATGTATAGCATGATACTGTTGCTGTCATTCAACCATTAAAAATGTAGGTTTCCTATCTAAACAGCTAAAAAAGAATAGCTGGTCCAACTTTATGGGCACCCAACATTAAGTTAGAGCTGATGCTAACTTAATGGCGTCATACAAAGCGCTGATTGCTGATGCTGTTTAGCTTGATGACTGACACTGAATGTCCAGGTGGAGTCAGTAACTGTAGGCTTCCACTCAAGAGAATCAGACCCTCTGATGCAGTCTGTGTTGGTCATCTCGAAAATCATCCCTTAGTCTAAATATCCCTTAGAGTAGTAATAGTCCCTTTTCTGACCTAGAAAGTGTTTATTCTAACTTCTTAAACTGTTTCTTATCAGTGTGATAATGTTATCCAGAAATGCTGAGGGGGATTGAGAAACAGATGCCTCTCATCAATCTTGCTTTGCATCAAAAGGAAAATAGATTTTAACCATATTTTTCATGTGTAGCTGTTAAACAGGAGTTAGGGGCGCGTTGCTTTGCCATTCCAGCATTTTTTAAACTTCAGAAAGTTAGGTTCCATTGCTTACTATTATTTAGCTTGCTCATCGTACTGGGTATATCAAATGTCTTTATAAGCACCTTTAAATATGACCTACTTTTAGCCCGGTTAATGACATTAGCATGGGGATGTCAAAGACATGCTCTCACTGTCAAAGCCCTGCCAACATGCCAGCCCCCACAGAGACCCTCGCTGAGCGAGCTGTTAGAGGCATTGTAAAGACATTACATGCTGTTGCAAAGCCAAAGAAACTGCACAGAAGTTGCATGAGGGGGCCGTTCATCATCTAGTAACTTCTCTTTCCTTTATTTTGCTGTAGTCACGCTGAACTACTTTTCTTCTGCTGGGTGCTGAGGTTTTTCATAACCTACAGGGTGGCATTTTTCTCCTTGTTAATTCCTGCAGGAGTTCACCATACTATATAGACTTTCAATCTCCATCTGACATCCAAAAACATCACAACATACCACTGTATTCATGTGTGAAACTCTATTCCTTCCCATTCCCAGTGTGGACCAAGTGTTTTTTTTTTATTATTCTACATTTTTTTTGTCACTTTCTATTGCAAATTTCTTGGCACACTTAATTCATGGTAAAATAATTGAAATTATATTTTTTATACAATATATAAATATATATTAGGTGCTCCTGATAGGACCATTACGATGAAATAACCCAGAAATGATGATGTTTTTAATCCTGATGGTTTAGAGCAACTAAGATTGTAATATGTCATTCACAGTCAAATAGTGAGTCCTTCCTGAACATCATGTTGCGTTAACCTTGATAACATAATATCTCACCACTGCGTTCATCTCTTCCTCAGGTGTGTACGGCGTTATGAGAACCATGTAAATCGCTGCCATCCGTGCTCTTCAGCCATATCACCGTGTGGCCGGCTCATTGCCTCAGGTTCTGAGGATAACTGTGTATGTAGACATTTTTTTGTTCAGCACAATTGTTTAATTAAGGCTTTTGCACATCAAAGCCAAAAGTGGTTGGTTGTATGAGTTCAGAACACTAGCTTTTGCAAATTTACAAAAAGGTTGAAGGGTAATGTGGCATTTAAAAGTATCAGTAAGATAACACATGTACTTCACATACTACCATTTGTGTTTCAGTGTAGTTGTACTTTAACCAGAAGTATTCTGACCAAAGTAGAAGATATGGGATATACCTTAGGTTGTTTATAACTCTGCCTAATAAAGCAGATGGGAAACAGGAAAATACCAGCATTTCTTTATCAGCTTCACCTCCATTTAAGGTGAGAACTGTTTGTGCTTGACTCATAGATTTTTATTTGGACTCAAGCCTTTTTCCATGAAAAATTCAACATTCATGTTGAAGCAGAACTATTTAATTGCTTTTCCAGACAGTAGCTTATACTTGCTTTCAAGAGGTTTTTAGAAGGCTGCCTCCCTTTTGCTTATCCATCTCTCTTTCTGTACGTGCTTATGGAAAGCAATGGAATAATATATGCATCCCGCTGGTTATTATTAATTATGGGGACTCAGCACAGCACGGACATTTGAGAGCATCTCTGTCGAGATCAGACATTTCCAACGTTTCTTGGAAATCTGTTGAGTATATGGTAGTTAGCTACACCATATTTATTTGTAGCTGGGCTGAGACTTCCATAAGCCAGACACATTTGTACTTGTCCAAATATATCAAAAAGCAATAATGGAAAAAAACCCTAAAGACTACCTAGATCATGTTTCACATTTTCCAAAAACACAAGGCCAAAAACAATCAAGTGGAATATTATTTCAGTGTGGTCAATATTAACCTTTTATTCGTTCAGTATTATCCCTGCTCTCTGCTTCAGTTACAGTTGATATAAGCTGATACATCTGGGGATCCATGTTATATTAAAGCATTCCTGAAAGAACGTCTTTCTTTCAAGTATTTAATGCCCCGCACCACACACGTCACATGCTTTGGACAGGAGACACTCTACCCATAGGCCGTTCAAACAGAGCTCACTTTTGAAGGTTTTAGGGAAACATAATACAAAACAGCTGCAGGAATCTGATGAGTCGTCCTCTGGTAACAAACATCTCTGCATCTGTTTGTATCTCTACTCATGCAGTGAAGCACACAAATGGGTCTTAAAACTCACTGATTGTATTTGGTTTGTACTGTGCTAACAAGCTAAGGAAACATTCGATAGCTACATTATATCTCATGTTTCGTTTCAGTTTGAAGATTATTCTAATATGCATATACAAGCATTTTACAAATGTCTTATTGTGTACCGAAGACCAAAATATAAATTATATAAAATTATAATAAATTAATCAATTCAAAACAATTTTCAAAACTAACTTAAATGAATTCTCAGTGCTGAGTATAACTCTCTTAAAACTTCCAAATGGAGAGAACGACATATTTCACTCTATAACAAAAATATGTTAAATAAAGGTCACAATGTCGTAACCCTAGATCTTCTCCTCACAAGCACACATTCACCCACTGGAAATTTGTGTGAGCAAAGGCGGCATGCCACATTCCCTCGGTCACCAAGGAGGAAAGGAACATATTAGTGTAACTTGCCCAACGAGGATTCCAGTACAACACAACCGACCCCCCCCCCCCTCCTCGCCTCCACCAACCATACCCTTTTCACTCTTTTTTTCAGGGTTGTCCCAGCAAACACAGATCCTGAAAAATGGGGCGTTAACCCACGTTATACATATGTCCTTTACTCTCAACCAACCAAACATAGTTGCCAACTCCGTCTCGCTGTTTTTATTCATGGCCGACAGTGGGAGGGTCTTTTAGAGCCTTTTTATGGGCTTGGAAGATGCACTGACAAAGCCAAGGCGTTTCTTGGATAGGGCTTTAACGACCGCGCCAACCCGGGAAGCACACCTTCAGTGCGTCTAATGGGGGCCGTCACTTCACCACAACACGCCAACACGCAAACTGGGCAATTTCCCCACATGGGGTGGAATACAAAAAGCATCCAGATGTTTGACCTTGAACCTAAAAAAAGTCTTTGAGTTTTTACGTTGTAAAGGAGGGATTTGGTCATCTACACATCGATGAACATGGGGCAATGACGGGGCGGTCAGTGCACACTCTCTCTTGGCTGAGATTGATGCAACCAGCAGCATCTTCAATGATAACGCCTTCAGATAGTCTAAGATCCTTCACTAAAGACTAGAGTAGATGGCAGTTTGCATTGCAGGAAGGAGGCGCGCTTCACTGGAAAGTAAAACAGGAGTATATATGGGAAAATGCTTTATTATTTCCTCCCAAAAATCAATTGACTGGAAAATCTGCATGTTAATCACTGCATGTGTACAGAGTGGGCTTTGTATGTACGTGCTGTGGCAAAAACTCAACTTGAACAGAAACCCTAAAGTTTTGGAAAGTGGAAAATGATGCCTGGTCTGTTCAGGTCTGCTTGTGTCTTTCTGTTGACTTTTTTTGTGGTTTATCATATTTCATTTGGGCATCTTGTTCAGTCTGAAAAATGATTGTGAGAAATATATATTGAGCAGGTAAATATTGCATATTTACTGTTAATACCCATCTCATTTATTTCAGGCATACATTTATGACATACGCAGCAGCAGCTACCTCCACAGACTTCAAAAACACTCTGACACAGTGCTTAGTGTGGCTTTCAATCCTGCCACACCTGAGGTAAGAGCTTGTCTTTAGTTTTCATCTTTGGGGTTCTAGTATCTCCTTTCTCTTGTTACTGCTTAAACATGAATGTAATGCCTGTTCCAGAACAACTTATCTAACAAAAGGTATGTTCCTCTAAACACCAATGTCGATATTATAGTAAACTGACATCAAATATGAGCCAGCTGACGTAAAACCATAAATTCTGTTTAGCTTTCAGAGGTTGAACTGATCTTAATCTGTTATAAACCCCCCAGGGGACATGCAAACAGGAAAACGTGTTAATTTGTCTTTTCCCTCCAAACAGAAATGTCAATCTGTTTGATTGACATTTAAAAAAACAAAACAAGGATGGTTGAAAATGAATGTGATCAATTAGAAGACAATTGTGAACTCTTACTATAATTGCAATAATTCCATCATCCAAGTCTGGCCATATTTCTCTAAAAATGTTCAAACTTGTACAAACAATCAAAGAAACGTTCTGTTGTTCAGTGTAATGTCTTTTATTTCCTGGATATAACAGTCAGATCTTCTTCATGGGTCACTAACCATCCCCAACTGCAAGAATTCAGAAGTATGTGTAGAAATTGGCAGGCTCCAGTCCTGCAGCAAATTAATGAGCCATGATAGGTTTCCCTACTTTAAGAATAAAAGCATGATAGACATAATATGCTATCCTGACATACGTTTATGTTGCGATGACACTTAAACTCTAATTGAGAAACAATGAATGAATGAAATGAACAAATTTGAACAATGCAGTACTTCAAAATACTTTTAGCCTTTATGTTTGCAGTTTTCTACCAGAAATAGCTCACCATGACAAAAGGAGGGCCTTCTCATACTAACCAATATTCGATACTGCCGTTAACTGTCTGCTCTAATGTTTCCAAAGCAATTTTCTGAATGCAATTAGCACGCAGCTGCATAGGCATTCACCACTGCACAGCGGCTCTTTTGTCTGTTCACCCCAAGGGAAAAGGGCTGTTTGTGATCAGTGACTGAAAACAGCATTCACTGCGGCCTACCTTTCTCAGGACCTTTTAGAGAAAGCATGGAAGTAAATCTGTGTCATCGGATTTTGAAAGAAAAACGTGATTTAATTTCTAGCACTGAATATTGATGCATTGAAATTATGTATCTGAATGTTTTTCAACGTTAAAATATTCAACTGCAAAAAATTCAACCGAATAGCTTGTCGAAGGATCTCAGCATCATTAAATGAATTCCAAACTAGAAGAAAAGGCGTATTCTGACCGGCTGTACGCTCTCCTTTAACTTCTGTCTATTACTGAATCTTACACACACACAAACCACACTGATGGCATAAAGAAGAGTTAAAGCCCTGTTATTATTGAACATGGCTACATTTTGCTCTTTTTGCTTGACGCACGCTCCTGATCTTGATTCTAGAATCGATTGCTCTTCCTGGGGTTCCCGGATGTTGCGCTTGAATTTTTTGCGGTTGAATTTTTACAGTTGAATTTTTTGCAGTTGAATTTCTTGCAATTGAAAATTTTAACGTTTAATTATTTGCGGTTTAATTTTTTGCAGTTGACTTTTTTAACGTTGAAAAACGTTCAGATACGTAATATCAATACATACCGTAAATATGCAGCCAGATCAACGATGACTACAGAAAAAACGGTTACTGGGTCACAGTAGAAAATGGAAATTCAAGGAACTGTGCTCCATTTGGGATACGCAGACTCCAGGATTGTCTCATCTCAAGCTGTCAAAAGCTCATATTTCATTGTTCAGCAGTGGACATTTCTTAGTAGCATTTGCCTACGGTCATCCAATTTAGAAGTGGATTTTCTTTTTAGGGGGTGTCCTCCCTTAGTTTCTTGTCATTGGATTGTCTTTAATGCTGACAAAATAATTTAATTTGATTTAATATAAACAATAATAAATGTTGTTAAAACCTCCTTTTCTCCCGTTTTGACGTTGGAGTTTTAACTGGTTACCTTTTTGTTTTTCAGCATCACAAAAAGTCAAACTATATATTGTTTGTGGTTTAAAATATGCAAACAATAATTAAGGAGAACAAGGTTTCCCGAGGTTTAAGGAACTGCACTCTCCTCTCTCTCTCTGAGACACCGCCACGCAATTTCTAAATGCAGTTTATGTTTATTGAAAGGGGATATTACTTTAAACTAAATAAAGTAAATGCAGTAAAAACCCCTCCTATGCCGTTGCAGGACTTTGACCGCTTATTGACACAAGCAGCTGTCTTCTAAAAGTTAACATGTTCTATATTCCAAACTAGAAGATTGAAGAGTGAATCATCTCACTGGCTTTCACGCTCAGTGCTTCTCGTGTGTCCATGTCGGTCCATGTGTCATCTTTGCTCTTTGCAGGCATAGCATGCACCTGGCATTTCCACAAGACATTTTTTTCTTCTCATTTGTGGCCATCTGTCATCTGAAAAAGCTATCCACATCCCTTAGACCTTTTAAAATATTTGATCTGTTTCCGTTTTTGTCGGACCCAAGAGAACACACCGCTCTCCTAATACTGTTGCTGCCAGACAGCAAATACAGAGGTGAACTTTGCTGTCTGCTTGAGAATGTCACATTAGAGTGGGACACAGACTGAGCTGAGACAGTCTCTCTGAAATCAACACAGCTTGAAGGCAATGAACAGGAAGTGAGGAAATGAAGAGTTTGGGTCCAGTTGCAAAGTCATTTTTCTGTGCCAAGCCTTTGACAACAGCATTTTCTCTGTTGACCAGAGTTAGTTGGTTTTTGTTAATAGTGTCGTAATTTCTTTGCCTCACTACCCAAAGTATGAGACTCTTTGAAATAAATGATATTGGAAAGACAAATAGCGTTCTGTTGTGTGCAGCTTTAATGCACTAGGGTACACTTATGGCATTGACACAAAACGATCAGCTAACACATGTTAGGTGTATAAGGACACAACCTGAGGGTCTATCTATCCCCAGATATTCCGTGCACTCTGTGCATAAGTCGCCACCAAAACACCTCTAGCAACAACAGACTACATTCTTTCCACTGATGTTGTAAGCTTATCGAACTGTTGACGCTTTTAACCGCCCGCTCCTTTTCCCATCACTGTTGTGTGTTCTTCTTCCGCTCTCATCATATACAGTACAGAACATCCTGGTATGCTGGCATTTGTCTAGTCTGCGGTGATGAATGATGGCCTTTGGGAGGGAAAACACATTGCTCCTTATTCCTTCAAAGCCTCAACCTTTTTCATCAATTTCTGCAGACGGTCAATTTCTTTTGTCTAGAATGCCAACATTTGACATAGAGTTTTCTCCACTGGGAATCTAACCCAGATTGTATTCATAATCACAATTTTCGTTCTTGCTTTGAACAATTGATTTGTGGTATTTTTTACAATGTGGTTTCGAGCCTGCACCACTGACAATAACTTTACAATTATGTAACATTTGTGACACGCCATGCAAACTCAATCGGATTTACGATCGCAGAGTGGCTAATCTGTTTTGAATAAGATGTAAATGTACTGTTTCACATGCACGACCTATGATTAAATTATCAAAACTCAAACGATGCATGAGGACAAGCTGCATTGTGAATAAATCTTCTAACAGAAACACGTTTAAGAAACTGTTTCCTAGAAGAGGATGGTGAGGAAAGACACATAACTCACTTGTGATGGCCCAGCATGACCCCTTTCTGAATGTCTACAGTGAATCAGCTCACAAGAGGTATTGACTGCTGAGCTTAAAGGTCACCCAAAGTCATCAGCCCTCATCAGCTCAGCTTGCTTAGACCTCACTGAACAAAGGTTGAAGGTTGCAGAGATGGAATGTGTCAGTTTACAGATGTTTGCCGCAAGTGCATGGCTTTAAAAAGAAATCTGTTTATGTTGCTTTCACCTTTTTTAGAACATGTGTAATTTAGCTTCACCACGTCGTTGCATGTTTACATGGAGAGGATAGTTGATGAATGGAGCTGTAGTTGCCAGCGGATCTGATCTTTGACCCTCTTATGTTTTAAGTAGCTATTTTCGAAGCCTGGGGGCAGGACCCAGACAGCTTGGCTATTGTTAGTAAAGGTCATTAAGCAGGTGGTCATGGAGAAGGAAGACTTCTTGACAATAGAAAAGCCAGTTAAATGAGTTTCATGGGAGTGTCTCAAAAATGAATAAATTGAAAATAGAACTTTGTGAACAAATGCCTTGAACAATGAGTTTTCAATCATATCATATTCTCTACTTTGAGAACATCACAAGCCTCATTCTGAGCCCCAAATAGAGGGATGAGATAATGGTCTCTTCTAAAAAGAAATTTATTGAAGAAATTATTCTGTACATGGGCACCTGTGTCTTATGTGTTGCTTAAATGGCTGTTCACGTTGAGGGTGGATGGTTGTTCATTGCTATGTGGGTGTCTTATTCCTTTTTAAGCCATTGACTCACCATAACAATCACTGGCAGGAACCTCAAGATTAAGCAACATTATTTTATAAAGGGCTGGCCATGAGGCTTTCTCTTTATATGCGATTCATGGCAAGTATTTAAAATCAGGATTTTTTTTACGAGAAACCCAGTTGACCTTGGTAATGCTAGTCCTTTTCTAATGAAGCAAGTGCTATTATGCAACTTGGACCTCTAAATAGAGTCGTAAAAGTGACGTTTGCCACTGCAGTTCCAGGAAAATGTTGAAAGCTACGATATTTTAACTCTACATCTACATGCACAGGCTGAACCCCTTAACAGGAGCTTAGTCAGCCAATCAGGTTGTGACTAGCCAAGCGTGTGCAGACCCCCACGGTACATAAGGGTGCACACTGCTGTCTGCTCCTCTACACCTACCGTCGTAGCGACAGGGCTGTGGGGCCCCCTTGGAAAAGGCCTCCGACGATTCTTTCATATATATATTCGTTTTTCTTAAAGTGGCTGTGTTTAAGATTCTAATGATGGATAGAACTAGAAGATGGATAGAACTAGAAGAGATGCCCCCTGCTGGACACAGAGAGATTGGATACTTATAGACACGACTGCCTTGGCTTTGCTTGGCAGAGCCGGAGGTTGCCGCCTGGTCCTTCCACAGAAGTGCAAGCCCAGCAGCACATAAGACACAGACTGAAGAAACTCAAAGCCGTGGATTTGGTTGCTCTGGTTCACTCTTACCACAGCAAAGCATCAAATAGAAGGGTGTGAAGGGATCCCCCTGTTGCCGGCATGAAATTGTTCCGGACCTGGCAAGCCTGTGTCTGAACTGAACACCGGACAGAGTCCAGAAAGGGGCGGGGCCTGTGGGAGTTTGAACCACATGTGTAAAAGCTAACCATGTGGCTTGTTTTTCTTTGTCTTTCCTAGCTGCTAACTGGGACCCTGGATGGGAAGCTGAGGCTGTTTCAGTCAAGCAGTGGGGCCCTTCTGTGTCATGACACCAGCGCCGCTGTGCACAGTGTCCCCAACATGACTGTGTAATTACAGCGGGCTGCTGCAAGGACCATGCAGGTTTTATTAAGGCAGATCCACCCCCCTGGCTAAGACTTTAACCACATAGTGGGGTTGCTTTCAGTTATTGGTTCACTAAGGATCAAAAATAGAAGTTTGAAGAGTATGTGTTTTTTCTTGTTGTATGTGTCTGTTGTGTTGTGTAAATTAACTAGTTAATTTCGGCATATCTTTGTAAAACATCCAGCATGTACATCATTTGATCTCTTTTGGCCGGGATTTGAAAGGGATATCAGTGGTGTCTTTCATTATATTCATTTAACGATATTATTGCCGTGAGATGATGATGATGATGATGATGATGGAGATATGTTCTCAATTACAGATAATTACAGCTAACTTTGCCAAAAAAAATGGAATCAGTATTCCCATCTGTTTGTCCATATTCTGGATGGTGAAGCGTCAGATTTTCTTTCTTCAGTATGTGGAACAGATGTAGACCTTCATCATATGGCTGGGACGACAGGTCAGCACACAGAGCTATGACATCAACTGGGTGCAACCCATTTGGCTGCCAGACACACAGATGCAACTACTGTTCATACTGACACACCCGCCCGCATTGTTTAGGTTGTACATATACTCTTCACGCCCACAGTCGCAACAAAATGTTTCACTACGACTGACACCAACTATGCAGCTGTAATAGAACAGAATAAAAAGGAAGGACTCTGACACTGTGAAATGTACAATTACAAGGGCAACATTGGTAATATATAAAGTAACTTTGTATATTGTATTTACGTTCTTGTCATTTTGGAAACATGTCAAGTTTGTCATTCAAAACCATTGTTTTATGTTTCTATTCATGATCTCCATATGATTTATTCTTGTTGTTGCCAGTTACGCTACTTTGTATCGTAGCATGTGTAATACTATTATTACTTCTCTAACATTCTGCAAACTTGGTGGTCAGCGAACAAACAATGAAAAATGGTCCCTGATATGAGGGGGAACCTAAACTCCAACTTTGAGTTGCTAGTTTTAGTTTCAAAACAATAATTTTCCTCACAATGTCTTCTTCAATAGTTTCTATACTGTTTTGTATTATTGTTGTGTTATACCTGTGCACTGCCTGGTCAAAACATGCTTGTTTAGAACAGGCCCAATGCTATGCCCGTGATGACACAAATTTTGCACCCAACGCTGCACTTCCTTCGGTCCTGAGCCGTACACCTGCCACGCCTCAGTAGCATGAAAAAGCAGAGCCAATATTCTGGTTCATGAGGAAAAGACTTTCAAGGTAGACAACATAGGCCTGGGACCCCAGATGGAAAGGGTTCTAAACAGCTATAGTGTTTTTTAGAATGAAGCATGTAGGAACATTATTGCATTGTGACTATTTTAACCCGTCGCTCCCAAAAATACCTTCTATAATGTGTTATTGCTCATTAAACTAGCCATGCCATGTTGTTCTCATTGATCTATTAGTTCGGTAAACATTTTCAAAATGTGTTGATGGTTTCAATCACTAGCTTTAAGTGTTCTTTAGCACAGCAAGTTGGCTTAATGTTCATTTGTAAATGATGGTCCCAATTAGAGAAAAAAAAGGTTTCATGAACGTTAGAGAGTAGAAATGATTTGGCTCAGCTTAAAATGTCTTATTAGGCTCTGGGTTGTAGCTTATATCCAGTCTCCTGTCTCTTCTGGTTGCCAAAAAAAACTTGTGGGATTGGTGCACGTTTTTTTTACAAACAAAAAATAGCACCTGCTTTTTCCCCGATACGCTGCCATTATTGCATTTCTAACCCACAGCTGTCTCAAATGAGGCTAATGGAAAACTTTACATAAATGCAATGGAATGAAATTTTAAGCTCATTCATACCACGTCCGTGGCGGAAAGATATTGTAGTTGACGCATTATCTGACGCTGATGTTCATGATAGAAAGAAAAATCCACTAATAGGCTGCCTTTCCTTCCTCAGACACAGCAAGATTTGACCGCTTTTTTGTCCCCTGTCCAATATTCCGTGTTTGATTGACTCTGTCCTTTTGGACGGTGTGCTTTGACTAATACCGAGGCAAACTGTCTGTGCACATCTACTTTCAGCCAGAACAGATAAAACATACACCTATGAAGTTGCAGAATATGATATGATGAGGATTTCATACATACATACATTATGCTTGTATGTAGGAAGGCATAAAAATATAGGTATGCATTGGCATAGTTGAGTATGGCCTGTCATGATGAGCTTTAGTGTTCCTGCAAGCAGAACAGTCTGCTGGAACAAAACATATTAAATTGTCTTTGGAGTAAATTTATGTAGCCACATTCCTCCTCTATGTGTGTGTGTGTGTGTGTAAGCACGTCTTCTTGTCTGTGTGAGGTTGTCTTTTGGAGGCCCTCCCTGCACATATCACCAGTGAAGAATTATGTATGTATGCTTGGAAATAAAGAGAATTCAAGGATAGACACACCCACACATCATAACGCAAGCTGATCCAAATTTTGATATTTTTTAAATATTTTGACCCAGAGAACTAAGTCTACGGCCAACTTTTCAGAGTACAAGGACTTTGTGTGTCAGCACTGAAAAAATCAGAGTGTCACAGTGTTCTTCATTTCGCATCTTTGCATCAAATACAGCTGGAAAAATGTCTGTAGGGGTCTGAAAGCTGGGCCTGAATCTGAATCTGAATGCTTTACTTTAACTCTCTAAATAATGAAAACAAAGATATACATCATGAAGCACAAGTTTTTTAACGATCCCGAAAGACCTCTCAGGATCTCTGCTCCTTTGTTTTCATGAACCCAGAGCAAGTGGGGAGCTGAATATTTGTGCACATGTCAAGAACTGCTGTTATATAGCTTTGAGCCTTGGTACAGCACCAGTCAAAAGTTTGGACACACATTCTCAATCAATCATTTTTTTAAAGTTGACATTAGAGTGATAATGTTTGACATGACGACGTTTGTTTTGTTGCTGACCGGTATGACAAAACAATTATTTAGCTTAAAGTCATCTTTCACACACATTACCAATTCGGTAACCGACCACATGACCTCTGCCCCATAACGGCTTGTCATGTATGAAGCAAATTGGTGCAACAATTGCTCATTCCTTCCCACATGGTGCTTTATAGCGGCAGTCAGCAGAGGCAGCATCTGGGACACCTCCCATTGTCCCAACAGCCCCAAAGACCGGTTGTCCGGTGACAAGAGCCTCCTCCCCTCAATGAGAACTGCCATTCACTTTCAAGGCCTCGGGGAAGGATTCCTTTGAGCCTCTGGATCACTCCTCTCTGAAGGCGTTTTTTTTTGTTGTTGCTTTAACTGACCTCAGCTAAGAAAGAGTGTGATGTAACCTCCCTGTTGATACGCACCAGTTGCTTGATGCTTTGTGCTTGCTGCAGCAACGCTACTCTCCAACCAAATGGCCCCCTTGTTTCAGGTCTAGGGTTATGCAGCCGGATGCTTTTTGTCTCCTACCCCATGAGGACGAAATGGGGCAAAAATTGGTATGCTATGTTGAACACTTAGCCCCAATCAAATGCACCAAACGGCTGTTTGTGTTCTTCTAGGGAATGTGGTGTGCAGGGTGTCTACTGCTATGATTGGGCTGTTTTATGGGGGTGAATGAATGCCTGTGTTTATGGGACAGTATTACTTGTAAATTCCAGAAGATGGGTTCCCCCTGAACTCATAGAAGTAACGCACTGAAAGTGACATGTGTGTTTTGAAGTACAACCTTTTGTTTTACGTGGCTGGAAACGGATCAAAGCATTATGAGACCCGTCAAACCGCTTCCCTAAAAAGCTAATGGGAATAAATTGCTGCTTTTCCCTTCAGGACGATATTTTGTAAAAGAAAGGAATTATTACTAAGACAGTACAATAATAATGATACTGTTGTTTTAACTGGTTAAAATGACAAAGTTTGCCAGGAATAGGGCACATGTGCTGCCTTCTTTATGTAACTCACATTTGTATGGCAGTTGTTGTGCCCTGAGGGTGTCCGTCAAACATTGTTCATTATGTAGGATAAACTTCACTTTGTAGTATTTTGTAGTCCCAACAAACTCCATTAGATATCTCCATATTTCCTCCACCTAGCATATCATTTGATTTGAATCTTACCTTATTGTAAATTATGCAGCAGATGGAAATATCCAGATGGAAACACACGAGAAGAGCCAGAAGGGGAAATCAGTGTCTTTGTACTTGACTGTGCTGAGCTGTTCTAGGCTGCTGTGTGCTGATAGCAACGGAAACACAGACCAGCAGCAGATGGCGTGATCCAAGCTCCAACGGATAAACATTTGAATGCTTAAAACTGGATAAATCAACACTATACCATCAGGGAGTTGGCAGAAAACGTATAAAGGGAAAGGAGAAACTAATATCAAGTATTGTTACTTGTTGTTCTGAGTTTGTATCTCTATGTGGAAATGTACTTATTGTAAGTCGCTTAGCTAAATGACATGTGATGTAATGTAAAGGAAAAGTATTGCATTAAAGGGTTAAGCTTTTAAAATCCTTTCAAATAGTAGAATAGCAATTTCTTTATATTTTGAGAATTTTAACATAAAATACAATAATACGTTTTCTCGATTAAGTTCTGACTCTCTTTTAGTCATCTTTGGAAAATTCCCATCTAAGCCATATGTTATTCCAAATAAATGCAGCATGATTGTATTTTTACTGCAGTAAAGGAAATTATGAGTTTTCATTTGAGGCAAAGAACCAAGTCCTTAAGTGCACAGACTTTCTTCAAGGTTCATAAGGTTCAGCTCCATTAAACCAAGGTGCAGGGGTGACATGAGATTACAGTTTGTCATCTAAATATAAACCATCAAGTCATGCACATTACTTAAGTTCCTCAACTCGCCCTATTCACCTTAAAGCCGTCCTCTCTCTGACACAAAGATAACATTTCAACCTCGACTTCTACCATTAGCAAATTCCTTTGTTTTTACGACTGAATTTATTTCCATAAAGTGGTAATTTTATGTTTTCTGTTATCATGTTCAACCCACCTAAAGAATTAATAGCACATCTGTTTGGGTTGAGCTTCACTACAGTCTATGATGCGCATGTCTCTTGAAACCTTTTTCCTTTTGTAATAAAACTTGCAAACCTGTTAGAGATTTAGTGACCTGAGTTCATCCTCCAAGTGAAATGAATTCAAAGTAATCTTCATCATAGCCCAGATATACCAACGGTCATTCTATACTTCAACTGAGTTTTTAGGTTGCGTGGTTGCTAACCAACCATGGCTAGCACCTTCCTCACTAACTTAAATTTGAAGCATAACTTAAGGTTGTGGTATATTACTATATTATTATATTTCATACTGTGCCAGGTTTTCATATTCTTAAATAAACTCCAACTCAGCAGCGAGGAAAATGTCAAATCAAAATTTCTTCAGCCCCCAAGGTGCTGCATATTGCAGGAAAAAAAAGACTAATATTGTTCCTTTTCCGTGGCTGCATCACACTCATTTACCCTCAGTGCTTAAAACCCAGGGTGTACAGAGAGAGGCCGGACGCCAGCCAGCAGACCTGGAGTTGATAATGAGCAGGAAATTCTTGCCCCGGACATTGTGTATTCTTTAACACATCATTCCTGCTGAATGCACCTATCCTCAGAGTGTTTTCAATGATTGTGTACTTGGATCAAAGTGTAATGTGCAGTACATTCTTCTCTCAACTTGACATCATTTACAAGCAGATGCTTAATTTAGTCTGTTAAAAGAATAGATGTATGCCAAATATTACTGGAGAGAGAAATGGGGTTAGAAAAAAATGTTTTTAATGTGTTCAAATCACATCTTTGTGCACACAATATTTCAATGACCAGTGCAATATGACTTTGGATACTTTCAACTTAATGTAACAAATAATCAATATTTTAAAATAAATTGATGTTTTACAACATGTTGATTTGAGAGGAGACCGAATATTAACCAGTTTTCAACCATGAATCAACATTGAAACCTCAGTTGGTGATCAAAGCATCATGTTATTTCATTAGAATGAACATGAGCTTTGAGGTTAATTAATAAACCACCTACACTGAATTAGTTTAACTCAAATACCAAATTGTTTTTTTCTTCAACCTTTATTTATTAGAAAATCTAACAAAGTAGCAGAAATGATGAAGCAAATCTCTAAAACCCAAAGCAGAGAGTATAAAGTGTGCAGGCTAGGGGAGTTTGAGGGTTGGGTATATGGCATTATATAATGCAAAGCTTATCGGAGAACTCACTTCAACATTCCTCTTCCTACATGTCCGGGGGGGCTATGCGTTAAAAGCCAAGCTTCTATCATATCTCACTGACATTGCTATGGGATATGTGACGTTGATTTTCCCATCAAGCCAAGACACTGTATCTGTGTTGTAATGTGAAAACCAGTCAGAGTGGACTCTCTCAGGGAGAACTAAATTAGCTGCAAATGTCCCTTTTTTTTTAGACCTGTAAATGCAGCGGCTCAGTAGATCAAGACTCGCTAAGGTCCTCTTGATAAATTCCTGAGGTGACATCTGATTTTGAAGTGAGCTCAGTTTGGTTCAAGTATCGCTGTTAGCTTTCTCTTAGTCCTTAATGCCTTTCTTTAATTACGTTTCAGACGACACAATGATATCACGGTTTTCCTGAGACAACAACATTTTTTGATGGGACTAATATAGCTTAAGCTAATCAAAATGTATGTCAAAAATGTGTATTAGAAGATTATAGGATCCAGTGGTTTAAAAAAGAGAAGATTTATATTGTTTTTTAAATGAAGGTGCGTGGAATGATATAACATGTAAAATACTTAAAAATGCATTGGTTGGCCACTTAGTGGCAGGACAACAAGCTGTGAACACAATATTTACACCTCACACAATTTATGTTGTAACAGTTTATTAATACGACACAGAGCAACATTCAAATGACTTTTTAGTTTAAATAATACTGATCTGAGAATTTTACCTATATGCTGTATTAAACAATACATTGTTTTAAATATCTTAATTCACAAAGTCAACTGTCCAATAAGTGTTGAGGAGTAAAAAGTGTAATATCAACCTCTGAAATGTGGGTTAGTTAAAAGTAGAAAGCAGTGTAAATGTACTTTACTATTTTCTGTCACTAGTGAAGGGCTTTTATGTGAAATAGAAGTTGTACCTGAATATAGTTATTAGCTGTTGCAGACATTTTGAAGTTTAGAGTTTGTCAGCAGTGGAGCTTCAACTATGTTGCAGCACCTTCTGTGCCCAGGGACCCAAGGCCAGAGCTCCTCCTCCTCCTCCTCCTCCTCTCCGCTGCGCTGAAGAGATCTGACTCTCACTTAGTACTCTCTCTCCCACACTGTTCATGGTTGTCTCTGTTCTCTCCTTCAAAATGCAAACATAAAATCTATCCCTGGGTCCAACGTTTTGGTTCCTTTAAGACTTCCTAGTCAGGCTTGCACACGTCTTCTATAAAATGGACCCAGGACTGTCCCAGTTCTTGAGCTCTTATAAATGTGCTACATATAACGTACTGCTCCCTCATAACTCTACACATCTCATCAGCCCAAGCGGAAAAAGAGGGAAACAGGGAATCTGGAAGTCATTACCAGATGATTACATCTTAGAAATGAAAATGCAATTGTGAGAAAAGAGGGTGGGGGCGAAATGGCTTTAACGTTACTATTCAATGAGAAGAGATATGAGTCAAAGTAAATGTAGGTAAACACTGCCATTTGTAGCACTTTATTTCATTTCATATAGCATCTCATAATCATTTCATGTTCAGAAATCCACAAGATCCCCTCGATTCATCTTTCCGCGTGGGATATGCACCTAAAAAACTTTTGGAAGATTGACCTTTCGAGTGGCAGCATCAGATTTTGACAATAATAATAATGCTGTTCTGATCGTGTGCTTAATATCATCCCGGGAAAACTCTGTTGTGTTACATTTTTGAATCCCACTCAAACCTTTGAGAGGAGAACAAGTCAAACACCGGTTGTGTCACTTTGATGTCATGTCTAGTCTTAGCCAAGGTGTGAGAGCCCTTTTTACACGGTATAAACTGGAATTGGATTATTTGAGAGCAAACAGGTTGCGTCTCGCAAATAAGCACTCCTTTTTGCAAGTTGATATACTGTTATAGTGCACACTTTCGTGAGGTTCTCTACATCACTGTAAAACCCCTTGATGGCAGTAAAAGTCACCTTCTCATGTTAGTCACAGTTTATGCAGAATGTGTCAAATGCAAATCGTTGTAAGTCAATGCCCATTTACAATTTCCCTAGAAGCCAGAAAGTCATGCTTGAAGTTCTGCAGTGATGCAATTTTAATGATCAACAGTGTGTACGGATCAGCTTGGATGTTTTCTGCACTTTTCTAGCTCCCATGTCGACTTCTCAACTGCATCACAAAACCTATGAGATCAATTCATTAAATGAAGCCTGTCGAGTGCCTCAAATGTTGTAAAATACTAAGTGTAACGATCCATCTCAGCATGAGATTATGTGGACGTACTTTATTTTAAATAATAACTGGAATTTCTGACAGGATTTTAGGCAGAACATTCTGGTGATAATTGGGGATAAGCTGTGGGATATAAGAACACAACATGCATCGTGCATGACAATAAGAGCCGATTAATGCACACATTTGGTGCCTATGTCGTGCGATGTGACAAAAACTGATATAATCTGCACAAGAATGGCCTCTGTTTTCCCTTTGTTTCTGGAGCCCACAGGCTTTGATTGATGGTTGTTCTGATGTGGTTCCATACATCAGCTATACAAATTACAACGTTTCATCAGGTCGAATGAACATGCATGGTGGAAAGTCTAAAGTTTGAGGAAAGAATGTAGGCTAGTGTTTAATTTTAGGGATGAGACAAAAACAAAGGAAGTTAGTGAAAGAAATCATAGTGTTCTGTGTTTGGCGAAGGAAACGTTGTGAATATTGTTCTTCAACTCAGAAAACATCTAAAACACCAGTCTCTCCTTAGTAGGACGCATCACAGAGAATTTGCCTTTATCCATGCAATCATTTTTCTAGTTTTGTAGCCCTTTTAGTTACAAAACATGTCTACAAATGTCTACATGCGCACAATGATCAACTATCAGGCTGATGTTTAGCAGGTATAAGCTAACATTTGCTTATGAGCAATTACACAAACTGCAGCTGAGGCTGATGGAAATGCAACTAGTTTTGCAGCTTTTTGGTCACAAATAGAAGTATTGGACACATAAAGTAATTAATGAATTTTCATCCTGGTGATGGTGCTAGATGTAATGTCATCACATTAATCCTGAGGGGAACTAACAATTGCTATAATAATAATGATCAAGCTAATAATGGCACTAGTCTGTGATTTATCTACTAAATTAACAGTGCCATCCCCAAAACTTGGCTTTCCAAAAATAATGCATGCTTGTGCCTCCCAGTTCCTTGTACAAAGATATTACACATATGATGATTTGATTTTCAACAGTTAGAAACATTTTCAAAGATACGATAACAAACACGTTTACCAAGGATACGTTTAGCTCCAAAGTGGACCACAGAGAACCAAGGGCGTTGCCTTTGGAGCACGCAGATTCATTTGATGCATTTGCCATAACCAAATCTAACCAAAGAGGTACTGTACCAGCACAGTAGATGAGTAATGTGAGCAGTAACAGCCAAAGAAAATGCAGTAGCCCTCCAGATATCAAATGCATACCGTACATTGCCTTCCCACTGTCATTCAAAAAAAGACGTCATTCCATTTGGGAGATTATGACATTATGTGAAGCCAGCCATTGTGGGCAAATGTTTCATTGCTATTACTCAACGAGCACTTTATTTTGAAGTAAATCCTAAAAATGGCCAACTTCTGTATTTTTGTCATTCCCAGAACCACTGAATTTTAACAGAGGACTTGAAACTGTGTCACTCTCTCCAGTTCTCAGTACTTCAAACATTTCAATTGCCAAATATTCTTTTTGGATTGTCCTTCTGAGTCACACTGAACACTGAAGTTTTTTTTGGGGTTAAAAACCCATAAACCTCCACAGTGAAGTCACAACTTGGAGAAGGGAGCTGGAAACTATAGTTGTTTATCAGCCGAACAGACATCAGTCATCTTAATTTCATGACTCACAGATCTCTAATGTTTGTTGCTTTAAAAGAGGAGTCCACGTTTAAATGTGGATCTCTGCTGCGTACCAGGCATTGGATTGTCATTTGTGTGGCTCAAATGACCCAGTGTGACCCAGAAATATTGTGATGGAAAACTGCACTGTGCAAATTCTGTGTTTTGAGCAGTTGTCAGGGCAGTGTGTTCTTCTCACTTCATGGCATTCGTTGGTGTAAACAAGTCTGACATTGATTTTTTTGTGACCCTCTATTTCTCTCCTCCCATGTTTAGATATTACTTGAATTTGCATGGATAAAAATACACGACTACTTCACTTTCAACAGTGGCCCTGCACATTCAAATAAGTAAAAGTGGGTAAAAGCAGGATTTAGAAATTAAAAGTGTTAGTAGGTGCTCTATGATGATAGTAATTACATTATTTGATTATTGTTTATTTTATTAAATGGATGTTTTATACTAAACTTTAGATACTAAATTCTTATTTGATGACTTCATAGAAAAACCCTTAAATAGTGCAAAAGAGAAATTGTATTATTAATGACTCAAAGGAAGGTATTCGAAACCCGATTATAAATATCTAGTTAAATCCTTCCTCAGAGACTACTTCTTCTGTCAGGTGAGTTATCTATGTTGTTGATTGCGCAATGTCCATCTTTGGTATGGAACTATCTGTTCTTCACCCCCCTTTTTCCCCGAAATGGAATTCTCATATTCAATTGAAGCAAACTTTCCCCTGAGACAATCCTATTGGTACACAAAAGTCTTCCCACTGCCAAACCCATGATCCCTCTTCGGGGCTCCAACAATAAGAGGTTGTGTCAGCTTGTCTTTCCCCAACACCACAAAGGGAAGCCTTGGCTAAAGCCTTCAGGCGCAAAGCACCGCTCGCCAGCAAAGTGAAAGCATCCAAACTATCTATTGTAGAAGTCCTTTCATTTTCTTTTTTTGTGTCGCATTGCAGTCATAACTAGGATGCTCACTTTGATCTTTTTGCAATCCAAGTTTTTAATAATAGTAGTTTTAAAATGCCACTATCCCTCTTTACAACATTATTCGTATGTGCAATTATCAAGGGGGGATTTCTACTACTTTTTCTACGGTTGTCTATCTTTCAAGTGCATCTATAACTGCTATAGCCATTACAAATAGTTTTTGCTTTACCAAGGCTTTGTCTATGTCTAACAACCCATTCCCGTTCATCTCTTTTCCCCAAAGTGAATAACCGCAGCACCCGTAAAAAATACGCAATCGGAACTCTCTCTCTCTCTCTCTCTCTCTCTCTCTCTCTCTCTCTCTCTCTCTCTCTCTCTCTCTCTCTCTCTCTCTTCTAACAAGAGGCTGAAAATGGTTCATTCCCAAACGAGTTTGATTGACAGGCTCTCTATATAAGAGGAGGGAGCTTGGTGCCTCAGTCACTGTCGTGCCTCAAGTCCGGCGGACTGGACACATTAAACCCAAGTGGACATTACGTTTTTTACGCACGAGGTGTGCAGGAGATTCCGCTTCTCTGTCACCTAATCATCGGTCCCGATCTATTTTGTGTGATCTTGTTGTCGGATATTTAAGTGTTTTGTAATTAAAGACTGCCTTCGTTCGGTAAGTTGCACGAACTTGTAGCAGGTTCGGGATCGAGCTCATCGCGTTTAGGAACTCACGATGATTGAAAAGACTTTTTAAACAATGAATTAACCGGCGATTAACCGGCATTGAGACGGATGTGCATGTGATGCTGTGACTGAAAAGCTGGACTTTTTTTTACTCTTCTATTGTTTCATTATTTGAACTATTCCCTGGTTTAAAAAACCTTCTTGTTTTGTTTTTTAAGGAGATATGATACTCAGGAGAAGTCTCTTCTTGCTGCTCCTACCTACTTATTTCCTCCATGCATTACCTCAAGGTAAGTGCACTCTAATGCTGACTAATTATAAAGCAGACTAATAAAAAAGATTGAGTGGATGATTTTTAGCATTATTAGTAAACAAAATTGCCTGATGTTTTAATTGTTGTCCTTTTTCTTTTTCTTTTTAATATCTACTTTATTTAATAAAACATCTCCGTCTTCATTCAGACCAAAACAAAAGGAGTACTCCTCTTGTTTTGGTCTGAATTAACTGTGCATTTGCTCTTCGTCTGGTTTGATTTTTAGATGACGAGCAGGAGGACGAGACGTCGTTCGACCTGTTTGAAATCAGCCACATCACTCGCAAGACTCTGGGGGCCAAACAGTTCCGTGGGCAAAACTCCGACAGCCCGGCTTACCGCTTCATCCGCTTTGACCACCTGCCCCCAGTGAGCCCCCCCATATTAAAACAAATAGTACGTCAGATCCAAAACAATGAGGGCTTTGTGTTTGTGGCCACCATGCGCCAGGACCGGACCTCACGGGGCACCCTGATTGGTCTGGAGGCCCCCGATGGCCGGCGGCAGTTTGAGATCGTGTCCAATGGACGGGCAAACACTCTGGACTTGGTGTATTGGGTGGACGGCTCCCAAAATGTGGTTTCCTTTGAGGAAGTGGACCTGTCTGACTCCCAGTGGAAGAATATCACACTTCATGTACACGGGGAAAATGCAAACCTGTTCGTGGGCTGCAACCTGATAGACAGCTTCATTCTGGACGAGCCCTTCTATGAGCACCTGAAGGCCGAAGGGAACCGCATGTATGTTGCCAAGGGATCCACTCGGGAGAACCACTTCAGGGTAAGACGGAGACTGTGGATTGTATGTAGGACAAGAATTTCCCAGCATCTGGAAGTCTTTCATCTTTGGCCCCTATGTGACTTTTGCACGTTTAATGGCCCTACAATGTTTTTTTTAACTTCCGATCATTTTAAAGAAACTGTGGCTTTTACTAAGCTTGCAATAAAAGCTTAGTCGAATTATAAATAAGCATACTCCCTCTACAAAAGTCTGTGTTTACCTGGTCTTTCTGTGTGGAGAAGACACATTTGGACTCTAAATCAGGGTCTGACAAAGTCGACAATAAAAGTTTGTTGTCCTCTTCCCAATGCACGCTTGAATATGACTACATGACTATGGGCAATCAATGAATGTCACTTCTTAAAAATGTAAAATGAACTACAGAATGTAATGGACACATGTTTTCTTACCAATCAGGGCCTTCTGCAGAATGTGCGTTTTTTCTTTGACACCCCGGTGGAAGACGTCCTGCTGAGCAGAGACTGCGAGGTGCCTAAACAAGGTAGGCGGCCCATTGTTTTTGTTGTTATCTTTGAGGTGTTCACACCATTATTCTCCAAAAGGTTCCCACCATACTCAGGCAGCACAAACCATTTATATTTGTGTGATTATCATAAGCCAAACAATGTGTCAAAATAATGATGTTCAAGCCTAATCCTTTACAGATGTCACTGGGAACCTTTTTCACATGCAATCCTGCAAAGCATGGCATCTGTGTATCCAACAAGGCAACTTTCCAATTTTTGGGGAATTTGCCTTTTGGGGGAGGGGGGTGTTTAAGTGGATAAAGAAACTTGTTGAATTGACATGTGGCACGATGTCTCCCCCCCGTAATTTCACATCTACGGAAAGAGCAGTGGCTTCAGGTCGCAGAGAGAACACAAGGCGATACAGATGCTTAAATTTATTTCCATTGGCAATGGGCTCGGGATAATGCCATGGGAAAGAAAATTAAAAAAAAAAAGTGAATGCTATTCTGCAGAGTTGGGAACCTTCACTTCAAGCTGCACACACAAACACACACACATAATGAAGTCATGAATTGGCTGATAGGGATGCTTTTCCCCGCAGGGCTCACACGAAAAGCGAGTGCAACCAAAGATATCTGAATAAAAATGGCTGTAACTCACCAGATCTGGAAACGTTGGAAATGGTCTTTCGTTTGCTGTGACAAAGCAAATCTATTTGAGGAGTGCTTGTTCGTGACAGAGGGGTTTCTGAGCATTTCCTTTGCCACAAGCAGCGTTCCAGATGAATGAGTATTTGTTTAACAGATGTAACCAAGGCCTGGACTCTTTCTGCATGCTGGATGGTACTAGTTAAGGTTCTGCCCTGGTAGCAATTCTAATGCCAAAAGTCACTCATACACGCACACAACCCGCGCTCATAAACAATGTCATGTTGGACATTAATGAGCAGTGCTAAAACTACCCAAGCTTTTTGCTCTTTTTCTATTATGTTTTCTATCTGCTTAGCAAAAATAAGGTCGGTCAGGGAGAGAAGAATGCGTGAATGCTTTTACAGACCAGCGTGCGAGCGCGTTCACACGCTCACACAGCGTGAAACCGTCCTGAGACTTGAATGAATCCAGCAGACTGAAAGAGAAAGAAAACATAGCTCCAGCTACATTGGGACATCATCATACTGGAATGAGTCCCTCAGTCTGATATTAATCTTCACCAATTTACATAGCGAGATGTAAACCAGTTGCAGATATTTGACCGGTATTCCATGGAACTTTGATATGGAATATATGAATAGATATTCCCATAGTGTTTGGTTTAACGGTATCATCATTTCAAAGGTTGGTGATTTTAGATAAAAACTCAGGAAATTAACTGAGGAAGAATAAAAGGATAGATACTTGCCATTTAATACTGTATAATTAAAATTCCCTGCTCTGTGATTCATATTTTGGCCTCTCTATTTCTAAGCTTGCAGCTGGTAGACCCGTTACTCTTGGCTAAGGCAGGATGTCTACTTTCAGATTTTCAGATTTTGCAAAGAGGACTCAACATTGAGCCCTCCAGACTATTCTGTGGTTTAAGATAGCATTTCCTTTCAAATCACTCACCGGAGGAAAATCATTTCTTGTGTTAACTAAATATATCAAAATGCTGTGACACAAGGAATCTTCCCACATTTTGGACTCCAAATCGAGAGTATCTTTAAAGCCTGTGCTGCAAAGACGTAAAGACCATGAGCTTCACAGGCTGCTTGTAAAACCATCTGTGTGGTCTGTTAAGTTCATATTGGAAGTGTCCACATATCTAACGGTGTGGTTTCTCATCATTCCAGGAAAACCCTGTTTTCTGGAATGGCCAAACTCGGTATCATCTCTGGTGTAAAAATTCATAATCCAAACATGCATTTTTCAAATTAAACAAACACAATGACTGAATATCTGTTTTAGCTACAAAATAAACATTGTAACCAATGAATTGATTTGAAATCTTTGCCGGCTTCAGGAAATCAAGGAATCCCTGTTTCCTGCTCAGAGTCCTTGTGTTTCAATCATCATATCTCTTCATTTGCTCGCTTGCTCATTTACCCTAATACATATTTTTTTGCCCCTCCAGAATATGTCAATATTGTGAGCGAGAGTACAGAAATTATGGATGTGAGTCCCTCGATCACTACAAACATTATCGGTCAGCAGACAGACAATCCGGGCGCAGAAATGTGTGAGCGCTCCTGCGAGGAACTCAGCACCATGTTCCAGGAGCTCAAAGGCCTGCGAGTTGTCGTTAGCAACCTTATTGATGGCTTGCAAAAAGTGGTAAGTAGTAAAAAGTGACATGGTGTAAATGATTTTGTTTGTTTTAAATAAGCTACTCCCGGTTTTGCCGAGCTCCGCAAGAAGATTGTCGCTGATGAATGTGAAACTGTCAAAATCCACTTCAATTCAATCCTCACCCGGAATGACAGATGTTTGCTTTTAGTTACTATGTTGCCTACATTGATTTGAAGTTAAAACAGTAAGTAGCTTCAGGGCTGTTTATACAGTCGCCTGTGATTGCTGAACCCGTTTGACTCCTGCTATCTGGTGGCAGCGGGAGTCAGACAGATTTTATGACATGTTACATGTGGATATAGGAAGTGTTCCCCTGGCAGCGATGGGGTCCAGTCTAATGTCTGGCTGTGTTTATAAAGCTCATGTGTTTCCTCTGGGAGCCTCCCAACAATAAGAGTCTGGGCATGAACCTTGGGAAAAAAAAAAAAAGTCTCGGATGAGAAGGGTCCCTGAGGCTCTTCCAGACCAAGTGGTGTCTCAGATTCTCGTGCTGCACGCGGCTGCCTCCCTTTTCCAGTGGGTGGATTCACGCACACCCATACACACAAACCTCTGGCGGTAGTCTGACAATCCCAAGTGTTCAGGAATCCAGCCACAGATCCCCTGGTCTCCAATTGGGTTGGAGTTTACAATGTGTATAACTAAGCAGCCTCTTTTTAAGAGCTAATTTTCTAGAAACATTATACATATACAGAGACGTAGTTAGCCATTTGAAGTAATGAGAATCACATTTTGAAATAGTTACAATTGTTACCATTAACGTAATGCAGAGGCTTTTTTTCTATACTTGTACTTTTTTTTATTCCTTTCGGTTCATTGAAGTTTTCTCTTAGACTATGTTCTCCCATGAGGTGATAGATATCTTATAATGGTTTCCACCTCAGTGCTTCACTGAACCTGAGAGGAACAGAAAGGATGCCTGGAGGCTATTTGGCCCTTCATTAATATAATATCCATCGTGTGGTTTTGTATCTTGAGATTCAGATGACAGTAATCATTTAGTCCTTCTGCTTGAGTGTAATAGTCTCGTTTCCATCAGGGTCAAATAACCTCACATGTGCTCTCTTGCTAGAATCAGCTTGTCAGCAGGTGTGTAGCTTCACATGCTTCATGGAATGCAGTGCACCTTCATCATGAGTCTGACCTAATCATTCCTGACTGATCCCCTTTCTGACTGCGAAGCTGTCTGTTGTTGTATGTTTAGACAGAGGAGAACACGCTTATGAAGGAGGCCCTTGGGAGGATGAAGAACACTAAAGAGAAAAACATGTGCTGGCAGGATGGCCGCCTGTTTGACGATAAGGAGGACTGGGTTGTAGACAGCTGCACTAAATGCACCTGCCAGGTATTACCAAATCAAATAGAGAGGTGAACATCTTTACTGTGGATATAAATGACCCTGATACATGTCTAATATTCGTTGATGGCAGGAGTCCAAGATTGTTTGTCACCAAATCACATGCCCTCCAGTGGCCTGTGCCATCCCATCGTTTATTGACGGCGAGTGCTGCCCCGTGTGTATGCGTAAGTACTTTGAACGTTTGATTCAACAATGCACACACATTTAAAACAAGCACAGTTTTCATGCATGCATTCTCTTTTAAGTGAATGGTCCAACATGCAGTAAAAGAAAGATCTCACATGTATTCTATTTTAATACCATCAGACTATTGTAGCCAGTGTTTCTTTGTAAACGCCCCAAACATTTATTGGTCTAAATATGTCATTCAGAGTGGATATTGTAGGGTTTTCCAGATGAGCTCACGTGATAAACCCGCTTACATAAAGGATCAAAACAGTGAAGTGTTCCTTGGGCTGTACTTTTCTTATTTGGTTTTAACATAAGCAGAAAATGTTGACTTTTTGTTTTTACTATTTTCAACTCCAGACAGCGAGGATGGCTGGTCCCCATGGTCAGAGTGGACAGAGTGCACTGTCACCTGCGGAACAGGAACTCAACAGAGGGGTCGGTCATGTGATGCAACAAGCAATCCCTGCACCGGACCTTCAATCCAGACCCGCAAGTGCAGCCTAGGAAAATGCGACAGCCGTGGTGAGACTGTTTTTCTTCCTTAGATGAACGGCATTAAGTGCAGTGACGATAGTCCATTGATCTTGATAAAATATGCACTTGTCATTGCCCCAACAAGACAAATTCTAAGAGAAATAGCAGTATGCCACATGGGAGGGAGGGACACGATGGAGCCGTGGAAAAACCGAGATAAATTACAGGAATCAGGAACATTTATTGCCCAAATATTTTAGACATGCAAGGAATTTGACATGGTGGTTGGTGCACAACATCGGAAAGTAACAATGAGACAATGGACAACATAACATAAAAAATGGGATGTTCAATTTACAGATTTACAATTTAACACTACAGTGTAAAATAAAATAGAAGGCTGTGGGCTAGGGGTTTGATCATCAGATCTTCATATGAGTTGGATGCCAAAAGAATTGTGTGTTTGATAAATTGTGGATTAGCATGTATTATTGCTTGCAGCTAACGTTACACTGCATCTGTGTGAGGGACTGAATCAGTTTAACCACTGGAGGATAGTTTACCCGCAATGACATAAATACTGGCGAAAGCATCTCAGAATATCTTTGAAAGTGAGCCATCGTCGCCAGCATCACATAATGTTTACTTGTAGAAAATGTGGTTGCCATTTTTTTTGCTTTTGCAAATTATACATGTCTGCAACTATTTGATTGGGTGGAAATCTAGAGGATAATGCATGACATGTGTTTTTGTGATCTCTGCCTGATGTGTTTGATGTTGGGCTCCCAGTTCGCCAGGACGGAGGTTGGAGTTTGTGGTCGCCGTGGTCGTCCTGCTCAGTGACCTGTGGGGAGGGACAGATCACCAGGATACGACACTGCAATGCTCCCGTCCCACAACTGGGGGGTAAAGACTGCGAGGGAAGCGGGAGAGAAACTCAGCGCTGCACCGCCAAACCCTGTCCAGGTGAGTATTCCACTGAAAAGCAGCACCGCTTTTACAGCAGCATCCGTGTGGAATAAATAAGACTATTTATTGTGCCTCATCACTTCCCCGGGGCAACATTCCACATGTGCTCCGGACCGGCCTCTTGTCTGTCTTTCAGGAAATGTAGACTCAAATCGGCTCAGTATGTTTTCACTTCTAGTATTACGTTCCAGGCTTCTGACTGTGTGGCTTCTTTTCAGATTTCTGACTCCAATAACAAAGAGGGGAAATGCTTGTGGAAGTGAATACTATTTTTTCCAAAATGAAGTACTGGAGATCCTTCCCCGTGTCTTTTCAGTTGACGGCGGGTGGGGTCCTTGGTCTCCGTGGGCAACTTGTTCGGCAACATGCGGAGGGGGAGTCAAAAGTCGGGCGCGAGTATGCAACAGCCCTCAACCGCAGTACGGCGGCAAAAATTGTATCGGTGAGACCCAGGACAGTGACGTCTGCAACGTAAAAGACTGTCCTCTAGGTGAGCACCAGTCGCCTCTACATCATGTTTTTAACCCTGCAAGCAAAAAGCTGTCGGTAAAGAGTGTGAATCGGAGATTTGGAGAACCTAGGATATGCCTCGAGAGGCATTTGTGTTTTTAGTCCAAAGCTTTGACCAAAAGTAGTGATGTTCCCGTCATCTTTGCGCTAAGAGCAAAATGAAGAATTAAGTCATCAAGTTGAGGTAAAAACAAACAGTCCATACCGACATCTCCAGCGATGTTTAAATCAATCTAAATCCCTTGCAGATGGCTGTCTTTCTAACCCGTGCTTTGGGGGAGTGGAGTGCAACAGCTCACCAGATGGATCCTGGGAGTGTGGACCATGCCCTGCTGGTTTCCGTGGAAACGGTACCAACTGTGAAGACATAAATGAGGTGAAAGTTCCTGTTTTTCTTGCGTGCATGAACCTGACTTGCACTTACGGACTCATGCCGGTCATTATTTGCCTGCATTTTGCTGATAGCTTTCATCCCCTCCTATAGTGTGACATGGTGTCGGATGTTTGCTACAAAGTGAGTGGAACGCAGCGCTGCATCAACACTGACCCGGGTTTCCACTGCCTGCCCTGTCCGAAGCGCTACAAGGGCACCCAGCCTTTCGGTGTGGGCGTGGAGGCTGCCAAAAAGAACAAACAGGTGTGTTAAAGCTTCTCTCTTTGACCATCACTGACCATCAATGGAAGCCATTCAAACAGCCAGCGCTTTCAGGTGAGGACCAAAGCAGGTGGTAATTTAGCTCCCTACTAGGTTTTTAAATGCAATTTTGTTGATCAATCCAAATTTCTAAATGATGGAAGCAGCAGCTTGGATGATACATACGTTTACAAAGCGTTGGGGAGTAGGTCATCACAAATGAATGTGTCTTACCTTGACCCAGTATTAGTATTATGTTCTTAGTATTAAAGGGAGAAGAGTTGGGCAACTCAATAAACATGTGTTACTGACTGAAACTATACTTTTAAAATAGATGCTTAGCGGATCAGTGCTTCTCTTAAAACAGCACGCTGTTTCCACTCCTCTCATAACTGCTGAATAGTAGCTGTATTGCAAGAAATACACCGTGCCATTTATGTCACAATAATTTTTCTCCCGGGAAAACTTGACGTGCCACTCTTACCGGCCCTTGCATAACATCCTTTGTGGACCATTTTCTCTTTGGTCTCTAGAGCTACTTGTCTTTCATATGATGCCCCGGGTTTTGCTATTTGATTTGGCAAAAGGGGAATTGTTTCATCGCTCGTATGAAGGGGGCTCCGTGGCAATCAACTGGCAGCCTGTCACTCTCTCCTCTATGAGCTCATAGTGGCATCCAAACTGCTGTTATCTCTCTCCTCTTGTTATAAGCAGCAGCTGTGAATACCAGGCGCTGCAAAAAAAGAATTTGTTGTGGGATGTATGAATAATTGGGATTTGATCAAATCAACGCCTATGCCCAGATTTTTGCTGCATTTTGGATTTGTCAAAATTCTATCTCAACACTTGATTTTGGAGAGTCCCTAAGTTTGGGGGGACATTCCAAAGAGGAAGCAGCAACGACTAGTGGTAAGATAACATCTTTTGACTTGTCATCAGAAGTTGACACGAACAAAAGCAACCTGAGATAAGCCTGATAAGAAGGGCACCAAGGGCCGTCTTTGTTTTCTACACCTGGATTTTGAATGTAGTAAGGAAAAGGGAAAAGAAAAATCCAATTTCAAATTTCTACCTGCCCTGTTTTTTCTTTAGGTGTGTGAGCCAGAGAACCCATGCAAAGACAATACCCACAATTGTCACAAATATGCCGAATGCATCTACATCAGCCACTTCAGCGACCCGATGTACAAGTGTGAGTGCAGGACGGGTTACGCCGGAGATGGCTTCTTTTGTGGCGAAGACTCTGACTTGGATGGTTGGCCCAATCAGAACCTTGTGTGCGGTGCCAACGCCACTTATCACTGCAAGAAGGTATTTTGTTCAGCTCTGTCACTCTATTTGATGAATCCAATCCGCAGTGTTGTTAAATCTCGGCTTAAATCGCCTTGTGTAACTATAATCATCCGTAAAAATGTCACGCTACCGTTTCAGGATAACTGCCCAAGCCTACCCAACTCTGGACAAGAAGACTTTGACAAAGACGGCCAAGGAGATGCTTGTGACAAGGACGATGACAGCGATGGAATTCTAGACGAGCGGGTACTTTGTGTTTTTAACACATTTCATTCGATGATCGGACCCAGAAGAAACTTGAAGAACTGCCTAACAACTCTGTGGTTTCTGTCACAGGACAACTGTCCCCTACTTTACAATCCTCGCCAGTTTGACTTTGACAAGGATGAAGTTGGCGACCGCTGCGACAACTGTCCCTATGAACACAATCCTGCTCAAATAGACACAGACCACAACGGAGAAGGGGACGCCTGCGCAGTGGACATCGACGGAGATGGTAAGATGACTCCACAGTCCAAACGGATCAATTACTGTAATTGGTCCATCTAGGACAGCGTTTTGTTGATTTACTCATTAAATTCTTAATGCAATCAATTGACTTTTTTTCCTCAGACATTTTAAATGAGAGCGACAACTGCCCCTATGTGTACAACACTGATCAGAAGGACACCGACATGGATGGAGTTGGCGACCATTGTGACAACTGTCCATTGTTGCACAACCCTGAACAGGTGCCACACCGCAGTGCATTTCATGACACATTCCAGGTCCGCGGGAGGTACAGGAGGGGTTAACCTCTGTCTGTCTTCATCCAACAGACCGACGTAGACAATGACCTGGTTGGAGACCAGTGTGACAACAACCAGGACATTGACGAAGACGGCCATCAGAACAACCAGGACAACTGTCCCTACGTGGCCAACGCCAACCAGGCGGACCATGACAAGGATGGCAAAGGAGACGCTTGCGACTACGATGATGATGATGATGGTATCCCTGACGACAGAGACAACTGCAGGCTGACGCCCAATGCAGACCAGATTGACTCTGATGGTGAGAATGAAAGATTGAAAAGGTGGAAATGCTGCAGGAGTTGGTGTGTGCCGTGTACTTTTAATCCATGTGTCGTGTTGAATATTTGTCCCATGTTTATTGCAGTAATGCTAAATTGTCAGGTCAAAAGGTACTCAAATGTCCCTACTCAACTATAAATTGCTTGTGCTCGTATTTACCAGAGTAGCTAAACATTCTTAGACCAAAGTTACAAAGTTACACTATTATCATTGGGCTTTGTGCCATCAGAAAAAAAGACAGTAACTCAATTTAACAGTCTGCGGATTGATCATCTATAGTTTATAGATTTCTATTTTTCATAGCCATTATTTGGTATTTTCCATGCACTCGGACGTTGTTCTCATTACTCTATAATATTCACATTTTTAAGTAAACTGTCGCCCACATGTTTTCACAGTCAGAAATTAGTTCCACTGCAGCAGGTGTGAAATATGTTGTCTGTGGAAAAAGCAAACGGCCGGGTTGGCACAAGTGATGTCATTCAGCATGACCTAAGTTAGAAGCCCAGGACGGCACACGCCAGGCTGTGAAGTTTTTATTACCTTAAGGCTTTGCATGTGATTAATCCGCAGTACTCAACTGAAGCAGGGTTACCTGGAGGTTGTACAGCTGCCTGTAACTGGAAACAGAGCAAGGCCAAGAAGATGGAGGCCTTGGAGAGTGACCCTCTCACAGGCTTCTTAGATGGTGGTTTACGTGATAGGATCGATCGTAGCCTTGTGCAACAACAAAGACGATGACAATGAAGCAGCTCGCTACTTCAGAGGCCATCAGAAGGCAGCAGTGTGCTTTTCACTGTGAGCTCCTGGCATGCAGTCCTGTCTCTCGTTAACCTTTAGATGGTTACAAGTATTAGTGGAAGTTGTCATAGCGTGAAAGATGGCTGTTTTGCCTTAGTAGTCTTGGCAACTCGATTTAAGTGAATTTCCTGGGAGGAACTGCTATTTTCCCCATTCATCATTTTTAATATTATTTTGGATAGAATAGTAGTTTCTTCAGCAGGGTTTTAGCTGCCATAGAGATTTTTCCAATTTCTGAAAAAATATGAAAAATGTAGCTAAAACTTTCTGTTTAAATTAGGTCAAACCAACATATTTAATATATTTGTTTTCACAGCTGATGGAAGAGGGGATGCCTGTAAAGATGACTTTGACAATGACAACATCCCAGATATTCTTGATGTGTGTCCGGAGAATGATGCTATCAGTGTCACAGACTTCAGAAAGTTCCAGATGGTCCACTTGGATCCTAAGGGAACCACTCAGATCGATCCCAACTGGGTGGTCCGACACCAGGGAAAAGAGCTGGTTCAGACTGCCAATTCTGACCCAGGCCTTGCAGTAGGTGAGTAACAACAATGTGTTTACTCTCGTCAATCAGTTGCAAAGGATTTGAAACTCCATTTGACAGCACAGAGCCCTAAAATTTGGAATCCCCCCGTTCTTCTCCACCATCAAAGGTTTTGATGAGTTCAGTGCTGTGGACTTCAGTGGAACGATGTACGTGAACACGGACAGAGATGATGACTATGCGGGCTTTGTTTTCGGCTACCAGTCAAGTGGGCGCTTTTATGTAGTGATGTGGAAGCAGATCACACAGACTTACTGGGAGGACAAGCCCTCCAAGGCCTTTGGCATCTCTGGCGTTTCCCTCAAAGTCGTCAACTCGACCACCGGCACCGGAGAAAACCTCAGGAATGCTTTGTGGCACACGGGCAACACTCCTGGACAGGTGGGCTAAGATCTAAATGCTGTTGTTTGTGTTTCAAAGACTGACGCAGTATTAATTGTTGCTAACTGCTTGACATAGGTGCGGACTTTGTGGCATGACCCCAAAAACATAGGTTGGAAGGACTACACAGCATACAGGTGGCATCTCATCCACAGACCAAAGACTGGTTTTATAAGGTAAAACATCTAAGCTCGCCATAACAGGAACACCTGTTTGTAGATGTAGTGAAACTGTACGTTAGTTTGCACAAAAAGGTTCACGGCTGTCCTTTCATTTTCAGGGTTGTGGTCTATGAAGGTAAACAAATAATGGCCGACTCAGGACCAATTTATGACAAGACATTTGCCGGAGGAAGGTTAGGCTTGTTTGTCTTCTCTCAAGAGCTGGTGTTCTTCTCTGACCTCAAGTATGAATGCAGAGGTTAGTACACACGCTTTGATTCTCTACTTAGTTCTTACTAAGTTCTAACATAAAATCTGACACACTCATTTGGTAAACCTAATGCACTACAGGAAACCTTATTCCAAAAGTGTTACTTGAAACTAGCTCATTAATCCGTTTTGAGCTCAACCTTTGCAGACTGAAAATAGCAATTATATTATTAAATATAATTAAAATTATAACATATTATTATTATTTGATTGATTTCGGTCATGCAAGTTTAGGATATTGCAAACCAACACCAAGAACATTTCTCTGAATGCTTTTGGTTCAACACTGCAATCAATAAGGTTCATAATTAATATAAATATGAATAATATAAATTAAATTGCTTCGTAATATCCACTTTAGTCCTTAGTCATCTGTGAATGACTCGATTAAGTTCCCAGAGGTTGAGCTGAAGTATGAGCACGTTTTAGATTAGGACATGATGGCAGAGGTTAGCTATTTAACAAAAAAATGAAGATATAAATTCATTTCCTGTTAATTAACCCTTTAAATGCGATTGCTATTATGTATCGTTCTTTGAAATCAATGCAGAGCACTTGCGATTAAGCAATTTATTAATTCTACGTAAATTAGCAATTGTAGATATATAGATTTAGGATTGGACATGGTGCATATATGTGTATTTAATGTGAACATGCATAGGCTCCAGTCAATGCGTATACAGTACGAAGATAAAAGCTTATCCATCTTTGAATAATGTAGATGAAGTCTTTAAACCTTCAACATCTTTCTCAAACCTCAGATGAGCTGGAGTTTGCAACTGTGTTCATAAGGTAATACTGAGAGGGATTATGTATTCTGTGTTGTTAAATGCAAAAAAAAAAAAGCCATGTTTGTGCTTGTCAGCCTTTCACGTGCAATGCCTGCCGTGCGTTGTGTTGGTCCAAAGATGTCTGATGTTGAATGCTCAACAGAAGAATGAAGCTTGCAGCTTTTGTACACTCACAGCGAGACACTGAAGACACGCTTTCCTCTGGCGCACACACTGTGTTGTTGCTGCACTTCGGCACTTTGACTGTGTGAACCTTCGAGAGCCCTAGTTGTGATTGTAGATGTGGTAGTAACGGAAGCTGTTTCAATCTTTTCACAGATAACTGAATCGAGTCTGACAGAAAAATAACACCAGTGGGCAAAAGACAAGAACCTCTCAAAGTAAACGTCACCTCAGCACTAATCTCAAAGTAAATGAGGATTTGCATATTCCCCCATGCTTGATCCATCCAGAGGAGAGGAAACCCTGGCCGATTTTAGTTTTCCTGTTACGTATACATTTTTTAAACTAGTAGTAGAAAATGCTTTATTACTTTTTGAGCAGATTACATAATTATACCCAGTGTGCCTACATTTTATAGGATTCTTTGTACAATCACTTACTTGCCGTATAGCTTTCCCTCGGGTTGTTTCCTGCATCTTAAATAATGTAGGATTTGGGACAAAGATGCTCACTTGTGGATTAACATACAGTGTCTGACAAACAAAGTGCAACCAAAGAATAATCCTTTTGCTTTCAAGCACATTACTATTTTGCTTCATCATTTTCATTCTGTGTTTTTTGTTTTGTTTTATTTTTTTATGGAGAACAATTTAAATAAGCCTTTATAGTAAATACCAAAGATGTTTATACTAAGTCTGTATTATAATTCCTTTTTGTAAATTATTTATGCTCTGCTTGTTGTGTTTGTTAGCATTTTTTGCATTTTTTGTAAATAATTATTTATTTGTTTACACTGACAAAGTGCATAATTGTATATCACAAACATCAAGATAGCACATTATAGTATTGCAAGATTTTTTTGATATGCATATCCTTAAATTGCTAGTTTTTTTAAATATTACACCAACTGTAACATAGAGCGTTGGAGAGGATAAACATTAGCTGCTTTAAAGTAATCCCATACATAAATACTGCAAGTGTTTGTGTATTTGATCATAGCTGCCAGAGGAAGTAGTTGTAGTAGTATGTGTGTGTTTCAAAAAGCCACTGTTTATTTTCTTTGCTACCCAGACAGGGCCTCGCTGTTCATAAAGTGATATATCATTTGGTATCATTTGGAACATATTTTAGTAGCTACTTAAGGCTGCTGCATAGTTTTGCGTCTGCGTCTTTACGGACAGTCGATGTCAACGGACTCGTTTTAGTTTGTGCTGCAAAGCGATTCACCTCCAGAACACCAGGTGGAGTTTTTCGTCGAAGACGACCTAGAGAGTGATGTCTTTGTGTGTGGAAGTCGTTGGGTTTGTTTATTTATATATCATGGACTTTTTTTGCCTCCTGCATCAGCGCTGCTGCTTTTCATTGCCTTTTTTTTCCCGGGCATATTTGTCCCGTATTTCCCTCCACAACTTTGTGCGCTCCTCAACGTTTGCAGAGATCTCCCTCCATGAATTGAAGGCCATCCGCGCGTCCTTATAGCCCGCCAATGACGCGTTGCACAAGTGGTCATATTTACGGATTCTTCCGACAAAAACTCCTAAAAAATCTTCGTTTTAAAAATGGCGGCATTGTGCTATGAAACCGGAAATGTGAGACTGCGGAAAGGATGTAGTTAGCAGACCAATCACAGCCTTGCGGCCTTGCGTTTCTCCGAAAATGCAGAACCATAAACTAGGCTGCAATACTCTACGAGGAGTTAATGAATGGTCAATCAATAAAAGTGGCTGCAAGTTTGGATAATGTCACCAATACCTTACAAAATCCTGAGACAATTTTCGTAACACATCCACTAAAAAGAGGATTGATCAAGGTTTTGACATGAGTTAAGGCAGTTAAAGGTAGTTTAATACTTATGATTGTAGTTTAAGTGTACTATTAGATCTAATGTTCTGTCCGAAGCACCAAATTTAACGTCAACAGCAGAGGTTGCGGTTCGGAAGTTAGTGATTGTATGTGATGGAGTCGTGAAGATCCAATACTGTAAAAATATGTTAGGCAAACTAACTTTTCATTCATATGTTATTCACAAGTATCACTGAATGAAACTTGGTTGAAATGGAATCAGACTGTGTGACTGTAGCTCGGATCGATTTATTACCGGTCACCTTGTTTTTGTTTCTATATAGCAACCGTGTTTTTTCCGTTTTCTATCTTGTTCATTTTTTTGAGACTTTGCAATGCACAAAATGTACATTTGTATCCTCATGTTGTTAGATTTACATTTTCTCCAAACATTAGTGTGAGGTTATTTGGTTTCTTGAATAAATCTCTTGTACACCATGTTTTGATTACACGTTGGCTGACAGTTATTCCAAAATAATTACTGTCATATTGAAATCATGCTGTGTAACCAACACAGAAAGTGTGAAATACAGGCTAAATCAATTTGTAAGTTTAATGTTAGTGTTTATGTATTTACTACTGTCAGAAAATTTTATAAAACAACCAAATCCATGATTCATGATTAGTTATGTTAATTCGAGTTGAATCTTGTTACAGCTGTTTATCGTATTGTTAAGAAAATATTTTCGTGGATTGAAAATTATTTAAAAGTACCACATTCATGATGATGTTGTAACAAGTCACCAAATACAATTATGGTTGATTGTTTTTAATAGATTTTGGGCAACGATGACTTTGGCACAGATGAATCACATCAGGCTTTGGATATGTACACAATACTTGTTAGTTGAATCAATTTATTATTCTTTTTGGGCTCTTGTTATATAACTTGTTGACAATAAGAAAAATATCACCAAATTTACCCTTCAAGTCTGATTACAACTGCACTATTAAGACCATTAAAATATTAAAATGTTCAGCTCCTTCAGGAGAGGTGTGCTATGACTCTTCAGCTTTTTAGCTCTTATAATTGAATTAATATAAATTAAAAACATCAACCTTTTTTAACATGGTTTCCAATGGATTAAATTTTCAAATCCTCTCAAAACTTGTTCAACTTTCAACTTTTTCAGCTTTTCCAATCTTTCAGCTAGAGACACCTTTTAAACTTTAAAATGTTGCCACAAGTCTTAACAATTTTATAAAAACAACTTGTTGATATCTATTATACTTTTTTCATAATCACTAATTATGTTTCACTAGTTTTGGGGTTCTTTTTGAATTTACAGTGCGCGCTAGAGTGAGGACAAAGTCAGACAACAAAAGAAGGTCCATGTTTTGTAAACTGCTGGTAGAGCAGTTTTAAAACACATAGAGACATAAAAACTACACTCAAACGTTCGGTAGAGTCTTGTGTCTCTCAAAATGTCTCTCAAACCCCCCCACCCACTCACCCAATAACATCATTTCAAAATAAAAGCTGCAATGATTATCTGTAATTTAGCCATGAAGCTTAGGATTCAGCTGTTTCGTTGAATACTTATTGCGCTTTCAATTAGTACTACAACCACTACTAATATTTCTAGTACTTCTAGTAGTACTTCTAGTATTTCAACTGGTATTATTACTAAATGACTTTTACTACTACTAATATTACTAGTACTACTAGTATTTCAACCCAATGGAGGGAATTCTTACTATAATGTTTGATGAGGCCTATTAAATAATATATACTGTCTCTCAACCCCCCCACCCCCCCACCCACTCACCCAATACCATCATTTCAAAATAAAAGCTGCAATGATTATCTGTAATTTAGCCATGAAGCTTAGGATTCAGCTGTTTCGTTGAATACTTATTGCGCTTTCAATTAGTACTACAACCACTACTAATATTTCTAGTACTTCTAGTAGTACTTCTAGTATTTCAACTGGTATTATTACTAAATGACTTTTACTACTACTAATATTACTAGTACTACTAGTATTTCAACCCAATGGAGGGAATTCTTACTGTAATGTTTGATGAGGCCTATTAAATAATATATACTGTCTTTCAACCCCCCCCACCCACTCACCCACTCACCCAATACCATCATTTCAAAATAAAAGCTGCAATGATTATGTTATTTAAACATGAAGCTTAGGATTCAGCTGTTTTGTTAAATACGTATTGCTCTTTCAAATAGTACTACAACCACTACTAATATTCCAAGTACTTCTAGTAGTACTTCTAGTATTTCAACTGGTATTATTACTAAAATGACTTTTACTACTACTAATATTACTAGTACTACTAGTTTTTCAACCCCAATGGAGGGAATTCTTACTGTAATGTTTGAGGCCCATCAAATAATAACTTTAGTTTTATTAGCTTAGGGCGACTGTGGATCAGTGGGGAGCCCGGCCGGCCTCCAATCAGAGGGTTGGCGGTCTGATCCCAGGCTAACCTGCATGTCAAGACGCTTATTCCCAGCATTGTTCCTCTAGCTGTGACTACACTGTGTGAATGTTAGTTACTGGTTGGGCAGCTGCCACTGTGTATGGTAGGTCCTGTCATTGGTGTGTGAATGGGTGAATGATGTTATGTAGTGTTAAGGTGCTTTGAGTGGTCAGAAGACTAGAAGAGCGCTGTACAAATCTATTTTACCAAGTCCATTTGCTTTGAATAAAAAACATTCTGTCTCCCAACCCCCCCACCCAATTCCATTATTTCAAAATAAAAGCCTCAATGATTATCTGTACCTCAACAATAGGTACACCACAATTGCTTTCAAATACTCAGTACTTCAGTTTTTTTGCAATTCTTTCAAGTTCATTTCAGCTTTTCAAAATGTATTTCAGCTTTTTCTATTCTTTCGGCAATGTTTAGAAATAATTTCAGCTTTTATTATTTCTGTGATTTCAAATTCATAGAAGCTTCTCCCATTTCAGTTTTTTTGCAATTGTTTCAAGTTCATTTCAGCTTTTCTCATTTCTGTATTTTCAGCCATTTTTAAATGTATTTCAGCTTTTTCCATTCTTTCAGCAATGTTTTTAATGATTCCAGCTTGTTTCATTTCTGTACTTTAAGCAACTTTTTGAAATTAATTTCAGCTTTCTGCATTCCAACGCATTTTCAGCAGGAAATGCATTTTCTAGTTAAAATCATAAAATTTTTAAACATGGTTTTCAAATTGAGTTTGTTTTCAAATCCTCTTAAACTTCTTCAACTTTCAACTTTTCAGGTTTTCCAATCTTTCAGGTAGAGACACCATTTAAACGTTAATATGTTGACACAAGTCTTAACAATTTTATTAAAAAAAACAGCTTGTTGTTATCTATTATACTTTTTTCATAATCACTAATTATGTTTCATTAGTTTTTGGATCCGTTTCTGAGTTTTAAATGAGTGTGTATTGCGTTTTCTTAGCGTGAGGCAGAGTGGCGCCGTGTCAGGGTTCAGTAAAAAAAAAAGGAACTTTTGCTTTTACGACCACAATATAATAACTTTTCAGGCTTTATTTCTAAAAAAAAATGGTAGAGTTTTGGGTCTCTCAAAATCACATTATTTTTTGGCTACCCCAAATAGTTTTGCTCCGGAAAGCATGTATTTATGTGTGTGTATATATGTATGTAAATATATATATATATAAATGGCAATGGTAAATGGCACATCTGTATATATATAGTATATATATATATATATATTTATTTATTTATGTCTTGTCTTTTATATATATATATATATATAAAAAATGGCAATGGTAAATGGCACATCTGTATATATATAGTATATATATATATATATATATTTATTTATTTATGTCTTGTCTTTTATATATATATATATATATATATATATATATATATATATATATATTTATGTCTATATACAGATGTGCCATTTACCGTCGGCCACGTCGGAGATGAATCAGGGCAGACTTTTTTTTTAGCATAGGAAATTGGAGGGGTGCCGTGAGTGCGTGTGAAAACCTGCAAAAGCATGCATGTCACATGGGCAAACCGTGAGAGTGGGCTTGACCACAACTTTCCTAACAGTCCAACATCAGCAAGTGCAACACAAGACAGCAAATAAATTGCTGAATAGTCCAGCGGAAATATATGCGGAAATAATCTACAATTTCACTCATGTGGGCCTATGTGATCATGTATTCAGAATGCACACAGAATGGTACCAAATAACACCTGATGCAATTTTCATATACTTTTATAGTGTTCTGTCAAATGTTCCTTTTTCATTATTGTGTCAAACCCAGTGGAAAAGCAGGTTTCCCCATGTTATTAGATGTAGTGTGTCTCCTTTCCTGTGTTGTCAACTTAGCTACAGCTACGCCGTGTGTAGGTAAAGCCTCTGTTTTAAAGTTAAAGAAATGAATTCACATACTCCTGCGTGTGTTATCAAAAGTTCTTTGAACAGAAAGTTATACACTATACAGCCTAAATAGCAGAGGATTCATTTTGCTGTACCAACACTGCTAAGGTGTCTGGTCTTTTATTTTGTTGCATACATTAACGTGGGATAAACTCAAGGCACTCAGAGAAAACTCTTAATGACATTATTACTAATAAAACAAGCACTAGCCCATTTCTGTTTAACCAAATTTTTACAGCATGCCTCTGTTTTGTAGTTCCTCTCAGGGAACTCGAGCTGTGTAAAGACGCTGTGGGAACGCCCCTGCGTGACCGCGTCATGAAGCGCGTGTCAAATCGAACCAATGGCGAGCTGGTACGTCATAGGCGTAGACGCCGGACCAGGGCGCTATAAAGGGACCCGAAGGGCAGGACCATTCATCTCTGTGCCTTCATCTAGTGCGTGTGAAGTTTTTCCACCTAGTAATGGCTGAGCGGTATTGTCCAGTGTGTCCCCCCCTTGTCTTTTTTTTGTTGCATACAAAACATTATATGCATTAAAGTGGGATAAACTCGAAGTACTGTGAGAAAACCCTTTACGACACCATTATTATTTAACGTTCCAGTCGAATAGTGGCTCTCCAGACTGAATGTTTTATTGAAGTTAGCATTTAAGTTAGCATTTAACCATGTTGTCTTGTCTTTTTTTTGTTGCATACAAAACATTATATGCATTAAAGTGGGATAAACTCGAAGTACTCGGAGAAAACCCTTTACGACACATAGGTTCATAGCATTTAAGTTAGCATTTAACCATGTTGTCTTGTCTTTTTTTTTTGCATACAAAACATTATATGCATTAAAGTGGGATAAACTCGAAGTACTCGGAGAAAACCCTTTACGACACCATTATTATTTAACGTTCCAGTCAAATAGTGGCTCTCCAGACTGAATGTTTTATTGAAGTTAGCATTTAAGTTAGCATTTAACCAGGTTGTCTTGTCTTTTTTTTGTTGCATACGAAACATTATATGCATTAAAGTGGGATAAACTCGAAGTACTCGGAGAAAACCCTTTACGACACCATTATTATTTAACGTTCAAGTCAAATAGTGGCTCTCCAGACTGAATGTTTTATTGAAGTTAGCATTTAAGTTAGCATTTAACCATGTTGTCTTGTATTTTTTTTGTTGCATACAAAACATTATATGCATTAAAGTGGGATAAACTCGAAGTACTCGGAGAAAACCCTTTACGACACACAGGTTCATAGCATTTAAGTTAGCATTTAACCATGTTGTCTTGTATTTTTTTTGTTGCATACAAAACATTATATGCATTAAAGTGGGATAAACTCGAAGTACTCGGAGAAAACCCTTTACGACACCATTATTTTCTAATAAAACGAGCACTAGTGCTGCTCCTGACTCCTGACTCTTCATTCATCTTCATTCATCAAGTTTTGTGGAATACAGAAAAAGGAAGTCAAATTTCTGCCCACGGCATTGCAGAACCTGGTGAAACGGGGGGGTTTCTTAGGCTTTATCATGTGTATCACCAGTTCTGAACAGATTTCATCCTCCAAAATCTCGTGATGGAGGATGATCATGTTCTGCATTTTGGTCATCCAGCCAACTTCTCGCCTAAAGTGATTGTAGGCTTTCTTGCCAGCCCTCTTGATGTTGTGTCTTCGCGCCTCGACGGGCACATGAACATGTTGTAGCTTTTCCAGGAGCCGCTGGGTAAATGAATCAAATGTGACTTTGCTGAGGTGTTTTGGCAGGTCAGGCACTAGCAGATCCATCAGACTTTCCACCACGGCCCTGCATCCTGCTTCATCCCACCGATTTTGTGGGTCGCTCTCAATAACGATGGCTGATGTTTCACCTTCCGTTGCAGTCAAATGGTGGCTCTGACTGGTTGTTGGACTAACATTTGACAATGCAGTCAAGTTTTGACTCGATGTCCGACTTAAGTTAGCGTTTAACGTTCCAGTCGAATAGTGGCTCTCCAGACTCAATGTTTTATTGAAGTTAGCATTTAACCATGTGTTAACTTTCGTTGTAGTCGAATGCTGTCTCTCCAGACCCCATTTTTTACTTAAGTTATCTTTTAACCATGTTTTATCCTTCTTTGAAGTCACAGTCCTGTAGTGGCTCTGACTAGTTGCTGGACAAACATTTGACAATGTTTCACCTTCCACTGCAGTACAGTAGTGGCTTTGACTGGTTGTTGAACTAACATTTGACAATGTTTCACCTTCCACTGCAGTCCAGTAGTGGCTTTCACTGGTTGTTGAACTAACATTTGACAATGTTTCACCTTCCACTGCGGTCGAGTAGTGGCTTTCACTGGTTGTTGAACTAACATTTGACAATGTTTCACCATCCACTGCAGTCCAGTAGTGGCTCTGACTGGTTGTTGGACTAACATTTGACAATGTTTCACCATCCACTGCAGTTGAGTAGTGGCTCTGACTGGTTGTTGGACTAACATTTGACAATGTTTCACCATCCACTGCAGTTGAGTAGTGGCTCTGACTGGTTGTTGGACTAACATTTGACAATGTTTCACCTTCCACTGCAGTTGAGTAGTGGCTCTGACTGGTTGTTGGACTAACATTTGACAATGTTTCACCTTCCATTGCAGTTGAGTAGTGGCTCTGACTGGTTGTTGGACTAACATTTGACAATGTTTCACCTTCCATTGCAGTCAAATAATGCATTTATTTTTATTAAATACACTTCCTTACCAGACAAAAATGACCACCTTTGTACTGATGTCTTCAGTTCGATCTGATCAAAGCACTGTTCCAAGGCACTTGGTCACATGTTGTGACGTTGGTAATGCGTCACCACGGTGACCATGGTTACCGATGCCAACGTAATCGCCGTGACGGCGAACGTCATCCACGGACCCAGACCGCTCTATTTTACGCTTCGACGAGCCTGAGTGTGCGCTTCCTTGGTTTAGCTCAGCTGTCTCAGTTTAGCAGGCTAAAGACGCGGAACTCCAGAGACGATGTGCGTGGAGATGAAGACCCGTTTAACAGCTCGGGGCTGGGCGGCCAGCAGAGAGGTTCATGCGGAGCTGGCTGCTCCGTTTTCTGGTGCCGGAAGTCAGTGATTCGAGACTTAAACCAGTTCAGACGCCACATCTTGAGAAGACGGTGTTTTACCGTCTCGGCAACCGTACGTTCGTTACTAAGGAACAAAAACGCGGAAGAACATGTGACAGGTGGAGGCTTTTGATAGAACTGCACAGGGCAGGTGAAGGATGTGACGGCACAGAGCAGGTGGAGGAAAACCCGGAGTCATGAAACCAAAAAATAAAGAGAAGAGAAAGAAAAAAAAGACTTCAATAAAAAGTGGGGGTCCAGTTGAGAATGGCTGGTTCATGATCCAGCCCAAAATATAATGTATTGCACCAATTGTAGGACGTTAAGGGGTCTCTTTTTTTGGGACAAGCAATTTCACAGTGGAAACAGTAAAGGACATGAACCATGACGTTTCCGTTGGCCATGTCAAAAACAAAGTGTTGCGTTTAGGTCCTTGGTTCTCATGAAGTCGGCGGAGATTTACACCCTTGCAATGTGTTAAATATCCTTTCAAATAAATGCTTTGCTACTTGTTAACAGCCAAATCCGTTGATGTAATGATTTTTCACATGTCATTTATATTAGCTCACGCAAACACTTCACCCATTTTTTTATTCACAATAGGGTTGTTTCTATATCTTAGAATATCAATCAGAGTATGTCAGTAGCAAGAAACATGTAACCATTCCACATACCTCTTCATTAACTGGTCTTATGACTAAGATTATGATGTCCTGTGCGAGTGTGTTTAGAGAGCCGCGAAAAAGCGCAGTTCCCTCTCGACCCGCACTATATCCTCCTCGGACTGAACAGACGTGTTTATTGCTTTAAAGAAATGTCTCTCCCATTCACCCATTTCTTGACCTGTTATTTTTGGACTTTTTCAAAAAATATTTTTGAGAACTATTTTAAAACTTTTTTTCCATGAACTATTTAACATCAAATGAAATGGAATTAGGTGGCTTATTATCCTCAAACACGCACTGAAAAAAAAAACATGCTGCCATTGCTTAAGGAAGTTTTTCCATTAATTAGCACATCCCTACTGGATATTATGAATCTGTCTTTGTTGACAGGACATGTACCACAGTCCTTCAAGGTAGCTGTAGTTAAACCTCTTCTGAAGAAACCTACCCTAGCTCCAGAGGTGTTGGCTAACTACAGACCCATCTCTAATCTTCCCTTCCTCGCTAAGATCCTGGAGAAATCTGTCGCGAATCAATTATGTGACTTTCTACAAAACAATGCTTTGTTCGAGGATTTCCAGTCAGGATTTCGAATGCATCACAGCACAGAAACGGCACTGGTGAAAATTACAAATGATCTTCTACTTGCATCGGACCAAGGACTTGTATCTTTTCTTGTATTGCTGGACCTCAGTGCTGCATTTGACACCATCGATCACCGTATCCTGCTGCAGAGACTGGAACACTTGATTGGCATCAAAGGAACTGCACTCAGCTGGTTTAAATCTTATTTATCGGATCGATCCCAGTTTGTGTTTGTGAACGGTGAATCATCGAGGACCACGAATGTTGGTCACGGAGTCCCACAAGGTTCTGTGCTTGGACCGATTCTATTTACCCTGTACATGCTTCCTTTGGGCGACGTTATCAGAAAACACCGCATAAACTTCCATTGTTATGCAGACGATACTCAACTGTATCTATCGATCAAGCCAGAAGACACCAACCAACTTGTTAGACTTCAGGACTGTCTTGGAGACATCAAAACTTGGATGACCTGCAACTTCCTGATGTTAAACTCGGAAAAAACGGAAGTTATCATGATAGGCCCAGAGCGCCTTCGAAGTCAGCTGTCACGTGATACAGTCTCTATGGATGGAATTGCTCTGGTATCCAACAGCACCGTCAGAAATCTTGGAGTTCTCTTCGACCAGGATATGTCCTTCAACTCTCATATAAAGAAGACTTCAAGGACTGCCTTTTTTCATCTACGGAATATATCGAAAATCAGGAACTTTCTGTCTCAAAGTGATTCAGAAAAACTAGTTCATGCATTTGTTATTTCTAGACTGGATTACTGTAATTCTTTGTTATCAGGCTGCTCTTGTAAATCACTTAAACCTCTCCAACTGATTCAGAATGCTGCAGCACGTGTATTAACAAGAACTAAGAAATGGGATCATATAACTCCTGTATTAACTTCTCTGCACTGGCTTCCTGTTAAATCAAGAATAGAATTTAAGGTACTTCTCCTCACCTACAAGGCACTTGCTGGTGAGGCACCGTCTTATCTTAAAGAGCTTGTTACACCGTATTGCCCTACAAGGCATCTACGCTCCGTAGATGCTGAGCTACTTGTGGTTCCTAGAGTTTTAAAAAGTAGGATGGGGGCCAGAGCCTTCAGTTATCAAGCTCCTCTTTTGTGGAACCAGCTTCCACTTTCAGTCCGAGGGGCAGACTCGGTCAGTTCATTTAAGATAAAGCTTAAAACGTTCCTCTTTGATATTGCTTATAGTTAGGGCTGGCTCAGGTTAGCCTGGACCAGCCCTTAGTTAAGCTACTCTAGGTTTAGACTGCCGGGGGACTTCTTAGGACACACCGAGCCCCTCTTTCACTCTCACACTCTAACTCTCTCCTCCCACAATCATCCATGTTTTAATAATGTACATCACTAATTAAGCTTCTTTCCGGGAGTTTTTTGTGCTTTCTCGCCTAGCAGGTCTCCGTGGATCATAGTTTCGTGCGGACCCCGGTTCTGACTCCTGGCTCATGGCTCTGCTGACACCTGCTGCTGCCATCATCATTACTTTAAATATGATTCATATTACTGTCATCAAAAACCAACATCTTTCTGCTCTCCCTCCCCACAGAAGCCTCTGTGGATGGTGGTTCTATCTGATGGAGGTTGTCCCTGCAGTGGTCCTGCCGTACACCTGTTCTGCTACTTGCAATTACTTGTATCATTTCAGTTAAAGAAATTGAGTGTATTGTACATCTTTTACATTGTTGATTCTGTACACATGACATCCATCGCAGTCTGTCCATCCCGGGAGAGGGATCCCTCCTCTGACGTTCTCCCTAAGGTTTCTTCCCTTTTTTCCCCCTTGAAGGGTTTTTTCATATTTTGGGGAGTTTTTCCTGTGCCGATGTGAGGGTTTCGGGACAGAGGATGTTGCATGTGTACAGACTGTAAAGCCCTCTGAGGCAAATTTGTAATTTGCGATTTTGGGCTATACAAAATAAAATGAATTGAATTGAATTGAAACCTTCTGACTCACGGTGTGGAAAGCAGGGAGTGAAGGGGTTAAGTAAAAGATGTTGAGGCCAGGAAAAAGATGTGCTTAAAAGGAAAATGGTAAAAAAAAAAAAAAAATCTTGCTCTCATAGTTTTGGGGAGGGGCAGATTTGGGTTGCATGTCCTGGAATAGGCCTCGTGGCACACACCATAGATTGACTACATGGGTTTGGCACTGGTGGCTTGTTTTAAGTCCAGAGCACACTAAGGGAGGTTCACAGTACTTTGCCAGAGTATGTTAATGTCTGACACAGTAACCCCCCATTTTCTGCTGAGGCTTGTATTTAGCAAACAGAGAGCATTTTAACGGGATTAAAAAAGCAAACTGGCTGCCATTAAATGAAAGAGCACTTTCAGTAGTGGTTTATAACTAAAAGGGTCACAGGGTGAGTGGTTTATAATGACACAATGAATTAATCAAAGACCATAGTTTGATGTTGATATTTTTTTGGAGGGATGTGGAGCTTAGTACTAGTGTACACTTTCACAGCTTAGAGAGACACACAGAAAGCTAAAGTCAGAGAGGGAAGCCTCTTGTTACAAGTGCAAAAAGAGAACTGCTCTGGGAATGATGTTATTCTTCAGCCACAGCTGTTGTGAAATACCAGCTTCAGTGCTGGGCTTCTTTCAATATAAAATCCTACTGACTTTTGCTAAGCTGCTGCTGTTAGCATATTTATTGAGATATATGTGTGTGTGTGTGTGTGTGTGTGTGTGTGTGTGTGTGTGTGTGTGTGTGTGTGTTTCACGTCAATGTAGATTATACGACTGCATACACAACACTTCTGAGTCAGCCGGGTTCATCAAAGGTCAATAATGGAATCAATACCTCTGGAATCATGATGATTCTTTGTGCTTCAAGATAAAATCAGTAGTCTAACTTTCCCCTTTGTTGACCCATGTTGATGCTGCTGACCAAAGTGATTAAGGACAAGTGTAGAAGCAACCAAGTAAGTCTGAAAAAAAAAAAAAAAAGTAAGTCATTTATTTCAGGGCATGAGATGTTGGAAAAACATCCACGGTCCTTCTCTCTGCCAAACTTGGGTTGGAGTGGTGGGGGAAAGCGTATTACTCCCAGAGAATAGAAGTGCCAGGAAGAGTTGGGCTGCAGGCTGATGTCCTGCAGCGCGGGGGCTCCAAGCTGTCTGCATGGACCTAGCTCGTCAATATCATGAGATGCTTTAAATGACTGCCCGAGTGGCCCAGGAGTCAAGAACAAAGAAGTAGAGGGTATTGTCAGGGTCGAAAAGAAGGAAAGAAGAAAGTTTCACCATACAAATGTAATTATTTGTATGGATATTTACTTAAATCAAGACCGAATAATGGCGCCCGTCTTTTGGAAAACTAAATACAACTGCAGTTTTCACAGAACGTGAACAAAGTCTTATCCCGAAAAATGTCCATGGTGTCAATGCAAGGGTTGTTTCCACTTAGGTCTTGATGGCACTAGTGTGAAACTGGGAACAGATGCATTTGGTCTCATTAAATCATGTTGTGAAGTCTTGGCCTGGCAGTAACCTTGCACAAAACAAAGCCAGACACTGCAAATAGCTGCAGGCTCTCTAAAGTATGATTTATCAGAGTTACAAAAATAACTCCTCACATCTTTGGGAAAGCCGAGGCAATCAAAATAATTTTTTCCTGCCTTTGCATTGAAATAAATCACCCGTCTTTAGTTTTTATTGATATTATCCAAGAATGCCAATGTCCTTGAAAATGATAACTTCCAACTGTTCAACTCCCTGAGAAGAACTGGACTGTCCGATTCACATCAAGTGTGAAACTGAACCATTCTGAAATAAGCAATAATCTGTTCCAAATACAAAAACCACTAGTTTACTGGAAGTACATCAATATGAGCGTTTAATTGTAAGATTTGTGACAGAGTCGTGAGTTCCAGTTGTGAACGGCGGCGCTCTGCCAGGCTCAGTGAAAGGTGCTGCCTGGCGTTCTGTACACAGGAGATATGTGGAGGAGTGTCAAAGCTCCTGGCACACATAAACACTTTTACACAGTCCAGACATCGCGTTACGCTCCACCTGGGCTTAAAATAACAACTAAGCCAACTCTGCGCGTTGCTGTAAAATAACGAGGCCGCGTCTGCTAACTGGCAAAAAGTGTAAACACAAAGGGATAAAATTTAAATTGGATTGGATTTAACTGCCTGCACTAAAGTTTGCTATGTGCTATTTAAATGAATGGGATATCACACACTAAAATATCGTTTAGCACATAAACCCATGTTCAGGTAAGACATTTATAATGTCTTTATTAAGCATGGCAATTGGTGCATTAACAGCCAGCTTGAGAGCAGAGCTTTAAACACTTTAAATGCCAAATAATTGCAACATTTGAAACACCCCTTACATCAGCTGACCATTACAGGTCACAATCAGCACATGGCTGCATATTATGTACTTTTACTGTTGGTGGAAAGGAAGCAAAGGCCGTGCAGGAGAGCCTTGCTAGTGGATAAAGGCGGCGTCTGCTCTTTATGAGCATGACTACAATGCTATAAGCTTCCTGCCCTTTTTTCACCAGTGGAAACAAGTGATCACACCATATCCTGTTACATCTCTGATGGGTTTTTCAGCCATGTTGCGTTGTGCCAAAATGGGATCTCCACTCGTGAAATTACAAATGGCAAGCTGTTCTAAGATACCAGCCTTTTAAAAAGATATGTTGTGAATAGTTTGATTGCACTTGACTGCTGCACAGGCATGCACGCCTTCTCACCTAATGAAACAGCTGGATGTACATACAAAGTACGGCAAGGTCTGAAGTCCACTCAAGCTTTTTTTTTTGATAACTCGAGAGGTTTAACGATCGCGCACAGCTGTTGGCATTGTCTAAAATTTCGGTATATGTGTAAGGAAAATCATTGCAAATCATCCCCTCCTCAACAAACAGGCATAGGCTTTAAAAGCTATTTGAGAAAAAAGATGTCCCTGATTACTTCATTCTCCAACTCTGTAGGCATACTCACCGATCTGGCAGACTTTAACAGGGGGTTGCAAGGAAGTAGTTACTAAGTCCACATTTTGGGTGAACCTTTGGGTGACGGGTAGTAATTGTTTTATTTTTTACTTTTTATTGTTACAGCACTTTTGACCTCTGTGGTTTAAATGTGGGTTTTGCTGTGTTGGCCTTTTTTAAAAAAATCAAACAATTAAATATTATTTTGTACTGTCTAACTGCCATATTATGTGTTTGCAATCAGAGTCTTTTTAGGGTTGCACAGTTTCTCATTTATCTTGGATCAATAATCAAACAGACATAAAACAATCAGATAAAAATTTCAACAAATCGACTTTATATTTATTTCTATTCATAATAAATTATAATCTTCACAGCCCCAAAGGGACCAGAGAAAATATCACAGTTATAACTAACTATCCATAACGGCAAACAAATTTCGAAATCATTTATATTTCAAATCGTTATTCAATTAAAAATACAGATGCACTATTACCTAAATGTATGTGCATTAATTATAGTTGTTTGTATGCCACCGGTGGCAGAGCCACAAGCTTTAAACACAATATTGACATCACTTAAAGAATAACCCGACTGAAAAGCTGTGTTTTGATGCCCTCTCTGGTTGAATGTGTTAAATCTGTAGATCCACCGAGCAATGATGTCACAGGATCCTGTGCAGTACATCTGTTCATCAATCAATGCAAGTTATTATAACGATGGTAACGAGTTAGCAAACAGTTTCCACATTTAGCAGCTGAATTATATTACTGGCCACCTAATGAAATCTTTTATACAATATTCATTCTCTTTTAAACTGTGTTTGACAGCTCTTCAGTGAACCTGTTCTCTAGCTGCTAAATGCTCACCAGCTAACAAACATTGTCTGGCTGTAAAATACTCTAAGAAACTGACAATAACAACCATGACACGCGCTTATGCAGCTAAGGGCATCAACAGAGTTGTTAATCATTTCTCTTACTTGTTGACCACTCCCACATTCTACACGGTCAAGTAATCTGTTGTTGGTTTAAAAGGGTTTATTCCTAATTATTGTTGTTATTGATTTTTGTATTACTTATAATAATTGAATCTGGAGAGCTACATCTTACCTCAGTCGACGTAAGTCACAAAATGTTTCTCTGAAATGCAGTTGAGTCAATGAAGCTCACTAGTTCAAAGTTAAATGAATTTTCAGATTAGCAAAAACAGCTATATGTCTTAAAGCATTAAACAATCCCATAGTTTTAGGTAACATCAACCTTATAGTAGCTGTATGAACTGACTTGAGTACATATTTTCTATACAATATTGTCTTATATTTGCACAATATTTATAATCTGCTCCTCATCTATGACATTCTGCACAGAGACAACTAATGTTAAACATTGAAAATATCGTGCTTTGCTTATTAGAATACATTACAGAAAAGCACAAATAAAAGCTCTAACACATGTGCTGTAGACCAACATCCAACATTCTGCACATGAGACCTCATGTTGAATCACTTTCTCATCCCCGAGCATTAATATCCCAATTCTGACATCTGTCAAAGGAGGCAGGAGTAAAAGTTGAAATAGAAGACATGTGATTACATAAGCAGGCAGTATATTTAATCTTCTCCACCTTGTTGATGGCATGACATCAAATAACTTCACTCAGGCCAGTGCCATTTGGCCCTCGAGTCAGGCCTTGTGCGCGGTCCCCGAAGCACAGAGGAGCAGGTGTCTCCAGAAAACCTCCCAGGGTTTCATTGACAGTCGGACGTGTCGTTGGGGCCACGGATCCTTTGCCGGATGGACGAGGCTGGGGGCCAAAGTCCTCTGAGGAACAGACGCTGGATACATCAGGATCTGGCTCACTGCAGATATACACTGTGTCACTGTGTCTGTGAGTTGTCACTTTTTCGTCCTTATCGCTGTTGTCGTCCTCCTCGGACCACAATAAATCGGACCACATAAAACTTCATTTAATCAAGTAGTGACGAGAACCCATTTTTCAGTGGCGGTGTTCAGCAAAGCTCTCCTTCAGACTTCACATTAGAAATAGAAGGTATGGAGTTAGCACTCTTGGTATCTCATCTGATCAGAATCTGTGCACATGTAAATAACCAAACAGATAATGACTACTGTCACTTACCTTGTATACATCGATCTGTCGTAAACTGCAGTTAAAAATTGAGATTATTTTAAGAGACTGTGTTCCTGTGTTAGTCTGAACGCAGCTATGTGCTGTAGAAATAAATGAAATATAACTAGGGCTTTAACTTGAACCAGTTACCTAAATACATTTTACATGCAATTTATATTTCCCTTGTTAAGTTTCTGAATGCAGCACCATCATAAGGGTCAAACTGATGCAAATGAGCTAAATTTAAAAGGTGCATATTTGGACCACATTCAACTTAATTGAACCAAGTAATGGGGTTGCAAATTATCTGATATACTATATACTATAAGAGTTTATTCCATGTCAACAGTGTAAAAAGTTCATAAAAGTAACCAGCAGTAAATATTACGTACATGTGCAAAACGATATAGAGACACTTTTAAAAGAATAAACCAGATAAATTATTACTGTATTACCAATTATTCCGTAGCGCAGCATCCTCCAAGCAGCTGCTCCATGTTGCCCCCAAAGGAGAAGCCACCTGCCGATCTGACTGCGGAACCTTCCACTGACCACATGTCGTACGCGGTGCTACTGCGCTCCTGTGGTTCAAGGAGGATCAACCACTGTTTGGCCAGCTTCCACGTCCATGTCTTCATTGAGCTGAGACAAGTCCTCCGTCACTTTATCAGCAGAAACCGAAGCGTGTCTTTCTTAACATGCTTCTCCAAATCATAAATAAACGTGGAAATGTAGGCGAACAGAAATGTAGAAATAAATATATGGTATGTATTTGTTTATGACCTGTTTTATTATCAACTTTTAATTATTTATGGTTACATTAATTTCCTTATTTCCATATTCATTTCAGCATTTATTCATACATTTATTTATTTATTCATACTTAAATCATTTTTTGTCCTCCATATACTTATTAAAGCCTGCGCAAAACTCAAATGAATACAATATTTTCCAGGATGGATTTCTGCCTGATCAGTCACAGTTTTCCTGTGAGAGTACCAATAAATGTTGCTAACTAAGCTGTCCGGCTGTTCCTCAGTTTTAATTGTGCAGCTGCATTTTCTGTTTCAAACATGACTACACCATCCACTTATCACTCTTTCAAATTCAATATTGTGATCTCTACATCTTTTACTGAGCATACGTTTGGACAGCAAGGAGTAAAATTACTGCATTGTGAGGAACAACAATTTTTGACACTGCGAGAAACATCCAATGAGCTATTGCCTTAAGAGTTTTTTAAGGGGTGGAATGAGTTCATTTGTTTGGGGTAAAAGGAGAGAAAGCCAGTCCGGCGGTCACAGTGTATCGATGCTGAATGGCGCATAAATCAAACTTAAGCAGTGATTTCACTTAATCCATGGTGCATTCCTTAAACAGCTTGCTCATCCAAATGGCTGCTGTGTTGCCGAGCCAAAAGTATACTTAGTCCTGAAAGCTGTTGCGTTTGGCCCGCTACACCAACGTGATGCAGTCTTGACTGAAAAATGTCAGCTGCCGCCAGTGATCTCTCTCGGAAAGAGTCACTGATTCGTTTCCAAACACAGGAAATAGCATCAGCTATTAAGAATTTGTTTTGCATAAGGCTAAGAGATTTCTGAGAATAAAAGAAATGTTGTTGTACTGAGTTGACCCGATTCCACACATGTCAAAGTATAAAGTCCAGGTTCATTACTGTTATAGCTTCTCTTCTTGTTTTAACAGTGGATGATAGTAGGTGGATGTCATGCAAAAAAAACTGTCAAGAGCCGTACTCGAACTCACAACATTACTCTGAAAAGGTGTTGAATGGCCTTCTGTTCAAAAAGGGGGCCTCAGAAGGCAACTCCAACAGTAACACATAACTCATTTGATCAAAGTTGACAATTCTTGGAAAAGAGTTGCTTCTGTGGTGAGGTCCCCCCCCTCACACATATCTCTAGATCCAGTAACCTCACATCAACTCTACTTTTCCACTAAAGAGTCAGTGAAATGTGAATGAGACACTCTCCCTCCTGGCGCCCCCCATCAGGAAGCACATGGTTAGTCAACAACCAATTTTAAGAAGTATGTTTTTACTGTGATACGTATTTTCCCTTTACCGTCACTAAGGCCTCTTCTACATTTAGGCTTTGGGGTTGTCCTGCATTCCCTCAGCGTCTTAGACTTAGAGCTTTAAGACAGTTGTTGTAAATGTAATGCATATATTACACTTTATTTTGAAAAAGGTTTGAGACCTTTCCTCAGAAATTGCATATTTTTTACTTCACTTAATGTTTGACCTTCACTGTAGAAAATGAAAGCCTGACACAAACGGTTGTTTCGACATCCAACAGCTGGCAGATGAGTTTCTCCGGACTCAACCTTGAGATAAGCACACAGTGCACAGACATTATTTTGTGACATCACTAGTTAGAAACCAATCATGGACCAATATGCCACTTTAGGTTTTTATATGCATACAGATTTAACTTTTTATTGAGTCAAAATGTTTAGGTGTGTTTAAGAAAATAAGATTGCATTGCACATGACCAATAAAAGTAACCATTGGATGGTTCAGACATTCTATCAAATCAGGTAACAAATACAACTCGTAATTGTTTGCGCTATCAGCTTTGAACTTGACAAGATTTGGCTAATCCCGTATGACAAAAGTATTTGTCAAAGCACAAAAGTGAGTTGGACATACACAAATGTTGACATTGGCTACTTTGTAAAGGTGCTGTGGGATTTAAAATGGTTAACAGATGAATTTTAACCATGTGTGATTCTTCCTCAGTTCACCTAAGAATGCTGCACCGCTTCTGAAGATACTTTTTCACTGAATACTCCCTCGAGCCGCTTCACACTCTTTGTCTTGGTATTTATTTAAACATGAAAGTCGTACTGTGCTACTTTACTGTATGTTTTAGACCTCTGCAGACAGGCCTGTCCTCTCTTCAGGGTTATTTGGTTGTAAAGTACATGAGGGTTGAAGCGTTATAGGATGTGTAAAAACAAGATGACAATGAACACTAATAGGACCCCAGTAACCTTCTTTCACAGTTCTCTGCCTTGCCAAGAAAAAGTTTCCATAACAGATGACATTTCAAAAACCTGATTTTTTTTAGATAAAACATGAAACAAATTGTAGAAAGTATGAAGTCAAATATATTGTATGTGCTGCAGGAAATGTCATCCTATTTTTCCCCATCCAGTTATTTATTTTCTCTAGTTAGCAAAAGAAAAAAAGTGAATGTTGCGGATTGAAAGGTGGTCAGTGCATAGTGAATGAAGCCCAAGTCCCTGACTGCTGCGTTTGTCATGCCTCTTGGAGAACTGCATTATTTACCATGAAAAAGTATTTCTGTACATAAGTTACAACAAACTTCAACCTATGTTTTGTAAAATGATTCACCAAACTTACACTTTGACCTTGAATGCTGACTAGACACTGAATCTAAATTGTGACTCCCTTTTGCACGTACGATGCATCACCAGCAGGGTGCGCTGCTCACCAAGACGCGTTTCTGTGATCCCTGACTACACGTTAAGTCAAAACTGCACTGAGAAAGTACCACAACTCGATAAAAAAAGGCACATGAGCAACCTGAGCCTACCGTACAATGTGGCTTAGAGTGGTAATATGATATATTATTTTAATAAATACATAAAAAGTGGTCGTAGACCCCATGTCATGAGATGAGACTACTTAAATTCAGTGAAAATGAGGAAAACGAAGACACATGACAGCCTGTCAGTTAATTGATCCTCCAATCACAGGTGTGCCCCATTTCAGAGCCCTCTTGGCCCCGCCTCTTTTCTGTCAGGTGGGCAAAGTGTCTGCAGACTTTGTCCCGCTACAAAGTACACGTGTCGGGTTCAGGCGACAGACAAATGCGCACAAATCAGAGTGAAGCTCACTGAAGGCTGGCACAACTATTTCCTTATTGTAGTTTTATTTACCTTCAGACAATCTTACACTTCTAACTGCAGCCGTGAGTGAGTTTCTCAGAGGGAGTCGAGGCGTGGCTTTCACGCAGGCGTGGCACGCAGAAGTTCTCTTTCTGCTCTTTGTCGACTGGCGACAACACACGCTGAATGAATCTTGGCTCAAGGAGGAAACGATGATGAATGGCATCATTTAAAGGCTGGAGATTTCTTATTGGCCATATTTAAGCGATTGAAGGTATCTGGGGCAGGACAACTGTCTGGTTAAGGTACATTCTTCAGAAGAATTTAAGGTGTGTGTTTGTCTTTGGACGAGTAATGACTTGACTTCTCAAACGCAGATCTGGTTTATTTCCAATTCATCTCTCAACCTTCATAAAGATACTACTGTTAAATTTTATTGGATTGTTTGTTGCCACTAACTTTGCAGATTGTCATGTATTCTACCATCAGAAACAGATTAATCGTGAAGAGTGCCTCCATGCTGTGTATGTGTGTGTTAATTCTATATAGGAACCTCCTATAAGCTGCTATCTTTCAGCATGATTGGCCTGACCTTTCAGCACACATTTGTAATGTTTGATATTGCCATGACTTTTATGAAATGCTGCAAACCAAACATCAGTTATAGATTAGGCTAAGAATAATTGACTATATATATATATCTCCATATTCCATATCCCTGTCAGATTTTAGCCCTGTGAAAAGCCACTTGTGCACAGTCCAGCTGGGAAGCTCCTTTCGACCCGTCAAAGGAAACCTTTGTGTTGCCTGGGGCGGCACTGGCTGATATCTTTGTCTGAGGCAGCCGGATGATCGAACGTCACATGAGGAAGTGGTCACATTCACTACTAACTGTTCCAGGATCATGGGCCTCCTGAAGCTGCTGAAGTCCCAGTTGCTGTGCCACCTGATCATCTGCTATGTGTTCCTGGTCAGCGGCATCATCGTCAACCTGTTGCAGATCTGTACTTCACCCCTGTGGCTGGTCAGTAAACAGCTGGCACGCAGGATCAACATCCGACTGGGTTACTGCATCAGCAGCCGTGAGTACTGCTCTTACCCTCTAACACACAGACGATGCTGATGGCAGCTCTCGGTTGCTGAAGTTATATTCTGCTGGTGGATGGAATACATCTTTTAAGTGGTGACTTTATTGCAATTATTTACATGCCATTTGAAAGCACTTCATGGATGTAATGTATCTGTATTCACATAACATGTTACGCTCACATAATAAGAACTTTTCCACCTCATTGTGTGCTAATGATCCTCAGAGATGGTGGCTACCCTGGATTGGTGGTCTGGGACAGAATGCACACTCTACACGGACCCAAAGACGTATCCACTGTATGGAAAGGAGAATGCAATCGTGGTACTGAATCACAGTTACGATATTGACTTCCTGTGCGGCTGGGCCTTCTGTGACAGATTTGGAGTCCTTGGGGTAAGAAAATTACATCCACTTCTATTTTTTTAACCTTTTATTTTGTCTCTATCTTCATCTCATTTGTGGTAATAAATTCATACAGCCCCCACTTCCAAAAATTTCAAACTGTCCCTTTGACTTTGAATCTCTTTCTAGAGCTCCAAAGTGTTAGCCAAACAGGAGTTGAGATATGTTCCTGTTATTGGCTGGATGTGGTACTTCCTGGAGATAGTTTTCTGCAAGAGGAAGTGGGAAGAGGACCGAAGGACGGTGGCTCAGAGTCTTCAGAATTTGCGAGACTACCCGGAGAACTACTGGGTACGTTTCAGTCCGTGGAAACTCTGTTGATACTACAAACATATATTGAGATACGGCATTCATAACGGCCTAATGTTCCTCTGTAGTTCTTGCTTTTCTGTGAAGGAACCCGCTTCACACCAAAGAAACACCAGATCAGCATGCATGTGGCTGAGAGCAAAGGTTTACCCAAACTGAAGTATCATCTTCTGCCCAGGACCAAAGGGTTCTGGGTAACTGTCCAAAACCTCAGAGGCACTGGTGGGTGTACATTATTAATCAATGACGTGTTTGAATATGGCCACCAGTAAATATCAGACACTATGGGGTAATGTTTGTGAATTTCTAAATCAAATAGTTCAGTTAACATTTGCTGTTTTTTCTCATGTAGCTGCAGCTGTTTATGATTCCACTCTGAACTTCAGAAACAACGAGGTGCCCACCTTGCTTGGAGTGCTTAATGGGAAGAAGTATCACGCCGATTTATATGTGAGGTACGAAGAAATGCTTTGCTTCATTTAATTTCCTCTTTATGTACGTGTATTATCATTGTCATGGGCGGATCATCACGACCACTGGACACAAGTATTACAAGGGTACAGGTATGTTACACATAGCAGAAATCATTAGGGCAATGTTGATTCTTACTATTTATAACATACACATACATTGCCTCATAATTTCTGACATACATGGTGAGCGATACGGCATGCAGTCGATTAACTTTCAAAAGTAACACTGTATTGAAAGAATAATTCAGCAAAATTCATGGAATTCCCAAAATCGACAATTTTATTTCATCAAACAAAATATTCTGTTCAAGACCAGTTAAACATGTTTTAAGGTGGTGACATCATAAAACATGAGTATTTTGAAATTCTATTTCTTATCTTTCCTTTTGGGCCCAGTATTCACTTTTAGAGTTGAAAACACCTTTATTTGAATGAAACCTTCAAAGAATACACAGAAAAAAATTCCAAGTATAGAGCTATAATCTATAGTACAAAGCAATATAGAACCACACAAAAACAGTGAAAAATATTTTCCTCCCTAACCTCTTTCTTTTTGATTTTTTTTTTCTACTATTCCAAGACATATTTGCTATTTAATTAATTTCTAGACAAACAAACTGACAAACATAGTCAAAGTCCCACTACTACATAAAAGGTGTATGCTCCTTGTTTACCTGTGACCTGACTTGGCTCCTGTGCAGGAGAATCCCTCTGGAGTCGATCCCAGAGGACGAGGCAGAGTGTTCTTCGTGGCTTCACAAACTCTACCAGGAAAAGGTAAGAGTGTGTGCGAGGTGGAGGTTCAGTCTCAGGCGTTTGGGCCCCTGAAGTTTTATTCACAATAGTTACATTTTTGGGTCCTACCGCTATCTAGAGACGAAGGAAGCAACATTTCATTCAGTTAATGTATTCACACTGTGCCATTTTGCCTAAACCTTTTAAATATAAAGCACGTTTATACCACACTTTATAGTGTACACACCCCCATGAGCTGTGTTTGCATTAACGTGTCTGCAGGACAGCTTTCAGGAGCACTACACACAAACGGGGCGTTTTCCGGGCCCCACAGTGAGCCCTCCGCGTCGACCCTGGGCCTTGATCAACTGGCTGTTCTGGGCCTGCTTGCTCCTCTACCCACTCGGCCTGCTCCTCGCTCAGCTGACCACCTCTGGATCGACGCTCTCCATCTCAGCCTCTGTGGCTCTCTGCTCTGCAGGTTGGTTTCATGTGTTCATGTCCCAGGGGAAGTCATCCTTTAAGGACTCCATTTAACCAGTTCCCTTTTGTGCAAAGGTTCCTTAAAGCAGCGGATTAGACAACTCTAATTCTAACCAAATTCTAGGTTCCCCTTTTTTTTAGGAAAACGTGATATTTTTTAGGAGCATGTCGCTCTCTGCATTCAGATGTGTTCAGTCTCCATGTAACTTTTCTAAATCTTTCCTTTGCAGTTTCACTGGGAGTTCGCTGGATGATCGGCCAGACGGAGATTGGCAGAGGTTCAAACTACGGGAGCAAGGAGTTCCCTCTAAATAATAACTGAAGAGTCCCCGACATACTGAGAGCTGCTACTTTGCACTGACTAATCCATAAACTACAGGCAACCGGATGTGTCAGCACCGTCTGACTGGTCTGGTCCGACAGGTTTCAACCGGTTTTCCTCGCACAATGTAGGTAGCAAAGTTTTATCTGAACACAATTTCAATTTTTGCATGTAAATGTTTGAATACAGTAAAAAAGAAAACCGGTTCAATCAACATTCGAGCCTAAAGTAAAGTCTTAAATGGACTACCTCAGCTATTGTAATTTAAAGCATGAATGGAATTTTTTATGTTGAAAGATATTACACATTTCTTTTAAAAAGAAAAGGAAACACGTTGTGTATCATCATAACATCAAAATACATTAGGTCCTTGGCACGGCATATTTTATGTTTAGGGAATTTTCACATTCACAAAAAGAGATGTGTGCACTCCAAATCACTTTCATTAAGGGTTGTGTCAATTTGTCACCATGATAAAAACATTGATATTAAAAATGTATTAATTACTTTTGTATTTGAGAAATTTGTTGCGGACCAATTTACAGTTTTATTTTTTAATATAAAATAATAAGAGCTTGGAGAAGTTGAGGGAAATGTTGGAACGCATGATTAATCGGCCAAATTAACTCCATACTCGGAAGCTGGATTGATTTTGTTGCTGGGCAACTTCCCCATGGTGTTTTTATGACATACTATACTTACTGAAACCATAATCAAAATATCCAGACAATATTTTGTTTTACTGGCGTGTCTTCACTCTTAGTTTGTCCAATATCCTTTTAGATTTCTTTTTGGAGGTCCTGATCATATATATTCAGTTTGTGAAAGAAATGGACTTCTATAGTTAATTCCTATGCCACCATCCTTATTGACTAAAATTGGAGAGCAGTTTGTAATTCCCACGAAAATAGTAATTTAGTGTTTTGTTAGTGTAAAAATGACAGAACCGGCAATATCTGTAAAATCACAATTTAAAAGTTATATATAAAAAGAACGCATGCAAATTACTACTTTCAAGTCTGATATGTTTAATTTATTTGCTTGTCTTGTAAATAACTAATTTTTTTTAGCATTTCTTTGTGCCTGACTTTTTCGTTAATGGTCCTAAAAATGTCCTCATTCCCATACATGCTTTTTATGGTTTTGGTCCAGTGACTTTGCAGCCACTTTAACTTAAACTTGTTTTCAAAGCATATAGTCCTTGAAAAGAACTTTGATCCAGTTCGTCTTTACTTTTATCTATAGGTGAAACTAAGTGATCGTGTAATACTAATAAATATTTTTAATAATGGAAGAACACAAACAAATTTCATTAAAAAAGAAAAAGATTGGTTTATTAATATTGTTTGTACATAGCAAACACTGACAGAGCAGCAGAGGACCAGACGTTGTGGTGTGTGTGTGTGTGTGCGTCAGTGTTTGGTTATGTGGGTGTGTTTTTTGTGTGCAGCAGCAGGGAGGGAGCGCCGGCCCGTTTCTCCTTAGTTGGCTGCGCTCCAGTCACGTGAACAGCCCTCTAACGGCGACCAGCAGACTTGAACATCGCTCCAACTCGACATTGACTTCTCAGCAGAGGCAAAGAAAAAAAAAAGACGTAAGAAAAGTCCTTCCTAGTGCCTGCGCTTGCCAGATGACAAGGGATTTATTTTGTGGTGTTCATTTCATAAAAGGTGGACCAGCCTCTCTTTCGGTTCAGTGAGACTTCCCACACCTTGTTCAGCCTCCCTCCACTACTCAACAGTCCCTTGGGTAAACAGTTTAAAAGTGCCATAGATATCGTCTCCCCACATTTGTTTAAAAAAAAAAAAAAAAAGTATACCAAAGTATACACCCACAATGCTTTTTGAGAAGTATTGCTTCACCAGTGAGGACAACGAATGTGGTAATAGTTACTTTAACTTTACAATATGGTTTATACAAGAATTAAAGCCAATCCTATTCTTACAATATGTACAGTCCCACCCTTCCTCCTCCTCCTCCAGTCCATGGATACATAAAGACAAGCCTAAACTCCACAGGTCCAGTCGTCCTCTGAAATGGTTCCTCAGTTTAACTCCATGTGCCTTCAGCCGTAACCTTCTCTCGTCGGCATCCATAGTTCTTTTTTCCTTTGTCCAACAGCATGTACAGTAGTGCTTTCATTTGTAAACGTAAAAGTCGCAGAGAACGTCTGTTCACTCTTCATCCGTACAAACCTGAAACAGACAGAAGATAAGAAGGCTGTAATGGTCCCCCTGTGGGTGCATATTCAGTCAGGCCACAACAGTTCTTTTTACATGAGGTTTCAGCCCGACCGTCACAACATACAAAAACAACAGGACTTCTTTTGAAATTCACCTTGACGAACGGGTGGTCTAGTAGCATGCTGGCTGTCCAGCGGCGCTTGGGTTCGCTCTCCAGACAGTGACCGAGGAAGTCCTTCCCTTCTGTGCTCAGCTTCTCCGGGATGGGGGGTTTGTGGCCCATGCCCACTTTGTACATGATCTGGAAGTTGTGCTCATACTCGTGCCAGGGCCTCTGCAGGGTGAGGAAAAGGGAAGGACGTTTCATCTTTGACTGCTTTGGTTTTTTGCTTTGGATAATAGCAGCTAAATGTGTAATGTAATGTTTTCATATTTATAAACGCAAAAAAAATTCAACAATTTGATTTCAGGTGGCGTATTTATTTCGAGTTATATACTTAAGTATAGTATAATATCCCAAATGAAATATCTCTCACAGCCTCAATAGTCTTTATCCTAACCCCACACCAAAGGGCTGTTGGGACTTTGAACATAAACAGAATAAATGGGTTAATGTTTTCATTTCAACATAATCGCTGCATGTGGAACCCACAGCGAGCACACAATGCCTCTCTTGTTCACATTCAGAATTATAACAGAGCAACACAACCAAGACAATAATACAAGTGTTTCTGTCCCTCATGGTAAATATCCAGCATATTACAAGATTACAAGCCTTGCACTATCACTCCTTACCTTTCCAGTCACCATCTCAATGAGAACGCAACCCAAACTCCAGATGTCCGCTGCTCGTCCATGACCTTCACCCTTTGCTCTGGTGATGACTTCGGGGGCCATGTACGCTGATTGAGACATGAACCCAGTTATTTAAGACCAGAATGTATTCATCAGACACTATGAAGCTTTGAGAAATATATTCTTGTAAATTTCCATGTGATCAATTGGAAATATGATTCTTTTAACTACGTATATCCAACAAATAAATAAAATTCATGCACTTACAGTTAACAAAATGGTTGCACACATACCACAACCATATATGAACAAACTGAGTAATAAATCACAGCATGCAGATTGACATCTATTGGTGAAAGTGAACCCAATAAACATAAAACATCAGTGACCCCTGGTGGTGGCATCCAGACCCAAAGTATCCTTTCTTACCCGCAGTTCCCAGTGTGCTGTTCACCTCCCCTGGCATGGTGTGAGTGTTGTTCCTCAACTTGACTGAACAGCCAAAGTCGCCGAGCTTAATCAGGCCTGATGATGTCAAAAAGATGTTGGCTCCTGATATGGAAAAAAAAAAAATCAGAAATCAATTGTAGGTAAATCAACAATTTCCAGCAGAAGGTTATGAGAGAGAGCATGTGGTACTGACCCTTGATGTCACGGTGGACTATGCCGTGTTCATGGAGGACGTTGATGGCTGTAGTGATTTGTTTGCTATAGAGCCTGATGACATGCTCCTGCAGCCCTAGGCGGGACACCTCCTCCAGAGTGCCCTCGTCACAGTACTCCATGAAGATGTACATCTCCTCCTACAGGTGAGTGCATGAACATTTTGACCAAAGTGCTTCAGTATGCACCACCTCATGTCTGGATCAATAAACAACCGCGTGCCTCTTACCCGATGGAGCTCGACTCCAAAGTACCGCACCAAGTTGGGATGTTTAATGCCTTCAAAAATTTTCAGCTCATCCGCAGTCTCTTTGATTGTTTTGTGATCGTTTGGCTGAAATCGGATCTGGATCAAATAAAAAAAAGAAAAGAATTAACGCTACCTGCAGATACTATTATTCATTTAATTTTAAACCCATTGAATTGCTCATGCCGTACATACCTCCTTCATAGCCATTAGTTCACCAGTGTCCACGTTGATGCAGGTGTACACCTTTCCATATTGGCCCTCGCCTGTAATACAAGCAAACCTTGCGTCATTGACTGAACATGCGTTACATAACACACTTCATAACAAATGCAGTCACTGGGCGGTCGTACCTATCTTGTTGCCCCTCTGCCACTTGAAGGTCACCTTTCTGAGCCCAACGTGCATGACATTGTCGTAGGACTTTGGTGTGTGGCACACTTGGCCTATGATGTTGCGCTGCTTCATCACAGCGTACCGCTTGTCCTCAAACTTGCGGATGGAGCGGCGGACAGCCTCCATGGGGCTTTGCCGCGCCGCAGTGTCTGAGATGGGTCAGAGGAAAAGGGATTTTGCATCTTGGAAGGTTTCCCTCTTGTGTGTTAAGTGAGTTAATCCAACTGGGCCCGTAACTCGGAATCTCACCCTTGGACTGGCTGATGAAGGTGCGGAGCTCCCAGCTTCGACGAGCGGTGCTGTTGGCGTCTCCCTTGGGATAGGATGGCTCTGGAGAAAGAAACAAACAAATCACAAGACAACATTAGGCCAATTAGAACATGTATATGCAACCTGTGGATCAAATGATGCATCGCACTGAATGCACTCACCTTCTTTGTCCTCTGTGGGGCTGGAGTGCCGACTCAGAGATTTGAAATGCAACTCTGCTGCGACAGACGACAGGCGGTCGTTTTCATGGTAACTGGATCCCCTGCAAAAAAACATGGTGGTCCAATCAACCTACTGATTGAAATAGTGTGTTCCAGCGTCAGTTTTATCTCTCATGGCAAGATGTTACAAAAAAGATGTTAAAAACCAGAGGCTTTATAAGAAGAAGAAAAAAAGCTGATTTTTAGTATGCATCAACATTTCAGCATGCATCAGTCATCGTACCGCACAAACACTTAAAAGGTTAGATCTCAAGACTGCATGTTCTGATTTTATAAAGCACACACAAATAAGCCCAAACTCCAATGGCTGTTAATCACCAACCTCAAAGCAAGATTCATGTTAAATAGCACTAAAAAGTTGAATATCACAGCCCACTCTTTCATTGAAGCATTGCTTTTGACATTATGCACAACAATCAGTCTCTTCTTTTGACATTACCAAGACTTGTATAAATAAAGCCAATTGTCTGATTTACTGACATTAAAAGACACAAATAACATTTGTAATGCTCTTAATACTGCTTCTACTCGCAGGAAGTAACGATTTTTTCTTGATTATTTGTGACTTGCTGGAATGTCGTGTATATTATTACGATGGGTCTTCTAGCAGCACATTTATGCAGAGGCATTTATAGAGGAAGTTTATAGTGATTAAAAAGTTCATATCCGCACAGCCATGCTGTAACTGAACTCAATTCACCACAAAATTGCATTTCTGGTAGAATGGAAAAGGAAATGCGTCCTCATTCGGTTGAAAATGCTTCCTGTAGTCCAAAAAGCCAAAACTACCCCCGCTAACAACATGTTTACTACAAAAGACTGACGCTTGCTTTAGAAGCCTGGAACTGATCAAGTCACAGAGAATGAGAGACCGACTTTGAGAAAATGGTGGTAGATCAAATATACATTGGCATATCTAGCAATCAGAAGCCAAAAAGCCATAATTATTTCAATATAAAATCTAAAGAGCTTATACATGGAATAAAAGTATGATATAAAACATATCGCTTTATTAAAGCGCGATCACAAGCACTGTGTTTAGTTTCATTTATATTCTAAAATTCCCTGTTACAGGGCCTACAAATAAAATGTTTCAAACTTCCAGCAGCCTCATGTTAGAAATGACTGAATGGCTTTGGCTTTCGTTTTTTTCGACCGCAGTTTCCAGCAGGTGACTTGGGGGCAAAGCTACCTGACGTCATTGGGGCTGCTGCTGGGTGCTTTGGCGTGGCCGTGTTCCCCCGGACCCTGAGGGACGGGGCGGGGGCCGTTGGGGAACAGCTGGTTCCGGAGGTCGCAGGGGAGACTCCGAGAGCTGTGTGGTGAAAAAACAAACTGAGGCGCTCTCCCTGGGGAAAGTATGGGGGCTTGACTGGAAAGCGTGTGGCTATGTTTGAGTGTGGGACTCGTGGTGGCTGGCTGAGGGACACACTCGCACGCTCGCTTACTCAAGACAACAACAAAAAACATGAAGGAACTACTGCTACATTCTCAAGAGTTTACACAAACAAAACACAGAAGCTTGCATCACACGTTAAGCTCAACAAACACAACCATAAAGAGCAGAAGCAATGTTGCAAAATGAGCCATGCAGAAAAGAGGATTAAAAGCCCAGTGTGCTCAAAGATTCTTGGAAAGGCTTGATGTAAAAGCCCCTACCTGAAACCTTCATTATTAGGGATAAACAGATTGGGGTTTGGTGGGTCGCTGTGGCAGCGAGGGACCTTTACGGGACGAGGACTATTCCTGGGAGCTGGAAAAAACAAAGAAAAAAACCTGCTGCTTAGTTTGGTCACCCCACCCACAAAAAGAAAAAACGTGTTTGTTTGTCAGAAATCTACAATGAAATACACGTCACAGGAAATAACTTTTGACACATGCCGTGTTCAGGTTATGTCACCACATGAAAGCCACTGCATTGTCTTACTTTACTCCATCCAAGTCAAAGACCTTTAGTTATGCTCAGACTTTAGACCTTGCCATAAAGAAACTATTTAGGTGTTCAGCAATAGATTTCATAAACATTACTTTTGTAATTTATTAAAAAAGGTACAAACAAGGCTGTGTTTTTCAGTCACGCTTTACTTCTCCTTTACCCATGGAACCCCTAATTTATCTGTTGGCCACTGAGTCGCAGCATCGAGCTGCAAAGGAGTCAGAATCATCAGTGCGAAGACTAGCAACCTTGAGAACACGTACCTCCTTGGTTAATGGATAGCGGTATTAACCGTTGGACCTCTTTTTATGTAACAGCTTGTTCCCATCACCGCCAAGTTATAAACAAAATGTAAACATGGCAATGAATCCAGAATTCCAGGGATTACCAAGAATTTGTATCACAGAAGAGCATCTTACCGATGTACAGGCCAGTGACTGGGCTATGCGGTTTTCCAATCACATGTCCAATACATTCATTCATCAAGGCTTGTAAATTCTGTAAAATGAAGAAACACACAAATCATATTAAAGCCATATTCATATTCCAACAATGCTTATTGCTCAAGAGAATAGCCAACTTTACCAGGAAGTCGTCCTCTGGCAATGCTGATATGAAGGCAGGTTCGATAGCCTGCAGAAAATCAAAGCCCTGCGTCGCCCACCTGCAGGTTAAACATGGCAGTCAGTATGTCCCCAGACTTCACTCTGTACTGATACACTTGGTCTGTGTATCAGCTCATTTATTTTCATAATTTGTCTGAATATTTTTTTTTTAAATCGCAATACTTGAATCCCATAATAAAACCCATAAGGGTTCACTAAGTACAATGTTGCCATGGCAGCTTTTTACAGCTAAAAGCAAAAGCAAAAATTTAACCTCAAGACCTAAATCTATAATATTATCTGTTTTACATTTCTGACAATGCAGCAGAACTAAAGACAGGACTTGATATAACAAACATGCCTGCTGAACTACTATGAACTTGTAGTGTAAGGAACAAAAATAGCCCAGTTTGTTTAAGCTCACTTTTTTTTAATCAGATTATTTCCCAGAATATCTTATTGATTAGTAAAGTTGATACCAAATCAGAGGGCCTCCTTTTACCCATTTTCCAGCAATGATACAATAATCAACACTGAGCACCATACTTAAACCCTTAAACAGGGGTAAGTTCCTTCATGATATATTTAATTGACAGACGGGGGGGGCCTTACCTGGGCTTGGTACCCCTGCCACTCTCACATTTGGTCAAGACATAGGTCATCCATTTGCGGGCAAACGTTATGTAGCGATCCCCAATCCTCTGCCTGAACTCCCCTGACATGAGGCGCACAACCTCCTTGTGGTACTGCAAATTAAAAAAAAAATTAAAAAATGCAAACGGTAGATTAGGTATTAAGTAATCCGATTATTTGACAATTATTCAGTCCAGCCGTAGCTTCACTGTCCCATTGCAAAATATAATCCATAACGCCAACTGAGAGTAGCTGAAGGAATGGATTAGATGTGCAGCATCTGTGAAGACACACGTTATGTTTCATTTACCTCAAAGGCAAAATTGTAGCCCTGTATCATGGCCTCTCTGTAGTACTGATGCAGAGTCGCAGACTCCGACTCCTCCACCTCGGCCTCAAACTCCGTGGTGAACATGTACTCCACTCGGTCGATGGAGGTGCTGATCTTAATGCACAGTTGTAGCGCCTCATCCTGCGGTAGGAGAATAGAAAGTTCTAAATGTCACAACGGATTTTAAAGCTTAGTAATTCTATGAGAAAGTTTCTATACTGAGCGTAAACAGTGTTTATAACCAGCTAGAAAGCCTAGCTTGTTGTGATTCAAGCACCTTGAGCTCCTCCAGAGCACTGGCGATGAGAGGCTGACTCGACGTTTGCTCCCGGCTAAGGGTGAGGACATCCTCCATGGATTGCTGAAAGGCCTTTCGCTGGGCCACCAGATGCGCCGACTGCATCACTATCAAGAGCATGTTCTCCACCTGAAAGCACATCAGGCACCAGAGGGAGGCTTGTACACACTGGAGACACACACACACACACACACACACCACCACAGATTGAATTGAAAATGCCACAGACCTTCATGGCTCTTAAGGTGTCCACAGTTTCCATCTGCGGGACCAGTTTGATCAGCTCTCCGTCCCACTGAGCCCAGTCAGAATCCGTAGCGGAGACGCCTGCTCCGTGTTTACTCATGAGCAGGTAGGCGTCGTCCTCTGCAATTTCGTCGGGCTCTTTGGAGCAGTCTTTCCCCACGGCGGCATTGAGAAGCTGCAGGATGACAGGCCGCTGGTCCATCAGGCCACACGGCACAAAAACTTGCAGCTCCTCCAGGCCCGGAATCTGTACCTGGATAAAGAAGGAGGCGGCTAAATGTAGACCAGAACAGACGGATGCAACACGTGTCAGCCGAAAGGAGAAGCAAACGCACCTTGACATAGTGTCCCTTCTTCAGAGCATCCAGGAGACAAGTCACCCCATTGGTGAAACTGAAAACTGCAGCAACTTCTAAGTCCTGCACAGATAGGTAATCAAACAAAAGCGTGTGTCAGAACACACAGTCCTAGTTCTTTGGTGAGCAACATAGAAGAAAACAGGGTCATAGATTAACTGCAAAGTGTGTGCTGTATTGGCTTTCTATCTCGAGGGACTGAGAATTCTTCACTGCTGCCACCCACCTTGCGAAGCATTTTGGCAAAGCCCAGAGCCTTAGACGCTCGCTCCCTGGCCTCGTGAAACAGCTCTTTAAGCGACCGGCTCGTTTCGATGACGGACCGTCTTGAAGAATGCAAAAAGGTTTCAAAAGTTAAAAAACACCTCCACTGGGGGGACGGAATGAATAATTAACGCACTGAGTGAAACAGAAATCCTCTCCCTTACCTGATCTCATCTGAGGCGGTGCTGTCATCTGCACACTCCCAGGATTCATTACCACTCTTTTGCAAGCCGGCATCAAGAAACTCTCCCGTGGACTTAAGCAGCATCCCGGCGATATCGCTGCAAAGAGCAGAGCGGTGCTCCGTTTTACATCAATTACAACAAAGCTCTCAAAGGATAAGCTCACAGTCTTAGTCAAGGGGCTGTTGCTTTAACAGGTTTTCTGTAATCAGTCCTCCTTAACTTTAAAACCAATTGTGAACCACTTCATCTTTTCAAGTGGGAAAACAACACAAAGAACTACATCCATCTCAGTTTGGTTAGCAGGTAATCAACTGACCAGAAAAGCTTCCCAGACTGGGCCTCCCCTCCACGGATGTAAGGCGTGATGACCTTGGTGAAGTTCCACTCCTCCTCCAACAGGTTCTTTAAGCTGTGAGATGCCTGGGGCAGCTGCTGCAACATCTGGATCCAGCTATGCATGTAGTCAAAGTAGACCTACAAAAACAGCAAAAAGAGTTAAATCTCAATGAATTCACAAGAGTCTCTTGCCAATGGTTGAACAGTTTGAACTCTAACTTGAGGAAGTGGAGGTGGAAAGGTTAGGAGTCTTACTAAGAGCATCTTGTGAAGGTCCTCTTCAAACTCATCGATATTGGCATTTGTCTGCAGGCCCTGAGCATCAGTGACCACGCCGCGCAGCATGAACTGATAATACTGCTTCATCAGAAGTCCACCCTTCAGAACCTCCTTACACTCACGCACCAACTGGAGATCGCAAGGAACACGTGAAACAACATAAAGATTAGCAATAACACGTGGTGCACCTGTGAAGCAATACGGTCTTTGAGGACATTTCCATCAAGTAGAGCGGTAACAAGTTATCTCAATGTTTCTTTAAGAACTATTTAATGATTTATTTGGTATACAGAGAAACTAGTTTGGACTTGGCCAAGTGGACACGAATGATTCAATTGAATTTAAAGAATAGAAAGTCATTTGCGCAAGCCCATTGTGTTACCCCTTGTAATGTACAAGTATGTGTAGGCTACTCAATCTGCTTAATTTGAGAAAACTCAAGAGTCTATGGATATGTGTCAATTAGACGTGTGCAGCCATTCCGCATTATGACAACACATAAGGGAGTGTTTCAGCAGCAGCACCTGTTTGATGCTGAGCAGTGAGGGCTCTCCAGCGGGCCTCTGTTCAAGTCGCAGTTTAAGGCATTCATGAATGACGTTGAGAAGGACTCTGCAGAGCACGAGGAACGCTGGCCGAAAGGATGGGAGGTCCATGTCCAGCAAATCCTCCCAGGAGACCTGGTCCGCTCCGAGCTCCGGATGAGCCGGACAACTGCAGGACACATGGCGGGAAAGCTCTGGCAGGTAATCACTGTACAGCATGGGGTCTGGGAAGTCTGCAAACTGAGGGCGGAAGAGCCGGTGAGGGTAATTCAGCAGGTATTAGAAAAGCACCATGGTTATTATATTAAAAGTCAACAGTTGGTTTCCAAATAATACGTTTTTTTTAAATACTTTATTAAATTTTACTATTTATAAATGGTATTTTTTTCATTTATAGAGCTAGAAGCATCTGCAAAAGTCAGCTCCCTTTTGAAAAAACTAAATCCCATTTATCAAATTTGTATTTGTCTTTGTAAATGTGGAGGACAGTATCTAAACCTACAGTACCAGTCAAAGGTTTGGGCAGTTTGTCATTCAATAGAATGGGAAAGAACGCGGTCAATGACCCTCAGGTCTCGTTTCACTGTTGAAAAAAACCCTACTATAACAGAGCAGGGGGCGACACTAACGAAGACCAGGTTGCCATTTGCAAATCTTTTTTAAAAATTGGCAACTGATTCTGAGGCTCTGGTTGCAATCGGTAGAAACCACTGTTTAACATTAAAAAAAAATAACGACGGCAAAACGTGCACCACATTGTTATCATCAGCTGTGTGTGGGAGCAGCTTCAGCCGCCTAAAAAGATGGGAGCTATTTTCAGTTTGGCAACCCAAAAATGATGGGGCGGGTTTCAAAATCCACTCTGAAATGTTTGGAACAGATGTATGAACATCTACTGAATTAGCTCTAATAATAATCATAATAAGATGATATTTTTTGTGAGAACGAATCAATGATGGTCAAAGTGTGCAGATGAACAGAAGCCTAACCTCCAGCTCAGGGGTGTGGCGGAGCAGCGCTGCTCTGGACCTCTGCAGAGAGCGGTCCATCAGCTTGTGCAGTCTGAGGATCAGTTTACGCAGTCCCATCTGTTTCAGAGCTTTATCCACAAAGGGCCTGTAGATGGCTGTGGGGCAGAACACTCCTCCTCCCGCGATCGCCTCGGCACTTCCTGCCGCTGCAGTTGGGAGAAACTCCTCTTCCGACAACAACCGGGTCACTTTAGGAGCAAACGAGGGAGACAGCTCTCCCTCTGCTACACGTCCCGATACCACCACCATTACCACCTCCTCCTCCTCCTCCTCCTCCTCCTCCTCCTCCACCTTCTTCTCCCCCTCCCCCTCGTCTTCGTCCGCCTCCTGCACCTCCTCCTCCTCCTCGTAGTCCTCAGCCTCCCTGTCCTCTCCATCGCTTTCCGCTATAAAAGTGGCCGTCGAGTCATCCTCCTCATCCTCATCATCCTCCTCCTCTTCTTCATTGCCACGGGAGCAGCGAGGTGAAGGGATCTCAAAGACGGGCCACCCGATGCGGGAGAGATCATGGAGGCCCAGAACGGTAGCCATGACGCGCAGCTTCTGGTTGAGGTCCTGGGTGATGTTGAGCCACAGGCAGAGCGCCTGCACCCTGCCCTGGAAGTCCCGTGCCGCATACTTTTGATATTCCCTCTGCAGGGCCTGCAACGAGGGGTACAAAGCCTCCACGGACTCCAGCAGCTCGATCACACGCTTGACCTGTTCAAATGCGAGCCGCTGGCGCTGAAGGTGCTCCCTGCAGTCGTCGCCTGAGCCCAAAGGCTCCGCCGCGTTCATCGCTGGCGGGGGATAGGCGCTGAAGCCCCAGGGATCTACGCCGCAGTGGTTGGCCACTGCTACGGCGGGGTCCGCCTCCCCTCCGCAGACTAAATCTGGGACATTCCGACAGTCCAACTGGACCGGTGGAGAGCCTGAACACTGGGCCCCTCTCAGGCTGGCATAGTTGACTTTAAATTGCAGGACCTCGTTAATGATGTCAGGGATGGCCTGGCGGGCAGTGAATAGAAAAAGGTCTTGGTCGCCCGTGGTGCGCCGGGCGTGCCAGGCCTGCAGCTCCAGCCAGATGACCTCGTTGTTGTGGCCCATGAAGGCCATGTTCTCCAGGCCTCTCTGCTCCTTCTCCTTCCTCTTAGAGGACATAGATGTGAGCTTGAGCAGCAGACGGAGAGTTTCAAAAAACTTGAGGCGGTCAGCGGGACAGTCGGTCCGTGAGGTTTGCCGGTGGGTCCGGGCAATGTGGGGCATAGACACCGGGAGTTTGCAACTGCTGCAGCCCAAGCTCAAGTAATGCTTCCTGGGATCCATGTTGAGGGCACCGAACGGGCTCGACTTTGAGAGAGGATCCAGCATGAAGGAGCCTTCATAAGTCTTCTTGTGGTCTCTCTCCGTGGAGCGTAGTGTGGCCCTCTGCTTCTTGCCCTGCTTGTAGCTGTGCTCGTCGGGGGCCTCGGCTGGCTTAGGACTCTCTTTTGGGACAGGGGGGGCGAGGTCCACTAAAATAAACACAGAAAGAACAAAAGGAGTCAATGCAGTACATTTTAATTTACATTTAAAACAAGTTAAAAAAGGCAGTGTTTTTAATATTTCCGTTTCTACTTCAGTCAAATAGATTAAGGAACTCACCTTTGTTGGGGGACCGACCCGCACTCTTTGCCTGGCTGTGTCGGTGGTGTTTCCCAGACATGCGTTTCATCTGACGGGAGGTGTAAGGAGGTGTTGTCCCATACAGAGGTTCGTCATCCCCGCTGGGAGAGTCCCACGAGTCCTCCAATTCTGGGTTCTGTTTGGATGCATCTTCCACTTGCTTCGCCTGCCTGCAGGGATTTAAATGACAGTGTGTCCACAAAACATACAGAACAATCCATGGACACAAGCACTGTGACTGTTAACTAAAAAAAAAACATTCTTTTCATTATGAAACTATTTCACTCATATAACAAAAAACCAAAGAAATGTATGTGCAAGGTCAAACAGTGCGCCGATGTTTGTTCCCATAACAAAGTGTGCTAATGCCAAGGCAAACAGGTTGCTAAACTGCAACTAGACTCATTGTCTGCTGTTGCCTTGCACCGACTGACGAGTCGTCTGTCTTTCGGAGCTGGGCCGGGAGCGGCTTCTGCAGCAACGCTCTCTGTGCACGACCACAGACGCCCAGGCGCAGGAAAACAAGCTGTGGGTTCTCTGCTGGAAGCCTCGCTTAGCCTTGGTGAAGACAATGACTCAACCCGTGAGGGAGATATAGTAAACCCCCATTAGTTCTGTCTGCGAGGACATCAACCATGCTGCACAAGTCAAGAGTTTCCAGAGTATGGGCTCAACCCAAGTATGTAGAATGTTCTAGGCCGTATGCGCACACAGTGCCAATGAGTGTCACGTTCATGGGTTGCTTAACTGCATCTTCCCAGGGAATTTCAGGATATGAAAAGCCACAGTAGAATATGCTGGACCCTAGGAGTTCCTAGGAAAGGAAGCGCAATGAGCTCTTGAAAACTCAGCAAAAAGAAAAAAGAAAGAGGCCGCAAGCAGTGCGCCTTTCCAGATTAAAATGTCAGCGCTTTGTTCCCTAATGCCTTTCCGAGGATTCTTTAAACTGGATTAGAGGGAAAGGTTGGAAGGTCTTACCCTGCTAACAAAACCAAAGAATGAGAAGGGGCGGGGCATGGAAAACCAGCATTGTGTATGCTTTTCGCCATGTGCCCCTCCATCGATCATCTGACTGAAAGGCATTCCCCAACACGCGCCGGTCTGCGTCTGTGCATGCAAAGTTGAAAGGGGCACACTCCTGTGTTACAGGAGGCGGGTCAATCTGGGAATCACTTGCTTTGAGCTTGTCACGCAGCCACACAGAGAGAGTGAGAGTCCCGGCTTCTATTGCCCATCTGCCCCGCTGCAGGATGTGTGTGTGTCCGTGCGTGTGTGCACACGGAGTCCCATGGGAGCCGCAGGGTGGCCAAATGCACAGACACCTGCTGCAACTCCTAAAGCGGCAAACGCACTAAAAGAGCAAGATGCACAACGACTGCACGGAGGTACATACTGCTACGGCAAATAGCGCTGCACACATCTTAAATCGCGACAGTCATCGAATAACTCTTGCTTGAAAAAGAACACTGGTGCCTTTATGGGTGTATTGTACAAGCAACTGGTGGGGGGCTTGTTCTGCAAGGGCAGAGCACAACTGCGATCTTTTCAGTGTGCAGGCACAAGAAAGCACAGTAGGCAACAGTGTGCGTGCGTGCGCACGTGCATGCGTGCGTGCTGCAAAAAGGCATTTGGCATGACCACAGCAGATAAATTGCTGTGCTTTTGTGACGCCAACATGTAGACAGGTATCAGGAAACGGCATCACGAAACAAGCTTGCCCCATCTACATCCTACTTGCTCAATCAGGAGTTGGATCTGAATTGTGCACACATTTGGTGTCTCAGGACAGAAATAGTACAAACATGTGAGAGTAAACGACCCCGAGTTTTAAAAAGACGCTTCTCCACAGAGAGCAGCATGACATCACTCAGGAATGACAGCCGAACCAGTGACGCCATCGTTGTTTGTTTGGTTACCATGAGACACTTCAAGCGCAGAATGTGCAGTAAAGAATGGGTCAATTCTTCTTTTTAATTATTAGCTTTCTCCCCAGGACCCACTCGCAGACTGAACGGAGAAAGTCACAGAGCCGCATGCCTCGCAGTTATCCACAGAAGCAGAACTGGGGTCTCTGAGCTGTCCCTGCCAGGCTGCAGCCTGTGAATTGTCACTGCAGATGGTGTCTAGCTGGAGTCAATGGCGCATCTGATGGCTCGTCGGGGGTCCAATAAAGGCCAGTGGAATGCTGCAGCCCCAAGGCAGCAAAGCTGAGTGCATAATAAACGGCACCGGATTGTGAGTCTTTTCTGTATAGCGACTGATGCAGTTGTATGAAGGGCTGCCAGAGTCAGGGGGGCCTGACCTTTGACACAACCATCCACACCATTGTACCAGGAAGGGGCACTCCATTGTATAGTTGTGACACGTGGCCCGTGGGGCCCACAGCTGAATAGCACACAGCTGGTTAGTGGGCACACTTGCTCACAATGGCCCCACTAAAGGGGATTTTTTTCCCCCCTTTTTTCAGAAAGAGGAAAGGAGGAGACGCAGGCCGGGGTTTTTGTAAGAGCACACTCTCTACCAATTAGGTCACGCTGGCATGACGGATGCTCGGTAGGCTAAATCCAGATTTTGATTACCCCCCACTGTAAAAAAGGATGCGTCTACTGGCTACTCATTTCAGCCACGGAAGTGGAACTGCAGCTCATACTTACAAGCCTGTGCAATTCCGAGCTCTGCCTGTGTATCCCTGATAATATATGCAGCAATCCTCTGGTCAAAACTGGCAAAGTTTGCACGATGGGCAGATTGGATGACAGAATTCAGAAAATGAACACTATGTACTTGACCCCACCCTGTTCTGACAATTCCAGGAGCAGTCCTCTAAACCTCTCTTACATGCAACTTGGCAAAGCCTAGTGTGCATGCAGAGCCGAGGCGTTTGCTTCTGCAAGGCATTATATCAATATTATCTGACCCTGTATATCGCTCAGTCAAAGAGAAAGCATAGGCCTCACAGTGCCAATGGCAGCTCATGCAGTTAAACAAAACAAGTCACATGACGTAGCGTACCTAAATTAAGTCACTGGTTGCAGAGATTGGGCGGCAACGTGAGGTAAATGGTGTGATGGCATGTTTTCACCCGATGACACTCGCATCATAAACGCCATAAGTAACACCTGCGTCAGCTTCCACTTGCCTTTTGGTGTCTCGCAGTTGTGCACATCCTAAATGTCCGATCAAAGATGAGCATGACGTTATTCTGCAGAACTCAACCATGTTTTCTCTCCTACTCCATTAGGACGACGTGACTCCAGTACCGTATAAGTAACATACATAAGAAGTGTCAGAAATCCTTTTGTTTAAAAAGAAAGGACAGACGAGAGTGGCAGAATGCGGGAGCAGCACTACATTCCCTAAAGCAGGTGTGCGCAGAGACAGCAGGATGCGGTCAGGAAAGGACGGTCCATCTGTATTCTACAGCCTGGCCTCATGGCAAATGAAGGCATTGATGAGTTTCACCCATGAGCTTCTCCAGTGAACAGAAGGCAGCGATCCACCGCCTTCTGTTCACCACATCCTGAAATCTCTGGAATGCTTGTAAGCCACAATCTGACGAGCTTTGAGAACAAGACATTATTGACAAAGGGCCTCTGTACTTGCTGGTGATCGGCCTCGAGCTCAACTCGTCTCACTTGGAATAGTTGTCAGTTTTAAGAGCGCACACTCTTAGAGGTGAATATGAGGATATCTTTGTTACGAAACCTCTGATTTACTTGACCATTGAGCGTAGAAACGACGTACTCCAACAAGTTCTTATGCAGAACCGTTTTAGGTTCACTGGCAGTTTATGTTAAATAGAAGAGCTCTGCAGAGCGAGCTTTGCCTTTAACCCAAAACCTTGTGAACACAGTAAACAGACAGATGGACTGACAATAAAAACATAAAAACAAATATCATGCAATCACGTGAGTCTGTGACCCAACGTTTTTGCAGTAATAGCATGACTCGGTATTTTTTCTTTATGCAACAATGCCGGACAGTAGTGACACAATCACGCAAGTGGTTCGTGTCCACTTGGGACAGAGTGTCCACAAGGAACTCGAACTCGAGGTTTGCAGACGGATAGAAAGAGCTGTTTCCACGGGATGAAAGGCCACGACAAGGCGAGTGCATGTGCAGGAAAAGGCAAGGAGAGAGGGAAGACACAACAGCAGATTCCTGAGGGGAGAGGAGGGGGGGTCTGTCGCCAGCGGCCAGGGGCAAACACTGCCGCATTTCGATTAGGATTTGCGCACATAACATTACGCGTGTCTGCGTGCATTCCGCGGCCAGATTGCAGAAAGCCCCCCCCGTCGTGTAACCTTGTCGTTTGAGCGATAGGAACACACACACACACACACACAAACCGTGACGAGACGCTTGCAGCTGCACATATATGTCCGCACACCAGATAAGACAACAAAAGCGGCATGCCTCCACGACAGCACACTCGTCCAAGTTTATTCAACGTACGGTTCTTCAATAAACACCACAATAACACACGAGCGCAAAATCATGCGCGGCGATCCCCGTTGACAATAAACAGCGGAGCGACGTGCTAGCTAATGCCAGCGAAGTTTCCCCCCCCCACCCCCACACCCGGCTGGATTATTACAAAATGCATGGTCTTGCACGCTCAGATAATCGACAACACACTTTTCGAGTGGACCGCACGAGCCGTCGTTGCAGAACGTGCGCGTCTGCAGCGCGCACGGTTTCTGCCGGCGAACTTGTGGACGAACAATGAAGTGACAAGCGACAGCTAAAGTAGCCGCTAGCTGTTAGCTAGCATGTCAACATGTTGCTCAGTTAGCGGGCGGATAATTGTGTCGTTGTGTTACCTTAACATTTGGGGAGCATTTTGGTTTTCCTTTCCCTCCTGGCGACTGAAAATAAGACAACGCGGTGATATCTGCAACAGAGTACGGCTAAAAAAAAAAAATGTTCCTGGAAAGAAAAGTTTGCAAGTCCAGTGTTGCAGTAACTGCACGCGGGTCACTATTTGACAGGAAGTGGATTTCTAAGAGCCCACCGCTGTGTTGCGTTCACCTCCCTATTTGGCAAGTGCGAGGTCCTGATAGTGTAGTGTCTGTTCGACAAAATTCGCATACCTGCTGGTCTTGTTGCGATCCGGAGGCTCCATAGCAAAGCAGCGGCGTCTTGATCCCGGCCGTGCATGGACTAAACCATGTCTAAACAATATCAGACCCACTTTGCACCGTTAAATCTTTGCAAAAGAGGCACGTTTTTGTCTCTTTGGAGCACTTTCTATCCGCCGGCACAGTTGACTCTTGCTTGTGCGTATGCCGTCGCCATCTTTCCAACATTCATTGAGGAGGAGTGCTTCGGTATTGCATTGCTACGGCTACCCGGATAGGTCATGTGCGGTCACTAACAGTGCAGGGCCCCAATGTCTCTTTTTTATAAACTTGGGAGTAAACTGACAAGGAATCTATTATCATATGATCACATCTTGACCGAAAGGATGTATTAACGTTATATTTCTGTAAATCAAATATGGTACCAGAAACCGATGGGGGATCATTTAATAACTTCATTATCTATGAAGTTTGTAGTTGTCAATCAGAGAATAAAAGGAACTAATTTCTGATGGACTTTCATCATCAATACTGTGCTTTCAATAGCACTACAATTCTGGAACAAGTTAGACACGAGGGTCCATGATGATGTTGAACAGAACCGTGCGTATGGAGGGTTGAATGTAACCACCAGCATTCCTTCCTGTTACATTCAACAGCCCATGCATTTCAGGTTATGGAGGCCCCTTGTGGTCTTGTGATAGCGGCACCTGGTTGTTTAATGTGTTTGTTAGATTATAAAAATGGGGACATTTATAAATTTAACAATTCATGTGAAATGTTTGTACATACATATAGTGACACTGACATCGAACTGTGTGCAGGTGTTAACTTATATTGTGGGAGGAAGAAGTAAAATACAACACATTTTCTATGGCAACTCATGTAATACCAGAATAATCTAGGAATCCTAAATTCATAATTTGGAGTTATCATGTTTAATCTAATCCCACATATACCTCTTGGAATCAAATGGATTTACATTTTTCAAAAAGTCTGATTTGGGGTCAATGCAAATTTTCACTCACACCAAGACAAAAACACAAGGACTAAACATCCCCATCTCCAGCATTTGCTTCTAATATGAAATGTTCATGACAAGATATATCAATATATCTCTCTTTCTGTCTACACATCGTATAGAAAAAGATATTTATAGTATTGATTCTTTTTTTTAAAGTGCTCTATTTTCTATCCTCCTTTCCACCACCGTTTCCCGACTGCTCAGTTTAAAGCCAATGAGCCTGCATTCTTAACCGATTTGTTAAGTCTGTTAGTGTCTCTTGTTGCAATGCTGTTCACCATTTTTCTTTTAATGCAGTAGTTAACACAAGCAGATTTATGTTTTACCAAAGAATACTTTGTATGAGTTCAAATTGAATCATTCAAGTTATAATAACCCTTCAATCTTGAGTTGATGTTGTGACTTTGCTACCACCCTGTGAAGACTAAAACACACTTGGAGAAATTAATAATAATTAGTACGGTTTTTAACTCATTATTTACTAAGAACATTGTCAGATATACTCAAAACATTATACATCTATATATTATTTCTGCTATTATTATCCCTCTGGACCAACCAACGTTTCATGGAGGAAACATTACACCCCCTCACACCCTTTTGAGTCATTTCACACACAGAAATCAGAGAATAGAACATCAAAGTTGTATGTTCTGTTGCAAAAATCAATCAATCGATGAACAAGTCTTCATAAGTATGAACTTAAGTATCAAGGGTGTCTAAAAGTACTTTAATACTTTAATAGGTATATACTGTATATTACACTACATGGCAATAATGTTCTTAACACACATTATTTGGGTGGCCTTCACTTGTATTACTTTGTGTAATCTGTAAAGTGCAAATACATCAACAGGTACGTTACCTGTAAACCAAGGGGCATAATAATACCACAGCTTAGAAATAACTAAATCATTTCGGTATTTTCAATCTAGTTCTGTATGAAGCCCAACCTGTCCCTCCACACCCTGCGGGCCTCCGAGCTCACCAAGTTATGCATTCCGGGGCGTGTCTCCTTTACTCTTTTTTTCTCACTACCTTTTGTTTCGAGACAATAGGTGAGGAGGCATCAATAGCTCTGTTACGTTTTCGACGCCTATGAATTGAAACTGAAAGACGTCAACACCAAAGCCTGCCTCGTTGGCCCGGGAGGAGAGAAGGTGACGCGCCTACGTCACACGGCCTTTGTCGGCGCCACATCACTTGCTGCCTTCAGGGGCCCGTTCAAGGTCGGAAACACGAACGCTACAGTTTGAAGCTTTTCACTTTGTGTTTATACTTCTGAAATAAATATGCATCTATAAATATAAATGTTCGACGTTTTATAGTTTCATCTTTTAAAAAATCAGGCTCAAAAGTTTTCTTTGCAGCCAAGATATCAGTGAAGAGAAAAGAGCATCAGCTAAGGCTGCTAGGGTCATTCTTACATTTTAATACTGTGTGTCCACCCATGACGCCCCAAACGACCAAAACCATGCAAGCAAGGGGGGGAGAGAAAGAGATCGCTCACCAACATATTCTAGTTCCTATAGTTTCGATATTTCCGACTGCACCTGAAAGCCTCAAGTGCCGTGGCAGGTTTCGCGGAGGGGGAAGAGGTTTCATTGAGCTTTGTCCGTAACAACATCCCTCTCGTTGGGCTACATTTCGCTATTTTAACGCGCGGGGCGATTACATTATTAACATTAGTGTAGAAGACGTTTTCTTTGAACAAACCCGCAGCCAAACGCCGCGCTGACACCTCACGAAAATGCTTCCGTCTCTGGCCAGCAATTCGTGTGTGCGCTTGATGCAGAATCACAAATCGACGTGGTATTTTGTTTCTCTCGTCTTGGGCTACGTCCTCTATCTCGTGTTCGGCGCAGTGGTCTTTTCCTCGGTGGAGCTGCCGTACGAGGACATCCTACGCCAGGAGCTGAGGGCCATCAAGAAGCAGTTCCTCCAGGAAAACGAGTGCCTGTCCGAGGAGCGCCTGGAGCGCTTCCTGAAGAAAGCCCTGGACGCGAGCAATTACGGGGTCTCCATCCTCAACAACGCCTCGGCCAACTGGAACTGGGACTTCACGTCTGCCCTGTTTTTCGCCAGCACCGTGCTGTCCACCACAGGTGAGACGTCGATGCAGCCGATCAGGTGCTTTTCAGCCCAGCGTTAGCCCGAAGTGGGCCACTGCACCCTTGATCGTCCCCGTGAGGTACCGGTTGGCCTACTGAATGAAAGTGGGTCATTAATGAATGTGATCGATGCTAATTGTAGGCGAAACACTTATTGCAGTACGTCCGTCAGGTCAGGAACCCGTCTGTATTTGTCGCACTGGATATTTAGACACACACGGTATGTGTTTTTAATCTATTTTGTTGTTGTTACCATAAACACTGCCTCAGTGGGTTATCATTTGATAAACATCTCTTGCAAAATATAACACACAGAAGAAGCCCTGTAAGAGGATTAGCACAAAAACTTGAGGCAGTATGTCAATGTCATCCGTTTCCTTCCCACAGGCAATAATAACATTAGGACAGGCCTTTAACACAAAGTGTTTGTTCTAGAGGCACTTGCAGTGTTTTGTGTGTGTGTGTGTGCATGGAGAGCATTGCTTAATGCAACGTGGCTTGCAGTAGATCTGTGAGGATACCTGAAGAGCTGTAGTCTGACCACAGGGCAGCAGTTGTGATGGAAGTTTCATCACGATTGTGCTGATACCATGAAGGCCAGTTTGTGCCTGGCTGCATCAACCTGTCCTGTTCAAGTCAAAATGCTGTGGAGGTTTTTACACAGACGTGTAGATGATCGGAAGGTCTGACTCTGTCTATTTGTTTCTGTCTTATTCTCAAACCTTTTGCATTTCTCAATCACCACGGAATTTCCGAATTGAGTTTTATCCTCACCTTGTCCCACCCACCACAGTGTATCAAACACCTGCTGTTGATGGTCGTTACTCAGAAGTCCAAACAGAGGCACTAGCACACCATACTGAATAGGACACTGTGATGTCATTACCTTTTAATTCTTCCCACAGGAAAAGGGGAAGTGAACCACTGTGGAAACAGTGGCAGTTCCAATATATTTCATGAATACAAAGCAGAAGCGTTAAGTTCATCTAATATTCTTAACAAAACATCACAACTGAGCCTATTGCAATTTCTTCCATTACGCGCTTTTAACATTCACCTCGTAAGAGCATGGCTTTTACAGTAATCCCCCTTTTTAAATCAACATGACATCACATCAGACTTTTCTCTCAAATCCTCCTCTGCCTGTCATTAAATACTCCAGCCTCTGTTAGTTCCTCTGCCGGTTATTTCATTTCTCAGCAAAAAACGACAGCACGTCTTTGCGCTCAGGAACCTGTGTGACGCTTGGGTTTGTCCCGTTTGTTGTCCCACAGGATATGGTCACACGGCACCGCTCTCTGACGGCGGCAAGGCCTTCTGCATCCTCTACTCCGTGATTGGCATCCCCTTCACCCTCCTCTTCCTCACGGCCGTGGTGCAAAGGATCATGGTGTTCAGCACGCGGAGGCCCGTCATGTACATCCACCGGCGCTGGGGTCTGTCCAAGCCGCTGGTGGCCATCGTTCACGCCGCGGTGCTGGCCGCGTTGGCCCTCTCCTGCTTCTTCCTCATCCCCGCCGCCATCTTCTCGGCGCTGGAGGAGAACTGGAACTTCCTGGAGTCCTTCTACTTCTGCTTCATTTCGCTCAGCACCATCGGCCTGGGCGACTACGTACCCGGAGAGGCCACCAATCAGAAGTTCAGGGAGCTTTACAAAGTGGGCATCACCGGTGAGTGCTGATGAGTCTTCCTTTTTGTTTTTTGTGGCAAAGTGGGCTCTCAAATAGGTTTTCGCCTTGTGTCCACTTTCATCCTCATTAAGGGGTTTGTAAGGATGGTATATGTAAGATTTTACAGCAAACATCCATTAAAAGTGATGTGTGCTCTGAGCAAACATGAATTTATTACTGATGAGGCGACCGGCTCACAGCTGTTACCTTGTTACTGTCCCTGTTTCAGGATCACATTTCTCATTGGCTCAAATGCTTCCTGTTGCAAAGTGGGTTTGACGGCTTGATCTGTTTACTTGTAGCAGTCCAGGAAACACTGTCTGAAACGATTAACTGATATGAGAATACATCACACATGCTTTACGATGGTGAACTTTGTTCTAACAGGGTGTGACACAATCAGCTGGGTCAATTTCTTAAACTCAATGAATACGTATTGTTCGAACAAAAGTAAAAATGTGTGCCATGCAAAAATCAACACATGCTTAAGAAATTACAATCACACATACAGGATTCATAAACGATTGATTTCCTTTTTAAAGTGTTGAATAGAATCCGTATGGGTTTAATATTAGAACAAGCTACTATTACAAAACACAAAAACATTTTGTATGTAATCATGGTTAAGGAATAGCCTGTCCTACCCACACAGAGTGTAATGGCTATTACTACAGTAAGCATATAGTCTGCAAGAGTGCTTGTCACTGCAAAATAAAAAATGCTTTGCTCATTCACTTACCATAACTATGGCTTTTCTCACCTTATTCCACTGTATTTTTTAACACTGCTGATGAAGCTCATTGTTAACATTTGGATGGCTTTTTTCATTTTGCTTTACATAATCACACAACAGTGCAGTGTGGAAGATAAAATGAGCCATGGCCCACTGGAGATCAGCAAGGCATTGATCGCATTTTTCTGGTTGATTGGGCAACTTCCTGCAGGCAGCCCTGTGACGGCTTAAAGTGACAAGAATTACCAAAAAATCCAATCCGATTTGAATACTCAAGCGGGCGGTCGCCTGCGTGTGCGTGTGTGTGTGTGTGTGTGTGTGTGTGTGTGTGTGTGTGTGTGTGTGTGTGTGTGTTACACTGGTCACACGCAGCGCGCAAAGGCACGTCTGTAAGAGGAGAGAAAGCTATTGGAGAATTTTTAATGCATTATTGTGTGTACATACAGTACGTTTTGGCTCCTTAACAAAATCCAAGCAAAAGAGACCTCAAATGTATTATGAAAAGTAATCAATACAGACCACGCAGTGCTGTAGCGCTCCTCTTTATTCCAGAGCATCACAGTCCTTATTCAGTAGTTGTTACAGTTGATCGGGTTCACATACTGGTCTAGACTTCCTACCGGTTGAACTTCAGGGGAATTTTTTACGTTAGTCACTTCGAAAGATAATTGGTGAAAGATTAGCAAAGATTAGTGTTTTTAGAGCATTGTTTTTCACCGTTCCTCTTCCCATCTCACCTTTTAAACAGAGCTCACACTCTCTTCTTCTCCTGGTCAGGCAGCCACCGCCCTCTAGTGTCAGTGCATATAAACAACGCTTTCTGTGAACAAATCTATTACTCGTGTTTTTCCAATTGAATGACCTCCAGAAACCCTCGAATATCTTCGTCTGTATATATCCACCAGCAGCCGTCGTTGTACAAAAAAACATCAGGGAAAAAACTGCAGTGATAAAATCTATATTAAAAAGTACGAACTCCATTAAGTTGTATAAATAAGGGAATGTTAGAAGGATTTCTTGTCAGTGTTATTAAGTGATGTTTTTGAAAATCACACCACTCACACCTGCCTTTCTCTGCCTCTGTGCCTGTCTCCTCAGTCTACCTGATCCTGGGTCTGATCGTCATGCTGGTGGTGCTGGAGACCTTCTGCGAGCTGCAGCAGCTGAAGCAGCTGAGGAAGATGTTCTACCTGAAGAAGGAGAAGCCGCAGGACCGCCTGGCCATTTTGGAACATGACCACTTGTCCTTCACTACGGTGTCCAACCGAGCCACGGTTTACTCTGACGGCAAAATCCAGTCGTTTGTTGGTGTCCCAACTCAACTGTCCTCGCTCAGTGATGATCCCATGATCCAGTAAAACGTCACCAGAGCAAACGTCTATTGAGGGATGACAATGTGAAAGTAGAGGGGGCAGTGCACTAAAAGTAGACCCAACGCATAGATCACGAGTCACAGCCCGAGACGTTGTGTAAACTTTAGTTGTATAACAAGTTGGGGCTAAACAGCGCTTGCAATAAACTCAGTCATCACACCCAAATTCTGACAAAAAAGTTTAACAGTGACTATAAGAACATATTAGGTGATTTAAGAAAAGCATTCTGCTGTTTATTATGACTCACAAGAATCAAGCTCCTTATCTGTTGCACATTTTTGGAAAATATTTAGAAGAAGAATATTTGGAAAATATTTAGAAATATTTAATTGCTCTCTTCAATCTTGCTGAAATATGGGACAAATCTCTGCAGTCGGTCACGAAATACAACATAAACATGTATGTATCTTGTAAATAGAGATGCGTGAAGGCTACTTTGAATTGTTTTGAGACGTACAGTCATAGCTCCACCTAGAATAAACACTCCTTTTTAAAGATGAGCCAGTGTAGCCAAGACACGAGGACAAGTCATGTAAATATTGGACTTCAGATATCTTTATGCCTCTGGGTCGGATGTATTATATTATCCCGCTATTCACGCTGTGAATGTGACACATTCACAAGAATTTCGGCAGAACCGTCCGCTCTGACTCAAGCACGAACCCACTGGACTTGGTTGGTCAAAGGTCGCTGGGACCTTACAGAACACGTTTTTGGCCATAACAAAATATAACAAAATACTTGAATTTTGACAATTTGACACAAATGTTTAATAGGACAAAATGATAGCTGTGGGCATTTTGGACGGACATGATAGAGAACTGCGGCATACAACCGCAAGTCAGTCGTTTTAGTGTTACATGGAACTTTGGAACTTGCCGTCAACCCTGAAAATAAGCATCTGAAAGAAGAGACGGTATATTGCATCAATTACAAAGGGTCTGAGCTCAGATTAACTGAGATTGCGTAAGATTGACATTTTTGAATACAAAGTTGGCAAACAACCGGCTTTGTTAAAGTAACTGACCAGAAGAAACACAATGTGGTATTTTGTAGCAGTTCTGGCTCATCCTAACGGGGGTGTTGTTCTTTTTAGACTTTGTGGTATTACACATTTCACTCACTGTGAGGGATAACATTTGTCTGCAAGTATGTATTTTCTCTCAAAATGGTCTCTGAGAAGATGAGCACTATAAGTTATTGATTTGTCTGAATGGCCTCATGTGTGTCCGTTTTGAAAAGACACATTAAATAGGGAAGCACAGATTGGAGGCTGGCATTTTACCGTCAAGATGGAGCGCTCTATTTGCACATGTACTGGAGCACTGTTTGGGATTTCTCATAGAGAGAACGGACGTGGTTCCTGCTATTTTAGATATTAAAAAAAAACACAAAAAAAACGAATGATCGAAATAATCAAACATGAATGGTACTTTGGGTGTGGATGATCTGTAAATGCTCAATAACTGCTCTGAGCTAGAAAAGAGCAAGCCGACTGTATTTATATCATTTGAATGTAGAAATGTATATAATAGGACTTGAAGGTTTTAAATTGATGAAAATAACTAATTTGAAGCTTTAAAGGTTGAAGCTAGAAAATCAAGTGACAGGAGTGCAGCTAAAACATCTGTTGTGTCACCGCTCCCACATCAGCTTGTAATCTGCTCATCAACCGAGGATGGAAATGTCCATGATTGGGATTTAAAAGGGTGGACATTCCCTATTGCTATTTGAAAGGAAATTGCATTGCACTCCTGTTGGTATCTGTTGTCATGTATATTTCTTCGCACATTGAGTAGAAAGACGAGCAATCGTTATGCATTTTAAGTGTGTTTCCGTCTCTGTGTGGAGCTGAAGTTCTGACCTCATCTTTCTCTGCTGCATCACCACATCGTGACGGAGACCCGGCCTTTTGTAAAGTCTCGAATGTAATGTTTTTTTTCATGCCGTTTGTTACAGTGAGATTCAAAGCCTGACCAGAGGGCAGCGTTACTCCCTCAGCTGCTCTGCCGGCTGTGTTCGTTTGGGGACCAGTTCATTTGAATCGGAGAGATGTGTCATGACTGCTTGCAAAATTAGCTTGGAGCGTGTCGTCATCATAAGTACTTGCTGATCTTTAATTTAGTATTTTATAGTTCTTCTTCTTTTTCTCACCAATCTGGGCCTTTGTGTAAACCGTGATGCATTGAAACTGTTCTTATTGCTGAGAAAAAAATGTAAAACTTGAATTTAGCTAAAGTGTTTTTTTTTTGCTGTATGGTCTTACTGTTTATAAGATACATTGAATTGATCGATGTCACGGCTTCTACACTTCAGCATTACTGCTTTTGGTGGAGTCTGTCAGTCATATGCAGTCTGTTCAGCGAGGAAACGATGTGTCAAGGATTCCGAGTGGGAACCCACTGACATCATTTATTTATGCTATCAAAAGTCAAACGTTTGGAAAATTTGGGACTACACCTTACTGTACATATCTGTTCAGTATCTGTACAGCCAGGTGCGCCAGTGAGTGTTGTAGGATTGCCATGAAGTACTACCTTTTTTTGTAAAATTCATTATAGCATACGTAGTGAATCCATGAACTGTAAAATATCAGCAACTTATAAATAAAGTGTTGGTTAAATCTGACTTTTTGCCTCATTGATTGCTCTCCTTGTGTATTATTCATATGCTCAATGGCCATCGAAAGCAGCAGAGCCAGTCATGAATATTGTGCCCAGCTGTCTCCCTGCAGCAACTCGTACCTTATAGGAGTTGTGATTATCTGCTGGGACTTGAGTTATGGGCAATTTTAGTAGTTATAGTATAGTTATAAGTTCTAGGACACTCATTCAGATAACAAAATGTTAAGACAAAAATGACAAAAATGTGATGTGTATATAAGTTACTTTGGTCTTACTGTTGTCTAGAACACAAAAATTGGCTTATTCAATCTGAATAACGTGATTCATCCCAGTGCTACACAATACAATATATTGTGTTTTATTACCGGGGAGCAGAATATGTCTCTGAGGAGAGTAAAGTTTATTAAGTATTGTGAGAATAAAAACACTTTTATTCAACAGTTGTGATTATTGAGCCAACATTCATGTTATCGAGCTGAATTAGGATGAGGAGAAGGCAGCTGAAGTATTTATTCAATGCTTTTTAGGAGTGAAAAACATCTGGAGGCTTACAGTTAGAACAAATGATTACTGGGGATGTCAGGGAGTACAAATTGGTCATATTTAGAATCAGCACTGCATAGCAACTACGCCTGCTCATGACAATCTGCTGGAATTTGCATAATGCTTTGTGCGTTTCTGCAAGTTACATTTTAGAAAGAATTAGAGAAGAGGCTCAAAAGACAACAAATAACTCATTTGATTTGTGCACAGAAAATAGTCCATACAAATCAGGCGAGCCCCATCTGCAGAATATTTGAAACAGGGACAGTGTCTGTCTACACACTTAATCAAACTTAATCTGCTGCTTCTCTTACTTTCCATGTCAAGAATCTGCTCCCTGTTAAATGTGAATAAATGGATTTTGTGTTCTGGAAGTCTTTAAATACCTTTCCACATGAAAATAAGTTGCCTATCAAAGGAGAGAACGTCCTCACTGAAAATTAAACATTGTGCATATGAATCACCTTCAATTTGTCTCTCACACACACAAACACACACACATACACAGACACACACACACACACACACACACACACACACACACACACACACACACACACACACACACACACACACACACACACACACACACTTACATACAGTCAGGAGTGTATCAGGGCAGAACGCGACCATCCCCTGAAGATCCATTTCTACACACCAACAAACTGAAATGTACCCACAGGTCCTCGTCATTAATATTTCTATTTGATCTTGTGCATCATTCATATGCAACAAGGAAACTAGCTGAGCCAGAGCTGTAAATATAAAAAGAGTTCAGCCTTAAATCATGGAACCAGAATTATTCTTTTTTTCCAGCCCGAAAGTTAAAAATACACCATTACAATCACACTGAAGTGATTCTTAAAAGGGTCCGGGTGTACCTTTAGTCAAATAAGCTTGCATATTGTTGTTGTTCGGCAGGATGTTCTTTTTGCATCCAACAACCCACTTCAGCAAAGCCCAAACCAACAGAAAAATGTATTAAACTACTAGAGATTTTCCTCTGTAAAGCTTCAACAACCAGTCCATTGATGCAGGAATGCTCCTCCTGTGCTAGTGGTCCAGAGACTCAGGGGTCACCCTGGACTGAGGCAACGACTGGCATCTAACCTAAAGCACCGCTTTCTGGTGGTGGAGCAACTCTATTTATATCCCGACACACAAACTGGGACTATGGGAATGCAGGAGGCCTCCGGCACAAACATTACCCTCCGCCAACTCTGTAACTGCCGCGAACGCGACGCCTACACTTTGCTCCACTGAAAGGAACGTTGATTATATGTTCTCAATCATGGTGCGGGATTGTTTTTTTTGCTAGTGTACCCGAGAGAAATAACCCGAATGTAACATGTAAATATGCACTTTAGGTTGTGGTTGTGCACAACATCCCTATTTCCTTGGCATTAAAAGCATGTGCATTTATGTGCATGCATGCACCAGCAGAGACTTAACAGGACACAAACGCTGCCCCAGTTATCTCCATCTTGAATGTATACGAGTTGAGACAAACTGACAGGACCAGAAGACGGTAGCAGAGAATGGAAGGAGGGGAGAATTGACGCTGAGGGCATTCTCTCTGTTTTCAACCAGTCTGCGTGTGATGTTTAAAGAACATCATGACTCACTGTGGCCTCCCTTTGTGTTTCATACAAAGACGGCACAGGCACAGTTATCATTTGTGATGAGCATGAATAAATAAAAAGGGGAACGGGAGAAACAAAATCTCTGATATGCTCTTCTCAGGTGTTCTTACGTCTGACAAAATCCATCATATGTCGATGCATCTTCAGTGTTGTTGAAAGTATAATATATAATATAAGAACTCTTGGAAAAAACTCTTGGAAATGAAGCAGCAACATACATCGGTTTTCTATATTGTCTACTTGAGAATCACACTAAAGTCATTTCAGATCGGAAACTTGATGCTGCTGTGAAAATGCTGCAAGAATCTCTAATTGGATGTAAAAATGCAAATAGCGGTGTGCCTTTGACCAACCCAATTACAATCAAAACTTATGTTCATGGAAGAACAACACTGACAATTGCCACGTGAGTTATCTAACGGCATCAGAGTGCCTTCCCAATAACCCCTAAATAGCCTGATTTGTTGAATCTTGTCCTTGCCAAATCTTCACACCAAAAAATAATTGGTTATAAATATTCAGAAGAAGCAATCACTGGTTGAATGTCAGACACATCTCAGAACTTGGAGAACCGCGGTGCCGAGTTTTTCTCCTCGCCAACGTGGTGTGACCAATTACTCCAAATCTCTTTGTCAAAGTGGGACACTTTTACTTAGACATTTATTACAGGAGAGGTGAACTTTGACTAAGACACAAAGAGCAGAAGGATGTTTATGTCAAGAAACATGGACAGATTCTCCTTCCAATGAGAAATAATGCTTCAATTACGTCTGAGGAAAAGAAACCTACTTATTTCAGAGGTGTCTTTAAATAGAAGTGACTAGTCATGGATACTTCCAGGACTTTCCTCATTTATTTTTATCTAGTTTTCATTTGTCAGCAAAACTAAAATTGGAACATAAAAAATTGGAAATCAGGCCAGAAAGGAAAACAGAAGGTGCCTGTTTCTCTCCCCATGGAAGGATGTGGACAGATGATAGCATCAGCAGGTCCTCTGACTCCTCTCATCCACAGAGCTTGTGGCTACCCTCCAGCTGTGTGTCAACCTTACCAATAATGGCAGCTGAATAACAAACATACCCTGAAGAAAGCACAGAGGCCCTGGGGACTGCAGGGTGCCGAATCCATAAAGGTTATGTTTCCTTCTGGCTGAAATAACGTGTATTCTTCAGCAACAGATGCATCCCTGTGGATTATAACCAAACATTGTTCCTCATGTCGCCACGTGAAAATACAAAAGTTTCTAATTAAATGCTGAGTAATTAGGATAGAATGTTTCACAAACTCCACTTACTTATACTACTTAAATATATACTGTACACAGTGACCTTGTTTGACTTTTGCTTAGAGTTTCAATTCCCTCCCTGCGTTGGCCAATCAGCAGAGGCCTGTTCCACTGTGTCCAGGCTGAGGGCCGCATTAAATATTCACAGTGAGAAGACAAAGGATTTACATTTACTGAAATTGTACGGAACTGGTAAGAGCCAGGAGGGTAAGAGCAATAAAATTAAGTAAATAACACACAGGCTTTTTTTTCTGCCTAAGTGTAAATGTTTTTAAAGAGTACAGGAAAGAGCTAAAGGGAAGGTTACGACGAAGAATGAAAATGTAATCCTGCTCTTTCACAGATTTTACCACGTCTAAAAAGTCACCCGGGGCCATCGCAGTTTAATCTCCCTCTACATTCTAGAAACATATAAACCATCATATGCTGAGGAGAAAAGAATAGTAACCTTCTTCGTACTATTATTTTCCACACATCATTTCACAGCATTAGAGCTCCCTTGAGAAACGGGCCTCAGGAAAATGGGCCATTTTCACAGAAGACATTTTGTAAGGTGGGTCGTGAATAAGAAAATGAATAAAAGCAGAATTCCATTTAGCTGCCTCATTGTGCATGCTCGCTCACCGCGACTCCTTCATCACTCAGCGACACACGTGTTCACAGCAGAGCCATCATTGTGTCTGCTTTGAAAAGAGGCCAGTTAACAAGTCACCTCAAATAGAAACTGAAAATGATTCATACCGTATTCATTATAACGTTACCATCAAGATTTGATCATTTTTCTAATTATAAAGTTACTCAATTCATACATGTGAAACAAGTAATGCCTTTCATTTTTATTTTAGTTTACTTGTCGTGGGCATTTGTGATATCAAAATGATTACTACATAAACACATTGAAAGTGCCAGTGAGCCAGCATCCCCAATACCACAGACCTCCCAATACCATGACTAATCACATCTGTGTTTGACAGGTCACCTTATCTGCTGTGAGGTTCTGTTTCAGCAACGCTGACGTGTCGCAGCATCGGCGTCACGTCAACAATAGCTGCAATCTAATAAGGTGAGCTATTCTCACAAAACGAGTTGTGCCTGCTGCCTCACTGGAATGATCGGGACGTTAAGAAGCTTCGCTCTGTTCCTTTTATGTTTGAGTCTCTTGCCTTAACCTTCACCTTATCTCTGACACACAGTTAGAAAGGAGAGCGGCCCTGTAGATAAGAGCGGCTGAGGTGAAAGACGGTGTGCAGGAAGGCAGCGGAAGACTTAAACATTCCCTTTGTATCGATTCTTTTGTTATTCATGACCTGTGTCTCACAGGGAAAGTGTTATTTAGTTTGAGTAAAGCCAAAAGTCGAACAGTGAGAATTGATTTGACTTTGGCCGAGCAGTATAATTGAGAGGCGCATTATGCGAAATGAACCCGATCCTCTCTCCTCCCCCGTGGCTGCCGATGCGACTGGTTGAGCCCTCTATTGATGACTAAACTGCATAAGTAAGCACAGACCTCCCCAACACCTGAACCTACACAAAAACACACACAAACACACTGCCTGGATGGCAAAGCTGTGGCTGCTCATTTATTCATGCGAAACCTGTCAACTGAAAACAATCAGTGTACTTTTGCAGTGTTGACGCAGTGCAGCAGTGGAATCCAGACCAAGGAGCTTTGGGAAACCAGCTACGTAGGGTAGAGCTCCTCTCTTCCTCATTGTTCTAACAACATGTAGGCTTGTTATGTAGACTACTTGTTATGCCACTACTGCACAGTTCACAATTCTAAACACAAAGACAGTTATTCGGTTGTGTTTTTTACGGGTAGATGTTATCACCACCAGTGAACAAAATGGACCCATTGCTGGACGCGTGGCTTTGATTGGATGTAATCAACCGCACCCCCGTCATTTCTACTGTTTCAATCCTACCTCACAGACTTTTATTACGCTGGTGAACCTCGTACGTAAAGTAGACTGACCATAAATAACACACCAAAAAGGAACCCAGTGGGCTGTGAGTTGTCAAAAAAGTGTGTGGAACAATGTTGATATGTTGTACACCTGAGCTGAAAAACATCGTAAGCCTCCCGGGCTTCACCTGTCACTTTAACCCGTGATGTTCCTCACAACAAGCAAAATCCTTTCTTTCTCATCCCTACGGCACAGCAAGCTGAGAGGAAATGTAACAACAGCAAAAGTATTACAAGACGTTTCTGTCTTTCTCTAAAATAATATGACAAATTATGGAAGCAAAATAAAACCATCTATAAAAGAGATCTGTTGTGTGATAATTGTGACTCACATTCCAATCTCCCTTTTTCATTTGTCTTGCCTTTTGTATAATAACTAAAACTACTGTTATGTCTGTGTTCTCTTTTATTTTGAGCCAGAATGAGATTGTTTAAGGGAAAAGAACAAGAAAAATTTTCTAACGTCATAATGAAGTAAATATATTTTCTCTTAATTACGACTTGGTGTGTGCTTTAAGAGATTGATCAGCTTGTGGAGAGCTGAGGTCAGATGCACATATATATATATACGCGTGTTTCTTTTTGTCAAGTCAGAGAAAGACAGCCGATTCAGTAAAAAAAAAAAAAACTACTACCACAACTATTGTTTGTCTAATGTATACGTATTTTCCCGACCAACGTGCTCAGGTGGACGTTGGTCCCTTCGTCCAGTAGATGGCGCTGCTGCGGTGCCTCCAGGACCCAGCAGCGGCATCCAGAGCCAAGCGCAGCCTCCTCGTGTTGACACAGTCTGCGCTGTAGTGGCCGGGCGGGCATATGTGAGTGCGGGGTGAAAAGGAGCAGCGCGATGCTGGTTGTCTCCCGCGGTCCTGATGAGGACTTAGATGCCTTGCAGTAGCTGCCCGGCTCAGTGGCCTTAAGGATGTACGGTGATGGAGAGGGCACAGTGTGGGACCGGGTCGCTCGGCCGCACCGGGACTGCATGTGCTACCTCGGACCTCCTACTTCTCTGATGCCCATGTAAGACCTTTCAACTTTTGACGACGGGAGGCAGCGCACCTGTTGCACACTCGATTGCGCACATTGATAAAGTAGATTGATTTAATAGCGCAAAGGTGTTAAAATATCTGCTTTTTGCTTTGGATTGTTCTCCTTGAATAATGATTGATGTTTACTGTTTGATTCGACATAATGGATAGTTGTTTTATTTGCGCTGTTGAAAATGCGGTGCAGGCTGTGACTCGGATATGGCAGCACATGCGGAGCAGTGTTTCCTCGAGGTTTACAACTTCAGGGGAGAGTACACACCTCATTTGTTCGATGGTTGTCAGGTCGGCACTGTCCCACTTTCTCAAGTGTAGAACAAAGGAGTTTAAAAAAATACAAACATTGTACAATATAAAGATTATATTTAGGGTCATATATAGCCTTTATAGTATAGTGTCCATGTAGATCTCGAGAAATCCCTGGTGATCGATGCATGAGTCTTTCCGATGCCCAGAAGCCTATGATGGGGAGCTGCACGCTGCATTGTAGCTCATCTTCAGCTGCAGGAGCAGTCACTTCCCCTCAGTGTCTTTCACAGTCCTTGTAGTGAGGACTTGAGGCCAGTGGAGGATAATGATTTACAAGATTGGAGCTGCAGGGGCCCACAGCGCCTCTGTGGAACATAGCAATAACACTTACTTCCCTGCTTCAACCTATAATAACCCCTCGTTTATATCGATATCACACACCAGTTGTGCAGGCTCCATTTCCCTTAGCGTTCTCACTTTTGTCTTGTGACACTGGCCCCCTCTCCTGTTTTCTTATCCCAGCGGGATGCGCAAGTCCCCCGATGTGAGCCCAAGAAGGCTTTCGGACATCAGCCCTCAGCTCAGACAGCTCAAGTACCTGGTAGTGGACGAAGCCATCAAGGAGGACCTCAAGTCCTCGCGCTCCGTGGAGGACATCAACAGCGCGTCCATAGAAGAGCGAATACTGCGAATCACCGGCTATTATGGATATCAGCCCTGGAGTGCCAGCTACAAGAGTGAGTCACTTTGCATGCATACATAGTGTGGTACATGCTGCATGTAGTGCCCATAAGTAGCCTGTTTATGCACTGCAGGCCCACACAGTGCATTACTCCTCGTCACATCTGACACAGACACTCAGATAACACACAAGTACGCATTACTGTGATGTACTAACGTGTGTGCTTCAAGTGCCATGCTGACAGGGATGTGGAGTCAGAGGAGGGGAAACACTGGTTCACGGGGCAGTATAACGCGGAGTGCAAATATATTGGAAAAGCATTTTTTCGTTGTGTCACATTGTGACCGTGGGGGTTCACAGGATCCTCCCACCCTCTACCTTTGCATCAACCAGAATGTTGCACGAGAGAGCTTGTTCAAAGACACAATGCTACACAAACATACGAATGACCCCGGTCGCACATCGTTATCTCTACAGAATACGTTTGCTCACAGAGAACTAGCGGCTAAAGCATCAGTGTGGCGCGCAGTTGCTGCATAGAGCATGCTTGTTGAGCTTAGAGACGGACAGTGTGGAGCGCAGAGTGCTTGATTCTTTGGAGAGAAAAAAAGTTGTCAAAGTAGCTTTTATCTCCTCCCTCATTTGCTTTCTCTGCATCATCTCTGCTGCGGATGGATCACAGTCTTGCTCCACTTGCTCCGTGTCTTCATCTATCTTCGTCACTCTGTGGCGTTGGAGGGACAAACGGCCTCAAACTTTCTGTGTATCTGTCTTATTGCTCTGGGGTGTTCTGGTGGTCGATGAGCGTTAGCTGGTTGATGGTGGAACACTTTGTAAATTTCAAATTAGAGACTGCAATATTAAACAGCTGCAAGTCTGCTATAAAGTTCCTATGCCTGTTAATAACATCTCACTTCACAAGACAGCAGACATAAATCAAGTTTTCATTTAGTGGCACATTGCTGGACTGTTTTTATTGAACTGAGTGAAAGTTATGAAGGGTCCACTTCATGGTAGTTGAGATGATCTGTGGGTTTAATCTCAAAACGCAATGATTACCTTGTGAAAACCCCTTTAAATAGCGGCTGTTACTTTAGTCATAGTGTAGTCTCTTCCCCGAAACAGCATTTTGATGAAAGCAGTCGCAGTGCAGATTTCAGGATGAGTTGCACTGTTGCCTCATTCCTCACTGTGTGTCCATCATGGGTACTACATCCCCACCATTCATTGGTGTTTCTGTTTCATTTTGCCTTTCCGGAAATGGTTGATTATGCATCCTTTTTTGAGGTACTTTGCGAACAACGAGTCCAAATCCACATGCCTTTGATTTCATTCTAGACCCCCTACAGTAGTTGCAGCACATGATTAGCCCACAGCCTCCAGAGGCCATGACGATGTCTATTGGCTGAAGAGGGAAGGGCTGAATGCTGAGTTCGGAGACTGAGTACTTGTATGGTGAAAGAATATGCCTGTTGGTTTCATTAACCAACACTTTTTCACAGCGGTAAGCAGAGTGAAAGAGGAGTGGGGCTAGTGGTGTGAGAATTGGCTGTTGCTAACTGTGTCGCTGTGCGACTTCACGGGTCATGTGAATATGAGACTGCAGGCATCACAAGCATGTGGGATGCCGTAATAACCCTCTCCACATATAATTGCTTTTTCAAAACCAAATTGATGTGTGTGATAGGAGTGAATGATACTGCAGATCTGTCCCTTTCATTTCAGGGAGTTCCAGCCTTGTCCTTCAGGCCTTGTTTGACAGCTATGCATGTGCTACGTACCTGCAGAGTGTCTTCTGTTTGAATGTTGTCTCAGAGCGCAATCATAAAGTGTATTTAAGGAGTCAATGGACATCACCCATTGAGTTGCAGTCTTGGGCATTTTGTTAAGCCACCATTTGGTATTATTGCAAACATGGCGGACTATTTTAATCTAAATGGGACCATAATCTGCTAAATAAAAAATATATGCTGTTTTGCATATCTTGGAACACATTAGACGGGAAGAGTGACAAGGTTACTGGAGAGAGAGGATATACATATCATTTATTTCTTTTGACTTACAAATAAATATCCTTTTATTATTTTGTTTCTTTGAACTTATGGGGTCACGATTGGTAACTAACAAGCAGCAACATAGAGCAAGCAATAAAGTGGTTATATTCCATCTTACTAATGTCCATTTACCATGCAGGATTCTGCTGAATTCAAAGAAAATTTCAAACTCACAACATGATTAAAAAACATTAATAAATGTCCTCTTTGCAGACGGATTATCATTTTGACTGAACATAAATTAAATTTGATATCACTGCTGCAGGTTATGTAATTAGCATTAAAAGGAAACTCTATTCAACTGCAGGAATAGTTGAATGTAAAAACCTCTTTTTGAAACAAGAGTGTCATCACTTTGCACTTTGCAAACGGATTCCTTTAGGACATAAGACACAGTTTTAGCTCATAGCATTTAAATAACCTTGAATTTTATGTCTTTCGGCATTTTTTTGTTCAGCCTTTTCTAGAATCAGGCCTTTTCTTTGCCTCGGAAGTTGAGCATTTTTACGTTTATGAAGTTCCACTTACAAGCGAAACGTTTGTCAGACATACAAACTCCATTCTTTTCCTAATTGACTCGCACTATGAGTAACAAATGTAGCATCACCTCTGGTGCAAATTCAAAGCTTCAAGAGGCATGATATGAGGTTACATCATATCCATAAGTTCAGGTTTTGGGGATGGTGAGATGCAACAGTGCGGAAGGATTGACGGAGCACATGAACACATGAACACATGTACACATGTACACATGTACAGATTGACTGCTGGCAGTAACAGTACAGCTGCAAGGAACATGAGAATGACACCTTTCACCTCAGCTGGAGTGGAGGAGAAATACGGAAGAACGAATGAACACAGCCTGCACATCCGGTTCAAACTCAAAGAACAAGAGGGTTACCAGAGCACTCTCAGTGAATAATTCATGTAATTTTAATCATGAATACATCCTTGTCAAATGAACTGTGTGAAATGTAGTCAATCACAACTTCAAATACAAATTAGTCGTGGACTAATGATCTTACTCTAAGACATCGAAAATGTGCAGTTATTCTTTCCACATTGGTGCATAATAAAATAATGATACTGGCATTTTTGTTGTTTAACTTCATTGATTGAGTGAGTGTAAGAACATTGGTATGATCCTTCTGCTCTCTGTGTTCATTGTGTATAGTCGACTGACAGTGAAACCTCTCCAAACTCGATCAACCTGCTGTGTATTTGATGCGAGTGAAGCCAAGGTACATGCGTGCGCAGAGGGGGAACAAGGGTAGGAGCGCTCAGTAAATCAACGCGCATTCTTTCACCGCGTCACTTCAATACGTCTTTCGTCGGCAACAGAAACGTAAAATAAGAGTCATCATGAACAGAGATCTTTTGCGGTTGAAAAGAGTTTGCCCTTCCGCTCTCTAGCCTAAACACACACCTGGCTGTGCTCAGGTAACATCTAAATATGACATCAACATTACATCATCACCAGCATCTTAGCCATACATCAACATAAAAGCAGTATCTCATTATCAGCTAAAATACAAATGAGTGGAATGGCTCCGACAACAAGTCTCGCCATGAAAGCTGATCCTCAGTCAAGTGTGCAAGATCATCTTTGTATGTAAAGAGAGTCACTGTTACACAAACATTTACACATGTAACAAAGCAAAAAGAAATGGAGACAACAGTAGAGCATTCACATAAACAATTCATTACCTTGCAGTGTCGCATCGCTCTTCTTTAATAATGCATACAGGAGGCCTCAAGCATCATCATACTCTTGTAAATGAGTTATATGACCATACGGGGCAAGCAGCAGACATACAAACCTGACCCACTATTATCCTTTAAACAGGGAATGGTACCGAGGCTCTGAATCAGTCTCTCTGCAGGACTGCACGAAGCTCTCAGTCTCAGTTAATCATAAAGAGACTGAAAATCAGCAATGAAAGGATCAAGCAAATCATTAAACGCAGAATACATTATGACCTTGGCTTTTGGGCTTATCATGATTTAAGAAATAATTAGTAAATATTCAGTGTCATAACAAGGAAATTGGCCCTGGGATTTGACATAAAAACATACACTACATGAGGCTGTGTTGTCTTTGAAAACACAGCCAGTTGCTCCGTTAGGAGCCACATTCCAGACACGTCGGACTCCAATCAGTCCTTTAATCACTTCCCACTAGTTTCAGAAAAGCTGTTTTAACATTTCTAGCATTCCGCCAAGTGCTGCAAGCCAGGCTTTGCTGATTTTAGGCGTTTTTCCCGTCTCCAGTGGAGGGGAAGCAGCTTCTGTTGCGTAACATCCCATCTATAATTGAAGAGGATGCATAGATCATCAGACACCTGCTCCTGAAGTCCTGCTCGTGCCCACTGGACTGGAGGAGCTGCAAATCAGCTCCACCAATTAGAGCAAGAACGTGTACTTCAGTCTTGCCTCTGTCGGCTGTCGTCCAGACGGGGCGGAGGTCACCGTGGAGAGAGGGGCGGTCGCTGAGGAGCCAACGAGACAATTGAGTTAGTTCAGAGTTGGATATTTCTGTGCTACAGCACAGGGACACTTTGCTTGATGGAGAGGTTTAGCGTCTGTATACCGCATGTGATATCTGAGACAACTGGATTCTCAGAATGAACCCTTAAGACGCTTATTGAATCACGGCTGCAGTTCTATAATCTCGTATGCTCGACGCGCTAATTATTTCTTGTTATGAGAATCCTTTCAGTTTAAAGCCAAAATCTTGCCCCGATGTCACCCTTTTGTCCTCCTCACTTCTTTCATGTGCTGTTAATTAGAAATCGTGAAAGGATGACTCCTCCCTCGGCGTAATTAATCCACAGCCGGATGTGGCTAAATAGAGCACATCACTGTCTGTGTTGGCCACAGAAGAGCAGGGCTCGGCAACGGGGAGGGCAAACTGCTTTCATCTTTATGTGAGACTTCAACACTGTATTGTGTTCTCTTATTCAGCTTTAAGCAGTTAGAACGTCAAGCCCAGCCATGTGACAGAAAGCAACAGTCTCAGACTGCAAACTTTGACACTTGTATCCATGCCAAGTGAAAAGGTTGAAAGTGTGGAAGAGTAAAAAAAAACAAAGTGAGCTCTATATCTCAGCCTTTGGGAGATGAGTGTTGTTTCAACTGACCTTGTTATAAAAAGTTGGGACTCCTCTGTCATTTCCCTGTGGCTCACAGCAGCAATTTGACCCCTTGCCACTTACACTTTTACAAAGGTCCTTTGAAATATATAAGCTTCCTTTACATTTTCTGCAAGATTTGCATATCCCATTACACACTAAGCTTTCCCTCTCACGTTGCGTTTTCACAGAGCGATGTGCTGGCACTGCTGGCAGTGCTGGTGCATGACCTGCTTACTGAATCATCGGGAGGCTTTGACTGATGAACTCACAGAGTTTGAACTCGTATATGCTGACTGGTCACAAACTGCTCTCCTACACACAGAACACAGCAACAAAGTGAGCATTTTCCCTTGGATGTTGAGGCATGCCGCAGTATGCCACAAGCTAACATGCCGTGGCTACAAGCTGATAGAAATGGTGCTGATTCAAAGTTGTAGAAGCAGGTCCAGTTATTACGTTTTATATTTTAAAAAATCTAAATGCGTCTGCATATAGACCACATTTTGCTGACTAGTGCAATATAAATTTGGAGAAATCAGTTCACAGTAAAAAATATTGTCTCCACAGACAACAAACAGCATCACGTGAGTGTATCAGCAGGCATTACCTGCCAGGTCTGGATACAAGACCAAATGTCATTCATTATTGATTAAGAAATCAATAAGCCACTGTAGGACGTATTTTAATCCTCATCAGCTCTCATTGGTCTACAACTTTGTTTTTATCAGGTGTGAATCATTTCCCACAAATCTGTTATGTAAAGGAAAACCAAAGTATTAAAGTGTAGTTTAATTCTCTCCTTATATCCTTTTTGTTGATGCTCTCTTTTTAGCTACTGTTCTTTTTTTCAATATCTGCTCAAGCCACCTCATTTTGAGCACATAGTCTGACTTCCTTTGGCTGACTTTACGTACATTATGTGTGTCCGAACCTCGTTCTAGCTGCGATCTAATTGATCAATTCATCTGAGCCATTCTCCTGAACCTCAATCTATGGCAGTTTAATCCTTTTTCTCTTTGTACACCTCTTCTCTTTGTCTTAATCACCTTTCTTGTGTGACCTCAGTCGGCGTCTAGGCAAAGATATGCAGTATTTTCTCACCGAGCTTCAATGCTGATTTTGTGCATCACTTTCGAAGCCTCTATACTCTGTTACTGGCTAGAGCTTGAGATTAAAGGATAAGCAGTTCATTTCCTTTAGATTCTATCTGAAAGAATACAGATAGTTTCAGAGCGATTGATACATAGATTTGATTGATGATTGTCAAAACGCAAATATATTCATTTTATTATCAGTAAATAAGACTTAAGATGCTAATTTTTCACATTTCAGAAGCTTGAAAGAACACTTGATAATGATTATTTTCATTATCATGTAATCGACCATTTATTTTCTTGATCAACTTGTCTATCAATCCTATGTTTGAGTCTATAAAATATTGGAAAATAATATAAAATGATACTCAGAAATATTTGAAAGAAAGGCCATTTACTTTTTTCTGAAGTGACATCTTTAAACCTTGGATGGCCCAACGATGCTAAGAGTAATGCTAGCAGCCTTGAGGCTGTACCTTAGCTAAATGCTAACATCTACATGCTAAACTCCTTATTCAGTAGTAATGTAACCATGTGACACACATACATGTCATCAATTAATTCCATCATCAGTAAAAAGCGATCAATTATCAAACTTGTTGCTACTGATTGATAAGTCATGCACAGTGTCATTTTTTCAACACATAAAACATGACTTTGTGTTGAACACAAAGTTGTTTTTCTCCAGTTTCTTCATAGAGTCAAGAATTCTTTGCAGAATGACATACTTCAAGAATTCTTTTATTTTGAAGACATTTTGCACTAGTTTCACCTTCAAAATGTTCTCAGACAGACCCAGACAAATGTTCTTCTACAAACAGGCTTTTTTCTAAATATGAGTCTTTGGTTCTGTGATGGGGTTACAGTCAGCCTGTGAGGGCTGTGATAGCCAAGGGAGCAAGTCTTCCCCATGGATGTCACTATAGGTCATTATTATACCCCCTCTAGCCCTCAGTGTACAAACTATCCAATGTGGGGAATGGAAATCAGGCAATTACGGGAGCTGTGGACACGGATGAAAGCCGACAGCCAATGGGGGGGTGCAGAGGGAGCCCGGGAAGCCTTAACCTCCTCTCGCCCTCAGGGAGCTGACTGGTCCACCTCCCTTGTCTACTGTAAAAAAAGAGTTTTACGTTTCTCCATGTTCTCAGTTCGTAAAGGCTTATTTTCCACGTGGTGCAAATACTCTTAAAAATGAACCCCCCTTTTCACACTGAGAAATCCGGGTAATTCCCGTGGAGAACGGAGCGTGATTTCATTATAGACTTCCCTATGATGTCAAGCAACCTCATTGAAACAATACAGTTCTCCATTGATGGCAGTTCTACCACCATCTCATCCAGAAATAAATGCTCCCCCGTAAACCCGAACATGCAGAAAGCACGACGCAGTGCATTTACAGCCTGCGGGACGCAAGGGCGTCCAGTTCTATTTTTGTCGAACACTGATGGCTCACTTTTTGCTTGGGTGCTCTCGCTGTTTGAGAATGGACTGGGGAAGTGGAAATGGAGGAGTGAAAGAGTGGACTTTTACCAGCTGACATGCACGCACACACACACACACACACACACACACACACACACACACACACACACACACACATCCACACACAAACTCACACATACCTGCTGCCGGCTGTTTGAAGAGCCTTGAAACACCTGCTGCTGTAAGTGGACGGAAAGATGTGGTTTTTTTTATCCAGCGACGAGAAACCGGTTTGATCCGCGTTGAAAGCGACCCGGCTGGACTCGGCACCCAGTCTGCAAAACCTTCAAAGACAAAAAACTGACACATCTGAAGCTTGACACACTGCATGATTCATTTCATCTGTCTATTCACCCTCAATGAACAACACTCCTCCTTTGTGAAAAAGTCTTCCATATTGTCACTGCTGCAACTGCCAACAGTATTTAACAGGGTTGTTTTTTTTTCAACCTGTTCCCTAGCTTTAAATTATTTACCAAATCATGCATTCCTATGCCCCATGTTTTTGTCAGTCAACCAGCCCCCATTATGTTCAAGCTAAATCATTCAAACCACCAAATATAATTGAGGTGTCTCCCGTGTATTATTTTACACTTCATCGGTGCTCTGATTTGCTCAGGCTCCTGTCAGCAGTCTCCATGGCACCGTCTGTAACCAAGACGAATCCCTCGTTTAAAGGTCCCACGATGCTGACAGGGGGACCGGCAGGATGTGTTTGCCTGAGGAGTGAATGGAAGATGGCAACGAGTCCTCTCTTTGCAACATCCAGAGCCCGATGTTGTGCCTCGCAGGACGCTGGTTAGAGGTTTGATCCCTTGTGTAGCCGTACGTGTTGAAGCATCCTTCAGCAGCAAAGATAGCCTCCCTCCTTCTGCAACCCTTTCATCAGGGGTAAAATGCTGCCTTTCCATTGCAGCATTCAAAAATACTGGCCAAGGGAAGAAATTGAGTCTATCATAAAGTCAGGGAAGAAAATAAATTTAGCGTTAGAATTGATGTTGACGATTGCTATTTGTGTCAATTAAACCGCCTCGATGAAAAACCACCTGCAATGCAACGCTACATTAAAGGTCTCTCACATACAGTGAGAAACACCTACACATACAGCATACATTACACTATCTCTCTCTCTCTCACGTTGACAAATGAAAGGGACAGACTGGAAATAATCTTATAAACATTTTTAACAACAACCTCATCCATGTAGACACCATCACTAACAATGAATTGATGCTGCTTACAGTTATTGTCTGACCTAGTCTGTGCTCGCAACCTTTGTCGTACTCAAAAAATATATTAAAATATTTTATTACAACAATGGTTGTATTATGCTGGTATTATATTGGTGTTTTTATCTAAAGTCTTTCAGCTCAGATGTCTGCTTCTAAACGTGTAAGGCTGTTTTCAGGTAGGTTTACTGTACAGGTGTGTATGTCACGTCATCACTTTTCATTACCACTGCGCCAATTTCTGTTCGACTTCTGTGGTGTTTTTTGATTTCTTGGTGATTTTTTTTCATCCAAATCCTGAGCAGGTGTCTTTGTGTCGGATTACAAGTGGTCACAGTGCCCCCTAGAGGCCCAAGAGAGGCTTTGCAGTCACGATGTTGCTTGCAGACAACTTGGATTATCTCATAGTTCCATTTTCATTTGGATCATACTGGCAAAGCACAACTCCATAATAAGCATGTAAAATATACTATACTGTTACACATTTTGGTGCTGTATGTATGAATAGCTGGGTTTACTGGTCATAACTTAGAAAAATGCATCATCCAAGAGTTGACTTACTTTACATTCAATTATTTTTTTGCAGGAATTGCAAAAATAGACGTATTAAACTGTGGTAGAACTCCATGCTCACACTTTCCAGGCTCAGCTAATGCCTTCATATAAATGCTAAGTGGTGGAGAGAAGCTTTTGCAAATGCTGTACCATAATTACAGCAATTTAGATCAATTTGTATAATTTTAAGCACAGCTAAGTGCAGTTTAAAGAGGAACTTCAGAACAAATTGTTGTTTTTTGGAACCAGCAACAACTCTGAGGATCAAAAATGCATTGTGGTAACTTTGCATTTAAATTTAACACTGAGCCCGTGTAAAATCAAAATGCACTTAATCAAACAGTAGATTACATAAACTTTAAAGGAACCTGTTATTCAGACTAATTACCCCAGTAGTAAATATTAAAATTGTCATACTGAAGATTGACAACAGAGGGAGCCAGCGCCATTTATGGAAGAAACAAAATAAAATAATTCTAATGAATAAATACTTTCTGAAATGTGTCTTTAACCAGCAGCGAGGCTGCAAACGTAAGTTTGTTTGTTCTTGGACTTTAGTGGCAATGAAGTAGTCCCTTCAAGGATGAGTTGACAAGAATAAAAAGCCCTTGGATAGAATCATTATAAGGGCGATCACTTGACTGCATTAAATAGTACTGCTGGAGTGTCTTGAGAGTGTAATTAAGAGGAAGCCTTCCTCCGGGACACAAGTATTTGTGAGTGAGTTTACAAGCTCTGTATGAGATCATGAATCATGAAGTTAAATAATCGGTTAGTTACAAACCTGAAGTCATTTATGTTCTAATCCTAAAGTTTGTTGCAATCCTCTCTGTTTCTTTAATGTAATGGTCTGTTTTTCTGGTGTTTATGATACACCGCCAAACACCATAAACAGCATCACAAAAAAATCTTGAAAGTACCATTAGGGAGACAATCTACGTTTATAACGTCACATCAAACATCATTTCATGTATCTCTTGTCATGGAGAGAATATATGTTACAATAGTGCACAGAAGTATTAATTTACCCGAGACAACAGGGGCGTGCTTTTCAAACGATAAATTAAACATCCTTTGGCTGAGTGACATAACGCTCTGTTATGTGGCTAAAATGGGGAGAGAGTTTTTGGCAACTATTTTCTAAACCTCAGGGGAACCCGTTGTGGCCATTTATCAAATAAAACGCTGTTAGATGCAGAACTTTGACAGCCGCCTGCCTCCACAGATGAGCTGTGTCCGCTGTGAAGATGTAGTGGGCCAGAGAAGAGGGAAAGTTCATTTGACTTGACCTTTCTGGTACTTGAAACAAGCTGTAATTTAGGACTCCCCTTTTCCTTCTTCATGCGTGGGGAGTTATTAAGTGTGAGGGCAGCGAAACGGACTCCTCTTCAGTCCCGTGATGAACCCTCAGTGCTTTGCAGCCCCCCCTGCCTGTTTCCCGTGGGAGAAGGAGTCAGAAGGGACCTGGACTGGACCAGCGGAGGTCAGAGAAGATTCAAAATTCACTCATGATTATTATTACTTGTTTCAAAAAGAAGCAAACAAGGAAATCTTTTTCTGTTTGTTTGTTTACTTCACTTAAAGGAGAAAGCTGCAATTATTTGATATGAATAACAACGCCTGCACCATTCACATTCATAGTAATATGAAAATGAATGAATTGAGTTCATTTCTTTATTATAGCTGTTGAGGTCAGCTCTATGGCTAAAGCTAGTTTCTTTCAGCTTCGGCTTCTAGCCAAAGTCAAATCCTATCTAAAAAGGGCTGATCTTGCATGCTTTTATATCTTCGCGTTTAGACTATTGCAACTCCCTGTATGTCGGTATCGGCCAATCAGAACCAAACCGTCCACAGCTTGTGCAGAATGCAGCAGCCCGTCTCTTAAACGGGACAAAGAAATGCCGGAGCTTTCCTCTCTACACTTGCTTCTGGTTAGGTACAGAATTGATTTTATTTGTTTTTAAGTCTCTGTATGGACTGGTCCCAGAATATTTATCCAACCTTATTAATGTGCATCATCAATGTGCTGATTTCTTTATCCTGTAAAGCACTTTGGATGGTCATTGGCCTTTAAAAGTGCTATATAAAAAAAGTTGACATTGACATTGACATTTTAGAGAAGATTTTGTTTTGCTGATAATGACTAAACACAGTATACAAAGATGATGATGAAATATCACTAGATTTGCAAGTATTTCCACAAATAGTGAACATGAATATGTTACATTGTATGTTGTTTTCAAGACGCCTCCCTCAGAACCATGAATCAACAACAATAAGAGGATCACCAGGATACACCGTCTGGACAGGACACAATGTCTGTCCACGTTGTTAAGCCATTCGAGGTAGACGTAGGGATATTTCATTATTATTAATTACAATTAGATCAAATTGCAGTAAATCATACACACACCTTTTAAACTTCAAAGTTGATCATCTTCCACATTCAAGTGCTCTGTGAAATCCGATTTATAGCTGAAGCACTCATGCTTAAATCCATGTGATGGATTTCAGATTACCTCATTTTCTTCCCTCCCATGTTGCTCTGTAAGATCAAGGTAAACAGCTGATTCTTAGATGTGAAAGGGGTACACACTTAGCACGTTGACTGGATGTTAAATATTGAATGGTAATAGCACAGACAGCAGGTGTCGTATCCCTCTCCCTCCAGATTTTCAGTATGCTTTAGTCATTTATCCAAAAAAGCTGAATCCCCCCACCCCCCCAAAAAAAACAATTTCCAGAACAATACCAAGCCATTACTTTTTCCCTGGAGGATCTGCCTCATACACATTTCTCTAGCTGGCTACAGGGAAACGTTTTCCTAATGTCACAACACATTTCTTTTTCTTCCATAGGCCACTACTGCAGCATTGTTTCCCGTGTCAGGTCCCATAATGTTCCACTCTAAAAGTGCAATGTCTTGGTTGATTTCGACCGTCAGTAAGAACATAATAGCAGCACTGATTGCTGCAGTTAAAGAGCGTTCGACCTGGAAACCGGCTAACGCAGCACACTGGTTACTCAGCATGAATAAACATTCACAAAAGCTTCTCTCTGGAGCGCAGTAGCACGTCGCTCTGTGTGTGGAGGAAGCAGCGCTTCTCAGATCTACATCTAGCAGTCGGTGGGTAGAAATACTGAATTAAAAACGCCGCGCCGATGCGGCAACCCTTTTGACACGTCTTCATTGCTCACACGTGTTTATCCCTATTCATTTTCGGGAGGTCGGGTTGCGTCTCACAGCACGGACTGGTTTGATCCTCCTCCGTGCTCACAGATAAAAGTCTGTGAGTCACTGACTGGGATCTTTTAATGATCTCGAACCACTCCACCCATGTCTCTTCTATCAATAATAACATGTGCACTCCAACTGGATCTTCTTGTTACCATATAGGCTGGAAATTGACAACATCGGTTCCCTGTGCCAGCTGGCAGCTGCAGTGGCCAAATAGAACTCTCTCTCACACACACACACACACCCAAAAAGTAAAAAAAAAACAATTAGTGAAGTATTCACTAATTGGATTTGGTATCTATGGGACGCCCAGGTTTTTACAGCTTCCTGTCCTAGTTAGGCAGGACTTGAGTGTGAGGTGGAGTCTAAGCAGTGAATTATTCATTGCAGCTTCCTTTAGGCGTGCTCACATTCAGCTTCTTTTACACACACACTCACACACACACACATGCAGATCTGCAGACATGACACACCCATAAGTGTGTCTTTTAAAGACGTGGCTGCAGGGTTACAAGGACAGGACGGGCATTTACGCATCAGCAGTCGATTTTCAACACTGACAGCGATCTCCCTCCTTCAATGAATTATGTGTTTGAGCGCGACGCCTCCTCGGGTGTGAAACACAAGTGACATGCAGAATGACATATTAGAGACCGACACAGGGAATCTCACGCACAATTTATGGTCAGCGTGTATTGAGACAAAGTGAGTTGGACCGCTCACAGATTCAAAGTGTTATAAAACTCGATGTGAAAGTTTAAATTGTCACTTCAGGTTTCGAATGCAATTGCAGAGTTTGTTAGAAAGACCTAAAAGACACTCATAAATAAAGGTAAAAATCTTGCCAAAATCAACACTGCTATTTGTACTGAGATGACTTTGTTAAAGTCCAAGAAAGGATATGTAAAGGGCATGTGAATATAAAAGCTATAAGGACTTTGACAGGTCAGTCAGTCAGCTGGGATTTAAGTATTGATCCCTTAACAAACTCCAGCTGAGAGGAACCTGAACCGAGTCTATTTACAGCCGAAGTGAAGTAAAGGCCAGCAGTTGCATCTTAAGTCTTTTTTGCCACATGCGCTCTATAGCAGCGACGGCAACAAATAGAAATGACCTTTAACTTGGTGTCCTTTTAAACAAGATTCACTCTTCAACTGGTTCAACTCAAAGAATTGTCCTGCACAAGCTGTCAAAGATGAATACCAGAATAGACACATTATAAATACATATCAAGCCTCCTGCAGGAAACGAACCAGGCAATGTGCCACATCATCAGGGGAGACCGGTCCGATAAGGACAAGATGATTGTTTATTATTAATAAATGATGTGTGATAATTAAGTCTTCTGAGTATTTGGCGCTCAGACTCTAAAAGGGGGATTTGTAATCAATAGGCATCTGCCTTGAGCAGCAGCAAGATAAATCCCCCCCGTGATGTGGTGGGGTTGGTTGATGAGGCTGCTGGAAGGATGAGTTGATGAAGCTGATGAATCTGATGAGGATTGTCGGGGGGGGGGGGGGGGGGTGGAGGGATACAAAACGACAGCGTGAACGTACAAACTGGAGGTGCAGAGAGAAAGATCGCATTCAAACATGTTGTCTTTTCCTTGAACTGAAAGTGTCAAAAACCAAGGACATGTTGAGGGGAATTAAGTTCACTTAGTGGATAATCAAAGGTTTTTCATTGTGTGTTTTCAAACTCAACAGAACGTCCATGACATTTGTAAAAAGCTTCAAGCAACTATGAGCTCTTTCAATGAGGATTCAAATCTGATTTGCTTTGGGAGCCTGAATTTGGCCGGTATGAATAAGCCAGCTGTGGCTTTCTGGTCTTAAGGAAGGCAAAGGACATGTGAGACAGGATCACTGCAGGTGAGCCACTAGCTTCAGGATGTGGATACATCAGAGGACAAACACATGCAATGAAAATATGTATTGCACAGTGTGATCTTTGCACCAAAGCTCTTAATTCTGCATCCAGCCTCTTTTTTTGCACTTTATTTGAAGTGGTTTCACCTTTGTAGTGTCTACTGCTGCAATTCGTCAAGATTGTTGAATTGTGTTCGTATACCTGATAATTATGTCTGACTTGACCTTGAATTCTTTTTAGTTTCTTGTCGTTAACTCTGCAAATTTCTGTCGTTATCAAAAGAAAATTCAAATGTATTATTATAATATAATACATTAGAATTTTCTTCTGTAAATACACTTTGAGTTTTGAGTGCAATGGAAAAGAATGTGGGTGTTCATTTTATGTAATGCTATTTAGGTAGTCCATAAACATTGGGACAGGTGGGCATAAGCTGCCCAGGACGTGGGGGGGGGGGGGGGGGGGGCTGATGAATGTGTGACGTTGGCGAATTGCAGCATTTTGCCAAACTGTACGTGAGGGGAGACCAACCAGGACGCACGCACACACACACACACACACACACACACACAGAGGAGGGGAGGCAAGTGGAGGAAGGAGGTGGGGGGGGGGGGGAGGGGGGGATACGACGGAGGCAGTCGGAGGGGAAAAAAAGAAGAAGAAAACCCATCAAGATCTGAGGGGGAGTTGGATGGATGCGAAGGGGACAGAGAGCAGGAGAGCGGCTCCGTAGGAACATCAAGGGTCCCATCAAGTGGTCTGGTGTCTGCACCGAATCGGCTTCAGGGATGTAGTCGAAGCGGCTCAGAGCTCAGCCCACCCGAGCTCATCGTCATGAAGAAACACTCCGCGAGGGTCGCCCCGCTGTCCGCCTGCAACAGCCCGGTGCTCACCCTCACCAAAGTGGAAGGTAGGGGGGGGGGGGGGGGGGGTTCGCGTGATTTCAGACCACCCGCACACACCCCTGAAGACGGGGTGTCTTCAGCGTGTCTCGCGTGCGTCTCGAGTTGTCTGCGTTTAGAAGCGTCCCTCGCGTTGGTTTTGACCGGGAGTGGATTCCCCGCGGAAAATATTCCGCTCACGGCTTCGTGCGTGTCCGACCGAAAAGCCGTGGGTCAACTTTGGAAGATCGCGCAGAGGGCGCGAGGAGACACCGCGCGGGACTCGATGAGGCGCGCGCAACTCGCCGTGCATCCACGAGGCAACAGCCATATGCGCCCTGCGCTTTTATTTGTGTACACGCAAACTCGCCGAATACATCACACCATTCATCACATCATTTATTTATCATTTTCTGTCATCGTGTGATGTTGCTGCCCCCCCCTCCCCCCCAGGTCATAATATATCTGCATTGTCTGAATTAGTGTGTCATCGACGCATCAAATCTTTTTCATTTTTTTTCTTTTTGGTGGGGGTGGAGGGGTAGGGGGTGGGGGGGGGGGGGGGTGCTTCGTTTACAGTCCGTATGGGGAGGATCTGAAGTTGTTATTGCAGCAGGGATTCCCCCTCGCACTTTCCACCCTCCACCCGTCGCTGCCTGCAAGAGTCACAGCCGAAATACCACCAGAGCATCACGTCAGAGCAGATGGGACCCGCGACCCCCCCCCCCCCCCCCCCACCGACACCCCACCCCAGTAGACATGTCAACGGTTCCTGGAAACTGGTCTTCAGTCGGCCTTTCCATCAGGTCTCCACGAGAGCCCCTCTGGTCTGCGGGAGCGTGACATAATTAAGGGACGTGTGCGTGCACGTGTTGTTGTTCGCCGTCCTGACATCTCGAGAGCGTGCACGGTGTCGCTCGTGACAATGATCTCCTCGTCCTTGTGCGCGTTACGCATGCCTTTAATCCTCCCCCCCCCCCCCCCTGAGCGCAGAGGACTCGTGAGTGCGTGAGTCAACCCTCCACTGGCTCCTTCCTCCCACGGCGTTATGGCGCTTTGCAGGTCCGAGGAACCTCAGGCACGTGGACTTCGTGCAGCGCAGATGTGCTTAAAGAAACGCTGTTGGCGACCAGCCAACTTGTGACAATGTAGAAATGTGCCAACTCAACTCAAAACTTACCTCTATCATGCTATTGTTTGGGGGTTCACAACAGTTTTATTTTTGTGAAGATATGATGATACTTTATTATGCATCATTTATGACTCGACCAGCTGCCAGAATGGGAATGAAGGAATTTCCTGCAGGTTCCTCTCTACGCACACACTGCAGAATTAACTAGCCATATGCTGTGGCTGTTTAAGCTGTGTTGCATAGTCACTCACTTTAAACCACTGCTGCTGGGAAACAAACATTTATAAGCTTATTAGTGCATTTGTCAGCTCAAAATATATATATATATATATTTTTCAGAATAGCTGCAATGGAAGGCTGGCAAGCTTCTATATTAAGAATTAACAAGAGCTGTGCTGTGGACAGCGAAAGGATTGTAAATCGCTGGACAGAGTCAAGGCTGCCGGGTTTATGATGTGAATGTACCACTCCCCATTTCAGCAGCTGCTTTGGGGGGGGGGGCACAGCGGATCAACACTTTCAGAGACTTCGCTGTTTATGTGACCTTGGCTCCAACACCTCATATCAGTAATAACCTTCGCCCAACTGAGTTACCTTTTTTTTCAGTGTTGGATATTCAGGGGTCTCCGTGCCGTGTTTTCTTCTTTCTTTGTGTCCAGTTAACATTCACAGTGTCACAGAGTATAAGTGTGGAGGTTTTATTAAACATAGGAGGCAGGTAGAGAGAGGGGGGGGGTTGAAATCTGGACATTAGAAAAACATTTTTCCTGCATTTGCCTCTTCTGGAACCATGAAGTCCGATTCGGCCACGCTTTGGAGGAAAGGTGCAACTGCCACCAATCGATTTTAACATCACACTTATTGGTTGAACCCGTGAGAATCTGGCAGCGCATCCCAGTATAATCCAACGTCCCCCTCATGCTTCTCTTTTGTGACCAAAGATTCGTTGTCTTTTGATGAATCTAACAGACCTTGATCCCTTTATTGAATTCTCTTTAAATGTATTTTCTATATAGTGATAATGTCTTTGTGGGATATCTGTATTATTTCATCATAGGCAGTCAAGTTCATAGAAATCTCTTTAATCTCTGTAATTTCATTACACGCTTGGAAACAGAGCAGATGTCTTTGAAAACGGATCCAGCGTGCATACGTCCCGGAGGGAGCAGGTCATATTTTACCAGCTGCTATTGTGAGCGAGCGGGAACTTTTCTCCAGGGCCCCGTGCACCTCGACCCCACATCAAGTGATCAATACCAAATTATGACTTTTCACACCCGGAAGTAAGTCATTTAGAAACTAATGGGATCTCCAGTGTTTTCCAGTGAGATAGATTAGAATTGTGGACATTCAGGGAGTTTGCTTTATTGTGCGTGGTTGAACATTAAAAATGTTTTTTCAGAAATGCAGTGTGAGACTCGCTGCTTTGTGCGGATGTTCCTTCATGTGATGGATGTAAAGTCTGTTGATTTGTCCTGTGTGCTTTGTTCTTTGTGCACATCAAAAGTAACACTAAAAATCCTTTCCCTCAAGCTGATTCACAAAGGACATAAATAGAACTGTGTAGCTTGAACTTGCTTGCATGCAACACATTTATATGCAAATGTACAGTGAGGCCTGTGTCAATAGCAAAAACCTGCAGTATGGAGAGGAAAAAACGTACGTTTTACAACAGTGGACTTAAAAGATCCCCAGAAGCACATATGAATTTCCTGTTAAAGGCCGTTAAAGTGTGACGTCTCACTTTAATCCTCTGGATGTAATTAGAGTTGACTTCGACTTTGAGGGTAGTCAGAAGAGCAATGCATTTATTTAATTTTAAAAGCGAGTGAAGCGGGGCTTTCTTGCTTGATAAGTGTGCGATGAATACACTCTGACGGGGCTTTTATTTCATTGTGAGGACAAGCGTTTGCTCACACTTACGTAACGCATATTGTGCGTGCAGATAGTGCCACCAGATTAATTATAATTAATAATATTTCACTGGGTAGACAGACTGGTGTTATATAGTAAATTAATTTGTTGTTTCAAGTTCATTTGAGGTTAACCGCCATGATTTCCTTGCTGAACATGTCTAATTTGTGTGAAGTCACAGTGTTGTAGGGTTTTATCTTTTCTCTAACCCTGATTTCAATGATGATCCAAAAGACTTATTCTGCATGCAGCACCACTGCCTACCCTCTCTAAATGTCTAATGTAGCCAACAGACCGCCGACGGCACATTTGTAGTGGACCTGTAAGGCTAATTATTATATAGCTGAAATGACACAATATTTCCCCGTTTCAATGTCCACCAACAGCAGTTATTGAAATCATGAGTCAGCAAAAAGGTGCGCTGTGTGCTTCCTTAATCTGTAAAAATAATTGAGTTTGCAGTTAAAAAAAACATTCAGGCGACTGTAAGGGTCACTTCACAGCAGAGACTCAATGAGATGGTTGAAATATATCTGAAAATAGTGAAGTCCAAAATCATCATTATGTAAGTCGGACATAGCTCATGCGTTATCGTTGGCCTCGGGGTGAACAGAGAGAGTCAAACCGCACTCACACTGCACCTGCGGGGTTTGCCTATCCATTACTTTAACAGTGCCAAGCTTTTAAATATTGATTTGTGTCAGAAAGCGCTTGCCAGTCTGTTGAAGTCCATCACGCTACAGTCCTTATTGTAACGGATTGCAAGATAGAGGGAGCGATGCTTCAGGACTGCGGGACATGCTGCATTAAAAAATATGACTAATTGCTATTGCTTTGCCTTAACACACAGTGCACGGACACACACACACGCACACACACACGCACACATGCTGGCCTGCTTGCACCAGAGTTTTGTCATGTCACCACGACAATGAGGCTTCGGAGGGGCCTCGGCACCGACCTGTGTCGCGAGCATCTGTCCAACCAGCTGGGCTGGTCGGGGGGGAGGGGGGGGGGCAACAGAGGAAAACCACACGCACAACTCGCTAAGTTGAGAAGTTCCTCCGGTGTCCTTCGAGCTTGAAGGAGAAACCGGTTCCGGAATTAGGGAGGACGGGATCGGTAACAGTCGGACCGCCCTTGTCTGCCCTCCCGGGCCTTTGTCCCCTGAGAGCACGTGTGGCCCCACCTCTCAGCGGGGGGGGGGGGGGGGGGGGGGGGGGGGTGTTTCCAGCCGGACTCTCTGTTGGGTTATTGGGCGAGACAGTCTTGTCAGATGAGGCGGCTCTGGTGAGTTGAAAGGCCTCTGAGTGTCAGCTCGGCCTGAGCAAACTGTCACAGACAAGAATCACAGACTCCCGGCCTCCAGCAGGACATCACAAAGACTGTCTGTCTGTCTTCAGCCTGTTATCATGTCCTGACATGTCCTGACATGATAACACTACCATCCTTCTGTAGTGTGACATTTGTAGTTTACAGCTTGCTTGAATGATCATTAATTGTCTTCATTTTTAAACATTAAGGCTGAGACTTTGATGTGTCAAAAATGACAAAACCTGTTGGTCCAAAGGGGGTTGAAGGATTTATTTTTATTTTTACCGATGCAGTGATCGATGTTGTGTGACAGCCAAAGATGAACATGCATTTTGCATTTACATCCCACATTTGTGCCAAGAAGCTCTCAATTAAAAAAAAAAAAATCCAGACCTAAAGGTAAACTTAAGGTTGACGTTATTTACAGCACGTCATAATCGTTGATTGTCAGTGTGACGGAACGATTAAGTTTCACAAGTCAATTCGTATCCATCACCGAGCAGAGACCCAAGAGACAGTAAGACAAGGAGACCAGTCTTTCTCTAAGGTGTGTGTGTGTGTGTGTGTGTGTGTGTCGGTGGATTGATCTGTTTACCCTCTTGAATCAGTGAGGCGGAGCGCTGCAGAGCGCTCTCAGTCCCGCAGAGGTGTGTCGCCCTACGGACAAACGGACAAACCTCTCTTATCTCGCCGTCTCCGACTCGAGGCCTCGGAGAAGCAGTTCTGACAGTCGTACGTCCACCGCCTCACTCGCCTCACGGTGAAGTCCCAAGCTCCCAACTGTCTCTTGTCCCGGATCCTAAATGGTGGAATGCCCAATGACATCACACCTCTACCTGTACTACACTCCAAAAGATAAGTCATTGGAAGAACTCAATTCATTTGTGTGCAGGATTTCCATCCAATACATACAGTATGTGTAGAATGAACTCAATCTGAGAACATCCATGCAATAGGATTAAATTGAATTAGTCCAACTCATTTTGATCAAATACTTCAAAAGCATTTGATTGCAAATGCTCAGAGAAGTCAGAACTGACCATCCAGTACAACAAATACATTGTACAGTGCATTGTGTATTTCAATTATTGACACTGTAAATGAATATCAACCTCAAATCCCAATCCAAACCGCATTCCTTACACATCCACATGCATAATCCTATAAATGACAACGGGATAATTAGCACATATCTCACTAACCAAATGACAGTGAAAAGGAGCATACAGCCTATTACTTACTAGGCAGCACTCAAGATGCCACTTTCTCATAGCGCTTTGTAGATTGGCTTTCTTACCTAAAATGTGACTTCCTTGATTCTTGATGTTCTGGGTCACGGCTTAATGCACTTATTGTACGTCGCTTTGGTTAAAACGGTCAGCTAAATCAAACATGAAATGTAGTGTGCCGTCACCGCTCTATGCGTCACACCGGTGGGAGATGCACGGGGACTTTCTGGGTTCGCCGTGGCCGGGCGTTGTGAAGTGTGGCAATCGGCGTGTCTGGCAGGGCTCCGCCGGTACGTTTGGGATTTGCAGCTATCAGCTGGAGAGATCTGCACTGCAGAGCCTGCAGGGGGGGGGGGGGGGGGGGGAGGGAGGGCAGCGCGAGCGGGAACGAGGCTAGTCGGGAAGCAGGGAAGCATGCACTGAGTTGCAAGAAGAACTGGAAAACTGGCTAGATAAATGTCAACCTCCCAATTGGATTATTTCGACCCTACTGGAAGTAGAACGTACTGTATATTCAGTACTAAAACAGCAGTGGACGACCAATGAGAAAACACAATAAAGAATGATTTACTATGGCCATGGTGGTAAATGGACTGATTCATCAACAGAGATGTACACACAAAGGTCAGAACAAGTGGACTTTTCTTTGCCCCCCTTATCTTTGCTCAAGACCACCTTTACCTGTGTACATTGAATTCCATGGTTTTAATAGGCTGGGGTTGGGATTGAAGCATTTGAGGAGGCGCAGACATCCGTCAGATTGTGTCTAGAGCTGGACCTATAAGGATGCGGATGCCTGTTCGGGTTCAGTTAAGCATGTTTGGACATAGATGGTCTTGAATTAGAGGAGATATTTTCAGTTTTGTGTTGAATGGAGTGTTTCAGTTAATACAGTAATCTGCAATTAGCCCTAATCCGTATCTGTTTTAGTTTGTAAAATGTAATTCATAGATATAGATTATAAAAAGTACACTTAATCAAACCAAAGGTTGTGTGAGGCTGCCTTTTACCACAGTAAAGTCTGACCTTGACAGTTTACATTTCAATACGAACCGATAAGGTTAAGAGCCTTCATTTAATCATTTAGCAGTTAGAGAAGGAGACTCTTTCTGGCATTTTCAATCGTGGTAATAATGGTTTCAAATGCCATTTGGAGGAGGACCCTTTCTATCTCACGAGCCACTCTACCTATCCAGCGCTCTCACAGTGATGAGTTCAGCAATGCTCCATAATGTTCATCACCGGCTTCAAGGTTGATACAGTGTAATTAGTCACCGTCAAGCTCAAGAAACAAGTGCATTACCATCAAATATTAAATCAATGCTAGAAGCTTTAATTATTCATTCAAGCAACTGCATTTCATCTAATACAATTTATAGGATGTTATCTTGGGAGAATTATGTTAACAGCTTATATGAAGTGTGACAGGACGCGCAATGTTGTCATGACACTTTGCTAATTAACTCCATGTGTACCAGGGCTTGAAATGATTGGCTGGGCCCCAGTGCCACTCTGGGGACTGATTGGCTTGGCCCATCACTGCATTTGGAAGATTAAACTGTGCTGCAGTATGGAGCAAGCGGCCAGGGCCACGGGATGTGGGACGGAGGCCCAGGAAGGACAAAAACTGGGCAGCGTAAACAAGAGATGACCTTCAGAACCAGACAAAGAGGCTCGCAGCTCAGAATAGAGAAACCCAATTCTCACCCATGTCCCCGACACTTTGACAGACATCCACGTTGCGTCTGGCTATTATTCGGTCCTTGCTGATTCATCATTTTTGATGGAAGAAGAAAACACTGATCTTGAAACATCTGTTCACTGCTGCCAAATTTGCCACAAGACTACTGGAGCTGTCAATTGCAGGCTTCAGGATACCCAAATAATGCAGCACAGTTTCATCTTAATGACATCACATTTTCCCAGCAGCTGAATCGAAATGAGAAATCTCTTGTTGTGCGTTCAGCAGAGACCCCGGGGGGAGGGGGGGGGGAGCCGGGGCATTAGCATGTGAGGCGATAGTCATCGGGGATGTTAATCTGTGTGACCGCCTACCAAGGGCAGCAGCAGGAAAGAATGAGTGGTCTCATTGGGCGGGATGGAGCCGCAGGTATACAACTTTTCTGTGAAATATATAGCAAGCTGTTTATAGAAGAGTATGTTTTTCCATTTTGAGTGATCACATTTACTTGAAGGCAGACAGTTATATAAGTGTTACGTACATGATGAAATAACACAGGACAACTGAGACAAGTTCGGGTTCCGGTTTGAAGCGGTTCAATGAGAAGTTTCACGGCGCAACAGCAATTTAAGTCAAATTTATGCCTTCTGTATTCCAGTCAGCATTGTGCAGAGAAGATGAATCGGCAAAAGGCTCCCTGCGGCACATCATTACCTCTGGAAGCACCCATTAGTGAGAGCCCTCAGTTTTAACTTGTTGGAAGGCGTGAAGCTGCAGAAGACACATCGTGCATATTATACAGCCTTTCCGTGTGGTCCCCTCACTTCCCTGATTGAAAAGCTGTGGTTTGCAGGTCATTTCCCGTTGGCTCAAATATAAATACAATTATTTATTGATGATACTGATAAAAGTGTATGTTGTTACTGTTGGTCTCGCAGTGTTGTTGCTCAAAGTAAATTTGATTAATAAGAAGGAATTATTGTGCAGATATGTAAGGATTATTAACTACTCAAACTTGATGTATCAACCCATAAAATATGAAAATAGCCATATTGGTTTAACAGAACACATCCGTGTCCTGTGAGAGAGACGAGAAGAAGGGGAGAGGAACCGTTTCTTCTTCTTGGTCTGAGCTGTGGTTAAAATAAAAGTTGCAGATAGAACAATCAACGTCCACATTATATGGCAGGACAGCAATGACTATTATGGAGCCAACTGAATATGACTTTTACCCCCTGGTTGAGCTTTGTTAAACTTCACGCTAAAGACACACTAGCATAGTGTGTCAGTTAATGAGTAATTAACAATCAAAATAGGAATTAATTTACTCACAGATGCAGATTATATATCACAGGGAGTCATAGATTGGTCACCAGGAGGAAATAAAAGTGTAAATTTAGCTTTAAACCATCAAGTGAGCGATTTCAGTTTTATCATCCATGTATTAGTTAATACTACCTGTTGTTGTTTGTAGGAGACAATAAACACATGAGTAAGTTCACTGACTCGAGGTAACAACATGACCTTGGTGAATCAGCTTTAATGCACAGAGTGGGTGTGAGTGGGACAGAAAACGGCACATCATCACTTTTCCTCAACTCACACATTATTGAAGCGGTATGGAGGCTGTCAGGTGTGACGGGAGTAATAGCAAAGTTAAGCAGTGCTGTGTGTGCCTTTGGGCACTCTGGGGCATGCACACACACACACAAGCACACGGACGTACACCTACACACACCCACACACTCATGTCATTGTAACTCAGGAGGTGGAGAAGGTCTTGGATTGGATATCAGATCTGCCCTCTTTTGTCCTCTGTTTGGCTGCGGCCTGTCACACTTGATCACCACATTTTTAACTCAGATGTCTGATTGATTACCTTCAAGTTCAATTAAACTGTGAAGGAAGCTATCTATAGCCAGAAAACCTGGCAAGACATGGCCCCCTGACCTGAAGTCAGAAAATAGTTTCCTATGGGCTTTTAATCAGATTAACAAACAATGATTATACTGTATGCAGAATGCTTCATTATCATTTTGAAGTAGCTTCCTAACAGATCCAGATTGGTTTCATGGACTAACTCCAAAGCAGAAGAAGACATGATAAATGTATTCCTGAAAACCAAAAGGTTCCATGTGTGTGATTTGTGTCATGTGTGTGTAGGCGAAGACCGCCCCAGGGAGAACGTGGTGGGCGCCACAGACCCACAGGCGGCCCCCGGCGCGGCCGGAGCGGAGTCCGCCTCCAGCAAGCGGAAGCTCCACTGCTGCATCAGAGTGACCACCGTACAGGTGCGGAAGGCCCTGTGGGGGGTCGTCATGGTGATATGCGTGTGCTCCTCGTGGGCCGGGTCCACCCAGCTGGCCAAGCTGACCTTTAAGCAGTTCGACGCCCCCTTCACACTCACCTGGTTCGCCACCTCCTGGAACTGCCTCTTCTTCCCCCTCTACTACATCGGCCACATGTGCAAGAGTCCAGAGAGGCAGACGCCCAGACAGAGGTTCAGGTAGGAAGACCCTCAGTGCACACGTCATACGTGTATGACCTGCACACCAAAGCAAAGAACTACAACTGTTGTGGGAGGCTGTTCCTTCAAGGTGTCTGACTTTGTAATAACCTGTATTTCAAAAATCTTCAATCTCATATGGGGGCAGTTGAGAGTTGCTATGGTCATGTGCAACGTATGTTTAGGGTATGTCAAAAGAATACAGCTCAATGAAGCTCTGGAGCTACAGATAAATGAAGTTATCAAGATGTTGTGGTAATCGAGATGTTATAAAATTATAAAAGCATGGTAAGGTGTCTGGTTTCTGCCATGACCCTTAGTTGCAATTAATCATAATCATAATATGGAGCCCAACATTTTAAGGATTTTGATTTCCAACACAGGCCAATCATTAACTGGTATGTGAAAGCCGGTTCCTATGCGATCTCTAGTAACGCTCCAGCAGCAAACAGATAGAGTGTAATCCTGTAAAGTTCGTTAGCGATGTTTTCACACTTGAAAAAGTCCATTCATCGTGATCTGTATGAAGGAAAGTGTTATCGCTGCAACCTGCTGTGCTACTTTGGCACAAAGAGTGAAAGGGGGTGGAAGTATTTGGAAGGTATCGTGTGTCTGTGTGAGCCGGGGGGGGTTTTGGCTCTGTGCTTCCGATGCACTTGAGTGATGTGGCTCTCCTTCCTCTTTGATGGCTTACACGGGGATCTCAGGCTCACGCTCCTCGGACCCGGAGATGATGCGCTCCGAATATCAAGCACCCCGTTTCCATCGTGTTCGTTCGAATTGCACCCGGCTGGTGAATCCCAGACAATGCGGAAGAAATAGAGAACAAGAGCTGACATTTTGAATAGCTGTCCCGCTCTCACTTTACAAAAAACAAAGGCAAAGACCTCACGTAGGTAATATCTGCAATTCTCCTCACACATATGAGCTATCACTGATAATATTGCAGCCTCTGAGCAGCCTTCAGTTGAGATGCTTCTCAGAAAAGACGTTACCGGCTCACAAATTTAACCCGAGGTTGGTTTCAAATCAGCTTCCTCGGCGTCTTCCTCGGCCCAGTGGCAGGTGTGGGAGTCTTTCTTAAATTGATTACGGTCTTCTGGATTGGAAGCTGGTGTATGCAGCGTCTGTAACGAAGTGAGGATGGACCTTAATGCGAGGGTCACACATTAAGGTGTGTTTGTAACGGGAGTGTGCCGCGTTGCCTCAGCTTAGCTCTTAGACTTTGAGACATTTGCTAGTTGTGTAAAAATGGCTACAACTTTCAAATGTCTTGAAAATGCATTATTGTTATTGGCGGGCTGTAGGTTCAGGGATGCAAAACCTCAAGTTGTATTGAATAGAAAAGCAACAGGATCACTTTCAAGTGACATTGAAAACGAATACATAATGTGACCCGTTCAATTGGGTTGGTAAATATTTTAGTCGTTCACACTTTGGTCCCACATGCACTGAAGGTGCAATGTTCAATGTTTGTATTCTACTCTCATCACTGATTAGAGTTTCTGGTCCCGGCGGTATTGTTTGTTCAAGCGGAGTGGTTTTTGTTCATAAATATTGATTTAAAATCCCAGATCGTGATGATATCAACTTTTAAATGAGCCGTACTCCCATTTTTCAACACTCTGCATCATGTCCCTGCACAGGGAGTGCTGCAGGTTTTTCGGGGACGACGGGCTCACACCCAAGGTGTTTTTCACCAAGATGGCTCCGTTCGGCCTGCTGTGGATCCTCACCAACTACCTGTACCTGCAGGCCCTCAGGAAGATCAACACAACAGACGTGTCGGCGCTCTTCTGTTGCAACAAGGCCTTCGTCTTCCTGCTGTCCTGGATCGTACTCAGAGACCGCTTCATGGGGGTCAGGGTGAGTACAGCTGCCCGACTTTTCACATCAGGAGAGAACTACTGCATCTTTAATAAGAGGCCGAGACCAGCACAGGTCCCCGAAAGGAAAGTGCAGCTTTCACCTGCAATAATTAGCGCTACCATTTCACATGAAGTGCAAAATTCCCATCAAGTTTGCAACACTGTCCGTGCTATTACGTTTGCTTGGTGTTATTAATGTATGTATATTATTTACAAAACTTTTGGCCAGTCTCAAACTGATTAAAATATTTGAGCTGCACCTTTGATGCAGATTTCAGAAAACATTTTTAAAGAGAGTAACAAAAACATTACAATCTGATTCATGAGTTCCACCAAAGAGTGATTTCTTTCCTCCCACTCTGACTCAATATGATCATGTTGATAGTTCTGAGAAGGCAAGAGTGTGATGTCATTCACAAGAAGCCAGAAAAACGTAAAGTCAGAAAAAATATATACCTTTGTAGAGCAGATAATTAAGTTATGTCTTCTCTTCTCTCCTGTAAATCACCTCGGCGACTCTCAGGTTCCTCTCGGCTCGCTGTGTGTTGGGTACCACAACATAACGAGATGACCTTCTCCTGACCTTGGGCTTCTTACTGTGTGTCTCTTTGCTTTTGCTTGAGAACTCCACTTCTTCCTTGAGGCACTTATTGTCAAGGGCGTGTTTAAATTAGCGTGTATGTATTGATTCTATTCCCCCCCCCCCCCGCCCCCCGCACTCCTCGGATGCTTTCACATCTGCAGCCGTCCTTTACTCTGCAGAATGGCTTTCCCCCCTTTTTTTTCGGCCCATCTCCCCCGCGTGTATGCCCCATCTCCTCACCCCCATTATTCACGATTAAAGGCCTGAGCAAAAGACAAATGCTTCTGTATCTTGCACAGCCTTTCTCCCTCTCTGCAGTGTGTGTGGATGTCTGCAGCAATGCAGGGGACCTCGATCTCCAAAGTGAAAGAACGTAGCGAGAAAGCCCAGGGGCGGCTATGTATGATATTGGTTGTTTCAGTCATTTGGTGGCAAAGAACGTAAATCACTAACACAACAGGTTCACTGACCCTGAACCGTCCATCACACAAAAATGTGTGGAGAAAAGGTGTAGCTGTGACTGACAGACAACCTGCAGTGCAGAAAGAGACGTTTTTGCCAAAAGGGCCCAAGGCCTTTTGGGCCGAGCAGGAACACGCGGCTCATTTATCTTCCTGACACCTCTTTAATGCACAGCTAATCCACTCAGCTGGAATGCAGCGTGTCCCTTTTGCTATTCTTCAGCCGCGCTCACACACACACACGCACACGCTCACACATATAAAGAAGACAACTTCTGGAAGGGGAGTAAGGATTTTGGTTCAGGATTTTCAAGGCTGAGTGAGAGCCGGATAAAGCAGATGGTTTGTTTGTCGGCTCGAAGCTGTGATCGCAGGGAGTGGGAGTGGGAGTGAAAAGTGGTGGATCAAGAGTGCTATTCGGTTTGTAAACATTATGACAGTGTCACAAAAATCAGTGTCACACAATCGAGCCAACGTTGTATAAGCTGAATGTGCTACGATGGAAGCACTCGTGCTGTGCATCTGAGAATAGGTTTATTCTGAGAATAGGTTTCATCTGAGAAAAGGTTTCATCTGAGAATAGGTGGCAATACATTCATGTAAAAATACTCCATTATAAGTGTTATATTTATAGTATAAACTAGTGCTGTCAAACTATTAAAATGATTAATCACGATTAATCTTGTTTATGTCAGTTACCTCCGAATTAAGCCTAATTAATCGCAAATTTTAATCTTAATGTCCCTTTATTTTTTTTAATGCTCTTATCAACATGGAACAGTGGATTGGCTTGCTTTATGCAAATGTCTTATTTTACTGAAAAACAACAAACAGGGCAGTACAAAATAAAATGATAAAGTGCACGTTTCAGGTAAACAAGGAATATTTTCTTTTTTTAAGTTTGCTGTGAACAAAGCAGTCAGGCCTCGTATTTCAGAAACAATGAACCGTAACAGTTAGGTTACCAATGAAAGGTAAGCTAAAAAAAATTGACGCCGCTAATAACGCGTTTAACCGACAGCACTAGTTCAACCGACATATTTCAGCCGTAAAGGTCAAAGTGCGAGAAGCGTGTCGTCCATCCGTCGATCGCTGATTGTTGCTGCTTCTCCCTCTCTCTCCTTCTCTCTCTCTCTCCTTCTCTCTCTCTCTCTTTCTACAGATAGTAGCGGCTATCTTGGCCATAGCAGGAATCGTAATGATGACCTATGCCGATGGGTTCCACAGCCATTCGGTCATCGGCATCACTTTGGTCGTGGCCTCTGCTTCGATGTCAGCGCTCTACAAGGTATTTGTTTGCATCTGAGCAACTGTTGAGAACATTACTGAGCCCGTGTGCCTCCATAAACCTCCTATGTCATTCATCCGCAGTGAAAATATAAGTACAGTCAAAAATAAAGCTGTCTTATATAAGAAATCCAGTTCCCTTTTACTTATGTAAGCAGGTGGCAGAAGACAGGCAGAGATTACGAAATGTTACCGTATTACAGGCGCGGGTGATATTTGAGCTTTCGGCTGCTGGCCTCGGGCTGCGATGTCCCGATCGAGGAGGTTACGGGACAGATAGCTATATTTTGACGGGGCTCTGGTCTACTCTGGCCTGCTGTCTGTGCTGCCTAATGTGATAAACAGACAGCAGGCGCCCTGTGCCAGAGACCGAGGCGAGTACTTGGCAGGCGCATCCCTCTGCAACGTCCCTCCGCTGCTTAAGGGGGCGGATTGTGCGCATCCACGTCTCTCCTCCCTATCTGTCCTCAGGTGCTCTTCAAGATGGTCCTGGGCAGTGCCAAATTTGGAGAGGCTGCACTCTTTCTGAGCATTGTCGGAAGCGCCAACTTTGTCTTCATCAGCTTCGTGCCGGTCATCCTGTATTTCACACACGTGGAGTACACCAGCTCGCTTGCAGACGTCCCCTGGGCCTACCTCTGTGGGGTTGCAGGCCTGCAGTTCGGTACGGAAAGATGACACGTGAAGCATTGTTGTGCAAGAACGTGACACGCCGATGAGTGTGCAACCCGTGAATACGGTTTTGCATGTTTGGTGGTGACACACACTCATTGGGATTCCCGCTGGACTGACTGTGCTTCCCCCCCCCTCCCCCCCCCACAGCTTTCAACGTCCTGGTGAACTTTGGCATCGCGATGACGTACCCAAAATTAATCTCCCTTGGTATCGTCCTAAGTGTTCCAGTAAATGCTAGTAAGTCTCTTGGCTCTTAACCTTTTAAAACCTGCCAACATGAAAATATTTAACGGCATTGAAATCCCCCCCAAAAGTGAACATCTATATTTGATTAAGAATAGAATTGAGATTTGAAATTCCCATTGGATTGTTTTCTGTGACAAACTCATTGTTCCTTTCACTTACTATATGGAATGTTTATATTGATCCTATCAGTTCTTGTTTTGCTGTCTACAATATCTGCAAATAAATTCAAATGCTGATACTAACGCAGCGTCCTAATGTTTCAGTGGTGGACCTCTACACATGTGAAATTAACTTCAACACAGTGCGCCTCATTGCTGTGTTCATCATTTGCCTGGGTTTCCTCATGCTGCTGTTACCTGAGGACTGGGACCAGTGCATCATCCAGCTCAGCACCAAGCTGCGCAAGCGGGACGAGCCAGCAGAGGGCAGCGTGGAGGCAGGCGCCACTACGGGGCTCAACTGGAGGGGAAGAGCCAGGACCTCCATGTCAACATTTGCACATTGAATCCATGAAATTGTACCATGCACACACCTACTGACACACAGACAAAGGGAGGGAGACACAAAAACCACCTCTCATTGGAGGTGTGAAAGGTGTGCTGACCTGCCCTCCATCCACGCGGCGCTCCCAATGGAAACAAGTATCTCGGACTGATCCCTGATCAGTAAAGTTTCGGTCAAAAGAGATGCATAACATTCATTTTGTGTCCACTCCACACAGTGGTTATCAGAGTTGATGCATGGACATGGACAATATTAATAAGTGTTACCCGTCTTTCTCAAAAGATGATTGAGTCATGTATTCCATTTTGTTCTTAATCATTCCATGGATTTCCTACGTCCTTGCACCTGGGAAGACTTGCCAACTTGCCTGATATGTTTCAATTCTATTTTTTGGAGGCAGGCCTACGTAACTCCACGTGGACTTAACATGTAAACATGTACGGTACACACCTTTATGATCCCAAAGAAGAATGCCTAACATGCTAAATGCCTGAAAACAAAAAGGGGGCCGAGGAAGCTTCGTTCAACCAGCCTTCCGTGCGCTGTACATAGCTGTGTATCACACTGTGGACGTCCTGTGGACCCAGTGGGCTCAGTGGGTGTGAAGGGACTTGTCTGAAATGCGGAGGATCAATCTAAGGTGAAAAAGCTTTCGCAACCCTTCTCCGTCAACTCCATCCAGAGACGCCACGTCCTTTTTGGCCACACTGATTGGCCACCTGCGGTTATGTGCTTTTCCCCCGGGCTGAACTCCCGCTCCGTCGATGCGGTCACCCATTGGTCAGGCTCACAGTTAAGTCACGAGAGATCTAAAACCAGTATGTCAATGGTGGATGAGATTTGCAGTCTATCCAGAAAGCACCGGCCTCGCATTTCCTGTTGCTGAGACACCGGCAACAGTTTATTAACCTGTCTCATCATTAAAATATCATTAAATGTGTTAACTGTCTGCGAGTTGTCAAAACTATTAACTGGCCCGTACTCGCAACGATTGCGTCGCGTAAACAAATCTTTGGATGGAACGAAAGCTTATGAAAGCTTATTATTTTTAAGGCCAACACAAAAAACGCGGAACTACCCCTTTAATAACTATGAGGATCACTCATAGCTATGACTGAGCCTCCCTCTGAATTCCTCTCCTGTTGAACCTTCTCGCCGCATACGCACACAAAATCAATCTGCCACAATTTCACTTACAGTGTTTTCCCCCCCGCTGAAAATAACAGACCGATGACTCGGTGCGGATGGAGAAGAGGTGCAGCAACACATGAGCTTCACTCTCTGTAGTCCAAAAAACTGTCTCACCGTATTGGTTTCCATGAAGCACCTTTCTGAGGCGAGAGAACACCCAAGAGGAACCTGGGATGGACGGAGGCACACGCCTTGCAAAGCTTCTAGTGGTATCTCTGCCTTGTTGTGAATGTATGAGCATCACTGGACCACACGCGCTCGCTACGTGCCATCGGTTGTTTGTTTTTACAGTGCCACCACCCTTTTATATATTTGTTTTGCATTTGGTCATTGACCCTCGAGAGAACAGCGGGAGACATCTGCATGATGCCCGTACTGTGTGAGCAGATGCAGCTGAAGTCCACTTCACTGCCTTTTCTTGGTTTCGCAATAGAAAACATTAGCACTGTTTCCCATTGTCATGATCTATGACAATAAATTATAATATTGTATTCCTCTGGAATTATTGCTGGACATAAATGTAAACCTTTGTAAGGAATGTTTTTTACACTGAGATGCAACATATGATTACTAATTTGAGGAGGAGATATTTAGAGTGGGAATAACGTGATGGCTTTATTAGAATCAACTGTTGGGTGTCTTCAAGTGTAATCACATGTACTATATAAAATATTTCTTTTCAATACATTTTCTTGTGCAGGTTTGTTTTCTCCTCAAGGTTACTGTCCTGCGGTGGGATCACATGAAAAAATGTATATTCATCCCAGCTGGAGCTGAAATAATGATGTGATTATTTGATCAATATGAAAATAATCTGGGGACATTTGAAACGTGCCCTGTATATAACAACTGCAATTATTTAATAAGCAACAGGTTGATT